>NW_005871349.1:767505-774176 GCF_000147115.1 Myotis lucifugus | reverse complement strand
AATTGTTTCACTTAAGAATGGAATATGTGTGCGCACATATATGGTATATGTATTTGTCTGCACATGCACAGCAAAAAATACAATTGTGGATAGCAGGAATGGATGAGGGGACATATATCCCTTGTCGCGCTCGCGGGAATTCCGGGGTAGGAGAAGGTGTTAAAAAAGATTCAGATGTGTAGGATCAGTGAAAAATTGTCCTCACTTATATATTCACTTGACAGTATCTATACTTCAGTAAAAACAGGTTCCATCTGGCTATTTAACGAGGCGGTCGAGGCGGCTTCGGGAGGAGTCACCGTACTTTCATTCTCAGTGCGGTCCTCCCCGCCGCGCGCCCCTGCCAAGGGAAGGGACCCGCGGCTCTAGGCCCTTTACTACGAGCCCCGGAAGCCCCGCCTCCCCGAGGCCTGTTCGGGCGAGCGCCGCTGTGCGCGTGCGCGGAGCCCCCCGCGGGGCGGGGGCCGGAGAGGAGCTGCCAGAACGCTCCTGCTGCGGGCTAGTGGGCATCCTGACGCTGGGATGCTCTCCCACCGTGGACCATATGGACACAGTCCGCGACAAGTACATTCTGAGCCTTTGGTTATGTTCTCATTAAGTCCCGGACTCTGCCAGTCTGAAAAAGTGTACGAATAGGAGCTTTTTAATCATTGTTTTTTTTTTTTTTTTTAACATGACTAGGAAAATATTCAGCTTTCATTACAATGCACACACAACCCAGTCCGTAGAAGATGGCTCTAGATATATTCGTTTACTCATTGAAGAATTATTTTTCTTTATTTTCTTTTTTCCCCATCACCATTCATCCTGCCTATCATTAAATAAATATTTATTGGTCCTTTATTGTGTGCCAGATAAAGTGTTCGTCTCTGGAGATATACAACGTTAAGCAAAAACCAGAGAAACCTGTTTCAAACATACATTGAATAGTTGGGGAAGGCATTGTGCTATCGCAGGGGAATACAAAGTTATGTCAGACATGGATCCTATTCTTCTAAATAGGGTTGCCAGATTAAATACAGACAGCCTAGTAAAACCTGAATTTCACACAAACAATGAATATATGTTTTAAGCATAATTATATCCCATGAAGCATTTGAGATATATTTACACTAAAAAATTATCCATTGTTTTCCAATGTTATTGGACATCTACTATTTTTATTTGCTAAATCTGGCAACCCTATTTCTGAAGCTTCAAGTTTAGCAAGAGAGCTATGATGCAGTCAAAACTGTATATACTAGTATGACTTGGCTAAGATTTATGCTGAGTCAGTAGGTCTGCATTTATAGCAAACTACCAGGTGATGCCAATGCTATTGGTCTGAACACCACATATTGAGTAGCAAGTTGTACACTAAAAATAATGCAATGTTATATGTCAATGAAGATATATAGATATACATTTTAAAAGACTTTGTTTAGTAGAAAATTGACAACTTTTGAGCAGTGATATGCCATCATCAGAAATATGTCTACAAAATAGATCTGACAGCTGGCTCAGTGGATAGAGCATTGGCCCATGCACTGAAGGGTCCTGGGTTCCATCCTGGTCAGGGCATGTACCTCAGTTGCAGGCTCTGGTTGGGGCGTGGGCAGGAGGTAACCAATTGAAGTGTCTCTCTCACATCATTGTTTCTCTCTCTGTGTATCTCCCCATCCCTTCCACTCTCTCTAAAAATCAATGGAAAAATATCTTCCGGTGAGGATTAACAAAAAAAAAAAAAAGAAAGAAAGAAATATGTCTACAAAATGAATCTGAAAGCTGCATGTAAATGACACATGTGAGAGTTTAAATAACTTCACATGCACCATTATTAAGTAATGTGCTGGATGTCCATAGAGTGTGAATCATTGTTGCTTGCAAATGGAAAGTGAATAGAAAACATGCTATTGAAGAGCTCATAGTCCATTAGAGGAAAGAGCCAGAAGGGAAAGCTTGCTGGCACATGCAGGAAAAAGCAAGGGTCCTAATTTTTTCTTTCACATTAAAAACAGCATCTATTTTATTTTCAAGAGACAATAAACACCAAACTTCCAATGTGACTAGGCCCTCCATGAAGTCTTGTCACGCAGGACTGGGTGTTGGAAGCTGTTTCTGGGGCGGTGTCAGAAGCCTCAAAGGTAGATAGCTTTGAATCTGACATCCTTAAAACCAAGAAATAGTATATTTTCCTTTCCAAATAAAGGAAAGAATTTGACCTTAGCCTTAAATCCATTAAGCAGCTATTGTGGAAAAATCCATGCTGACTCTGCCCAGTTCACTTCAAGTGAGAGGAGGGCCTAACTACAAAGCCGGGTGCCCTGCGTTAGTTGAAGTATTCAGGAATAAAAAGTAGAACTCTATCTTAAAGGAAGGAGCAACTTATCTTAAAGGAAGGAGCAAGCTCCAGGCAGAAGTCCTCAAGAAAACAATGGCTACGTTTCACTGCTGCTTACCCTTTGGTCCTTCATCTTCTAAGCACTTAGTATATTTTCTTTCCTAGACGCTAGACGTTTACTTTGATCACAAATGCAACCCTTGTGTGAATAAAAAGAATGGATTATCTTTTAGCAGACATCCCCTCCCCCCATGTTCCTTTTAATAGAAAAAAAAAAAGCCAGACGTCTCTTCAATAGCCTACTTAGCCAAAGTTGCCCCACCTATGGTCTTTCAAACAGACTGCAACTTGATGTTCTGTGATCCTTTCTTGAACTACAACTTATTCTCTTAAAGAACGCCTGCTGATGTTGACAGTCTCCAAAAGGTGAGGATGATGACTGGGCTGAAGGCAGATGGGAGGGTTCTTCAGCAAACTGAGGACTTCTTGCTGCCAGGATGGCTTCTGTTAAGGCTCTGCCCCTGTTAAGGCTTCACTCCACCCTTTTACAGCTTACATGTCATTGTTTCATTGTTCTCATTGCAAACTCATGAAGTACTTATCTGCATTATTATACACACTAGAGGCCCGGTGCATGAAATTCATGCATGGGTAGGGTCCCTAGGCCAGGCCGGCGATCAGGGCCAATCTGTGGGGTGACCGGCAGGGCAATTGCGGGGGGGCCCCTGCTGGCACCTGCTTTGGCTGGCCTGGGGTCTGTGAGCCGGGGGCAGCTCTGCCCACTGATGGTCAGTGCGTGTCATAGCGGCTGGTCGTTCCACCATTTGGTCGATTTGCATATTAGGCTTTTATTATATAGGATTTTACAGAAGACAAAACTAAGACTAAATATTTGTCCAAGGTTGCTTAGCGCCAAAGTGACTGAATTGGAATTGGAACCCAGGCATCTAATTCTATATCCTATGTTCTTTCCACTTTGAGATCTTTGTTTCTCTCTAAATTCTACGCACTCTCCACCAACTAAAACTATCAATTCTATTCACCATAACATGCTGCATCAACAATACTTCCTTTCTTCTTTTTTTCTTCTGCTTTTTGGTTTCTGTTTCCTCAGCAGTACATACCAATAATTTGTATACAGTGGGTTCTCAGCACATGTTGTTGCTTGACTAACTGGCTGCACTCTTCCTCTAGAAACCTCACCCAAATCTAGTAATGTTTTGCAATAATTTGAGTCAGATTTTGTTTATAATTGTAACCTTGCTGATACTTTACATGTGGTTTCCCATAGTGATACAACCGGCAATTATGTACAATTCTGATAATCCTTTCAAAATTTCCCCAATACCACTCTCTTGATACTGTTAGATAGGACAAAGGTCGCAAGGTCTGGGCAATTCTAAATGTTATTACTAAATGTTATTCTTCCTCAATGTAAAAATGTAGCATGGTATTTTGCAGATGCAGCTGGAAACAGGATGAGCCTGACAGGAACCTGACAGGACAAATTTAGCCAAGTGCAAAGAAGAAATCAACAAAATAATGTATATAAGCAATGGCTAAGCCTCCCTTCAGGGGGAGCTTTGGATATGAATCTCCTGTCTCCTTTACTTGCAGCAACTTAAATAAAATTACCTTGCAACAACCACATCTAGTTCGTGAATAGAGCACCCCAAGTGGTGAACACCTTGAGTTTGGTAACAATATAGTTACACAGAATAATAGAATTCATGTAACCTAGGAATTCTGGGAGGATTATAAGGTGTCATGCAAAATCGGTATACAGTGGGGCCTGACTTACGAGTGTCCCAACTAATGAGTTTTTCGAGATACAAGACGTCTCTTGGCCGATTTTTTGCTTTGAGTTTCGAGCTAAAATTCAGGTTACGAGCCAGCTTCAGATACCCCACCGCTAGTTGGCACAGCGAACATCACAGTGAATGCCACAACATCAGCCCTGCATCATGTGTCTCACTCGTTCCCTTTTTGATTTGACATACAAGTAATTTGAGTTACAAGCTCCATCACGGAACGAATTAAATTCGTAAGTCAAGGCCCCACTGTAAATACTAGTAGGTAATGATCATTATATGAATGGAAGTAGAAATGTGGGACTGATTTTTTTTTTAACTTTTATTGTTGAGAGTATTACAGCTATTCCCCTTTTCCCCTCATTACCCGCTCCACCCAGTTCCTGCCCCTTCCCAGGCCTTCAACACCCTATTATCTGTGTCCATAGATAATGCATATATGCATATAAGTTATTTGGTTAGTCTCTTTCCCGTCCTCCTTCCCCCTTCCCTCTGATATTCATCAGTCTGTTCCATGTTTCATGCATGCCTCTGGTTCTATTTTATCAGTTTATTTTGTTCATTAGATTCCTTGTTCATTTATTTTTAGATTCAATTGTGTGAGGTTTTTTGGTGTTTTTAAATAAATAAATCTTTATTGATTTCAGAGAGGAAGGGAGAGGGAGAGATAGAAACATCAATGATGAGAGAGAATCATTGATCAGCTGCCTCCTGCACATCCCCTACTGGGGATCAAGCCCGCAACCTGGGCATGTAACCCTTGACCAGAATCAAACCCAGGACCCTTCAGTCTGCAGGCTGACACTCTATCCACTGCCAAACTAGCTAGGGCTAGATTCAGTTGTTGATAGATATGCATTTATTGTCATTTTATTGTTCATATTTTTTATCTTTTTAAAACATTTTATTGTTGAGAGCATTACAGGTGTTCCCTAATTTCCCTCCATTGTTCCCCTTCACCTGGTTCCCAGCCTGTCCAAGACCTTCACCAGTCTGTTGTTTGTGTCCATAGGTAATGCATATCCTATCAAATAAAAGACAAAAAGGGTGATTGACTGTACCTTCGCTACACTTCCCATTGGCTAATCAGGGCGATGTGCAAATTAACCGCCAACCAATATGGCGGCCAGCAGCCACGCAGCTGAAGTGAGCAGGAGGCTTGCTTGCTCCAGTGATGAAGGAAGCCAAGGTTCCCCACCTGCTGCGGCCCGGCTCTGAGATCCGAAAGCAACAGCTCCGAAAGCAACAAAGTTTCAATTATAGAAGCTAAACAAACTCCTGATACCTGCTTTCAGCAGGCCGTGGCCTCAGAGCTGGAGCGAGCAGGACGGCAATAAAGTTTCAATTATAGAAGGTAAATAAATCCCAGAATAAAAAAAGAAAAAAGAAAAAAAGGAGAGGCTGGGAGCTTCAGTATCCAGCCAGCCTGAAAACGGCCCTCAGCCCCTCACCCACACTGGCCAGGCACCCCAGTGGGGACCCCCACCCTAAAGGGAGTGTGACCAACCTGAAAACAGCCATCAACCCCTCATCCAGGCTGGCCAGGCACCCCAGTGGGGACCCCCACCCTGAAGGGGGTGTGACCAGCTGCAAACACCCATCAGCCCCTCTCCCAGGCTGGCTAGGCACCCCAGCGGGACCCCCACCCTGATCCGGGACACCCTTCAGGGCAAACTAGCCAGCCCCCACCCATGCACCAGGCCTCTATCCTATATAGTAAAAAGGTAATATGCAAACTGACCCTAACAGCAGAAAGACTGGGAATGACTGGTCACTATGACACACACTGACCACCAGGGGGCAGACACTCAATGCAGGAGCTGCCCTCTGGTGGTCAGTGAGCTCCCACATGGGGGAGCTCTGCTCAGCCACAAGCCAGGCTGATGGCTGCCAGTACAGTGGTGGTGGCGGGAGCCTCTCCTGCCTCCTCAGCAGCGCTAAGGATGTCCGACTGCAGCTTAGGTCTGCTCCCCGCTGGCAAGTGGACATCCCCCGAGGGCTGCCAGGCTGCCAGAGGGATGTCTGATTGCCAGCTTAGGCCCAATCCCCCGGGGAGCGGGCCTAAGCCAGCAGGTGGTCATCCCCCGAGGGGTCCCAGACTGCGAGAGGGCACAGGCCGGGCTGAGAGACCCCCCCCTCCCAAGTGCACATATTTTTGTGCACTGGGCCTTTAGTCTATATATATAAAACCCTAATATGCAAATAGACTGAACGGTGGAACAATCAAACAACCAAACAATAGGTCTCTACAATGTGCACTGACCACCAGGGGGCACGCATTGAACATGGTGGGTGTTGGCAGCAGGTGGCAGAGCGTGGAACATGGCGGGCATCAGCTGCACAGGATGATGGAGCAGGTGAGCAGGAACGCCAGACCAAGGTGGGGCTCCGGTCGCTCTCCTTGGGGAAAGCCTCTGGTGGTTACTGAAAATTCTTTTTGCCCCTGCGCACCGCGGTCCCACCGGGCACTTGCACTTGCTGCCAGTCCAGCCCTGATCACTCTGTGCTATCAGTGGGTGCAAGTGGCAGCTGCCAGCCCT
>NW_005871349.1:764747-766255 GCF_000147115.1 Myotis lucifugus | reverse complement strand
CATCAACCCATCAACCTGTTGGCTGAAGGTACAATCATGTTATCTTGGAATCCTCTTACCAGCTCACTAGTTGTCAGCAGAATTCAGTTCTTTGCAGCTATGAGGACTGAGGGCCATTGGCTATCACATGACCCTCTCCACACCACAGCAATTTGCTTCTTCAAGGCAAACAGGGAGAGAGTCTTGCTGATTCTTATCTCTTACCTCTAGACCCTCTTTGAGAAGGCTCACCTGATCAGTTCAGTCCCACCTATATAATACCTATTTTGATTAATTCAAAATCAACTAATTAAGGACCCTATTCACACTTGTGAAATCATTTATTTGTTTATCTATGTATTTATTTATTTTTAATCCTCACCCAAAAATATGTTTATTGATTTTAGAGAGAGAAAAGAGGAGAGTAGAGAGAGAGAGTGAAACATTGATGTGAGAGAGACATTCAATTGGTTGCTGAGGACTCACCCTGAAACGCAGGTATCTGCCTTTGATCTGGAATCAAACCTGCAACCTTATGACCTTTGGTGCTCAGACCAATGCCCTAACCACTGAGCACACTGGCCAGGGCTGAAATAATTTTTTAAAAAATTGTTTAAAATATTACATATGTCTCCTTTTCCCCCAATTGACCCCACCCCCTGGCCACTCCCACCCCCAAGGGCAAGCCCCCACTGCCCCAGTGCCTGTGTCCATTGGTTATGCGAATACGCATGCATACAAGTCCCTTAGTTGATCTCTAACCCCACTCCTCCCACCCTGCCCCTTGTCTCTGGACCTATTTTTGTTCATCAGTTTATGTTAATCATTGTATCCCACATATGAGTGAGATCATGTGATATTTATCTTTCTCCAACTGGCTTATTTCACTTAGCATAATGCTCTCCAGTTCCATCCATGCTGTTGCAAATGGTAAAAGTTCCTTCTTTTTTATAACATTGTAGTATTCCATTGTGTAGATGTACCACAGTTTTTTAATCCACTCATCTGCTGATGGGCACTTAGGCTTTTTCCAAATCTTAGGTATTGTAAATTGTGCTGCTATGAACATAGGGGTGCATATATCCTTTCTGATTGGTGTTAAGCTCTTTTTTTTTAAATTAAAAATATTTTTGTTGATTTCAGAGAGGAAGGGAGAGTGAGAGAGAGATAGAAACATCAATGATGAGAGAGAATCATTGATTGGCTGCCTCCTGTACACCCCACACTGGGGATCAAACCCCCAACTCAGGCATGTGCCCTGACTGGGAATTGAACCATGACCTCCTGGTTCTTGGTCAATGCTCAACCACTGAGCCATGCTGGCTGGATGAATTTCTTTATCTGACCTTCAATTCTAAACAATAGTCTTGTAGAATAATCTTGGTTGCAGGTCCTTGCTATTTATCACTTTGCATATTTCTTGCCACTCCCCCTGGCCTGCAAAGTTTCTGTTGAGAAATCAGCTGACAGTAGTATGGGTGCTCCCTTGTAGGTAACTAACTGTTTTCTCTTGCTGCTTTTAAGATTCT
>NW_005871349.1:727315-764647 GCF_000147115.1 Myotis lucifugus | reverse complement strand
CAGGTGTATGGAATAGCAACTGGAAATGGCTTGGATGAGCCTGCAAGTAGGGTGGGGTGGGATCTCAGTGAATCACCAGGGGGGTGCAAAAAGTGTGAGCCAGGCTGATGGAGATTCAATATGATGCAGTCTGTCAGCTCTGAGAGGGCTCAGCAAATGAACACTGACCTCTGCCAACACTTCTGTCTGGGAGAAAGCTGCTCCTTTAGCTCTTGCCATGATTCCAGATAAGTTAATTCTTCCCTGAATGTCCCAGGTTTAAGCTGCTATCCTGGTGCTGGAGCTCAGAGAAAGTGAGTCCAAGCAAGTTCATGTGTAAGCCCTTTAAGAGGAACTGCCTAGGACTCCTGCAGCCTCTGTGCTACTCAGCCACAATCTCCACTGGTATTTACAGCCCAAAGTTATGGGGACTTCTATTTCCAGCACTGGGGCCTGGTGTGGGGGAGGGACTCTTTACTCCTCAGGGAAACTTCCACAGCCAAAATATCCCTCCTGATTTTAAACCTCCACAAGTGGCCAGTTCCATGATTCCACCCTGCATCTCTGCCCCTCCTACCAGTCTCAATGTGATTCTTCTTTAATTCCCTAGCTGTAGGACTTCCTTTCAACTAGATTTCAGTTGGTTGTGAATGATGGTAGTTCTGCATTTTAGGTGTAAATTTTGATGTGGTTGTGGGAGGCCATCTTGGCCAGAGGCTGCTGCTTATTTCTTCAATAAAATATATTATTTTATCAACAACAGTTTACATGTAAATGAATGTACAAGGAAATTAAAAACCTGGGTAGCCAAGTACATATTTCACTGTGTAAGGACAGGATAATATTGCCAATGATAACAAAGGCTTCTGGGAAATTAAACTGCTTCTGGGTTATAATCTAGCTTCAGCATTTGTGTGAATTTAGAAGTGCTCTGTCAGGGGAAGTCAGGTAGCAAGGCAATGAGTGAGCCCTGGAAACACTGGGCCACCACAGTAGGTACTAAAATGTGGGCTAGGTTTGAGACACATGATGGGAATGAGTTAAAGAGGGGAGGGGGGCTTCTTTGTGTGTTCTCATCCTAGGTTCTCAATGGCCAACCACCCACTCTCAGGATTAGGTTGAAGTACACAATACTAGTAATTGTTAATATCCATCTGTGAGATGGACGTCTTCAGATGGTCCAAGCTGATGGTCCTTGCCCATAGCCATAGAGGAAAGGTCAGGAATTCCATCCATACATGGTCCAAACAAGTGTTTCTCTCACTATATACGTGTGTGTGTGTGTGTGTGTGTGTGTGTGTGTGTGTGTGTGTATTTGGTAGACACAAATCTGAGCAAGTTTCACCTCTGTGCTCAGCCCTAGAGTATGAAGACAATGTAAATGTAGGAGGCAGTTTATATCTTCATGGTCCTCAATATGTTTCTATCTCTCTCTCCCTCTCCCTTCTTCTCTGAAATCAATAAAAATATATTTAAAAATAAAATAAAATAATTGTTGATAGAGGTGTATTTATTGCCTTTTTTGTTGTTGTTAATCCTCACCAGAGGATATTTTTTCCATCAATTTTTAGAGAGAGTGATGGTTGCCAGAGGTGGGAGTGGAAGGTGGGCAAAATGGATCAATGGGGTCAAAAGGTACAAACTTCTAGTTATAAAATAAATAAGTCCTGGGGATGTAATTTACAGCATGATGACTGTAGTGAATAATATATATTTGTATATTTTAAAGTTGTTAAGAGAGTAAAGTTTAAAAGTTCTCATCACAGAAAAAATATTTTTTTAACTATGTGTGGGTGATGGATATTAAAACTTACTATGGTGACTATTTTGTAATATATACAAATATTGAATCATTATGTTGTACACCTGAAACTAATATATTGTTATCTGCCAATTATACCTTAATTAAAAACATAAAATAAAGCAAAGTAGCAATTTTGTATCTAAAAAAGCAAAAAGATAAGCCAGAGTGGACGTGGTTGGAGGAAGGTAAGTGCCACTCAATTGGTACTCCTCCAAGTCCCTGAGAATTTTGCTTCCTAAAGATCCCACTGGTTAACTAGTATCTGTGTCTCCAGTTCAAGCTTACAAGAAGGAGAATCTAATTGGAAGTACCTATCATCTCTGCTGGGTAAAGATTTCATTCCATATGACCTCTACTCTTAGGTGCCTTTCTCTGGCCAGATAGCTGATAAAATATTATTTCTGAGTGTGTCTGTGAAGTTTCTCTGGAAGAGATTAACATTTGAATCAGTAGACTGAGTAAAGAATATTTTCCTTGCCAATGTAGGTGAGCCTCATCCAATCCGTCCTGTGGGCCTGACTAAACGAAAAGGTAGGGGAAGGGTGAATTGAGCTAATACATCGATCTTCTTCTGCCCTTGGACATTCATTGGTGCTCCTGCTTGTTGGACATTCAGACTTGCCTCTTGTCCTTCTTAGGAGTTGGAACTGAATTACACCAGTGACTTTCCTGGTTCTCTAGCTTGCAGATGGCAAATCATGGGATTTCTCCGCTTTTATAACCACACTAGAGGCCCGGTGCATAAAATTTGTGCACTGGGGAGGGGGGGGTGTCCCTCTGCCCAGCCTGCACCCTCTTGCAGTCTGGGAGCCCTCAGGGAACTGATGGCTTAGGCTCGCTCTCCACAGGGAGAAGGCCTAAGCTGTCAGCAGACATCCTTAGTGCTGCTGCAGAGGCGGGAGAGGCTCCTACCACCGCCGCTGCGCTCACCAGCCATGAGCCCAGCTTCTGGCTGAGCAGCGCTCCCCCCTGTGGGAGCACACTGACCACCAGGGGGCAGCTCCTGAGTTGAGCGTCTGCCCCCTGGTGGTCAGTGTGTGTCATAGCGGCTGGTCGTTCTGCCGAAACCATCTCTCTGACATCTCCCGAGGGGTCCCAGATTGTGAGAGGGCGCAGGCCAGGCTGAGGGACCCCACTGGTGCACAATCAGGGCTGGGGAGGGACGTGGGAGATTGGTCAGCCGGGGATGGACCATGGGAGGGCTCCAGGGTGTGTTCGGTTTGTCTTGCTCAGTCCCAATCGGCTGGACCCCAGCAGCAAGCTAACCTACTGGTAGGAGCCTCTGCCCCCTGGTGGTCAGTGCACATCATAGCAACTGGTCGACCAGTTGACTGCTCCCTGGTGGTGAGTGCATGTCATAGTGAGCAGTTGAGCGACCTTAGCATATCACTAGCATATTATGCTTTGATTGGTTGAATGGCCAACTGGACGACTGGACACTTAGCATATTAGGCTTTTATTATATAGGATAAGCCTATTTTAATTTCTCTCACTATATACGTGTGTGTGTGTGTGTGCGCGCGTGTGTTTGTGTGTGTGTATAGGTATACTACATTTATATATATAAATAAGTAAATAAGTTTAAAAAATATATATGGTACCTTCTATTGGTGCTGTTTCACTGGAGAATCCTGACTAATACAGTAAAATGTAAAATTTCCCTTTTATTGATAAGTGAAAACTGATTTTTATTTTGGAAAATAATTACATTGGCCCTTTATTTTGTTTTGTTTTTAAGTCACAGCCATGGCCTATTCTTTAAAGTGTAAATCTAGTAATTCTTTTGTTTTCTGGTACTATTTTGTTAATTAATAGAATGATGAGCCTGCTGATTAAATGTAGTGCTCATACAAGGTAAAGATAACCCAAAGACAATTGCAAGGCATATTTTAATCAATTTTAATCTTCTATGGCCCCTACCCATCCTTTTGTAGAGCTACAATGAACTCTGAGGGCTTCACCTTTACTTCTCTTGAAGAGGTGGTAATGAGTGCAAAAGAAAGAAAAGTACTTGAAACCTTACATAATTTAAGACATGCAAACCTTGGAATGTTCCAATCTTCTACTGAAGCAAAATTTATTTTTGCTTAAGCTAAATTTATTTTTGCTAATTTTAGTGAAAAAATAAGAAAGACTGTATTAAACGTTGTGAAACTCATACTGATACCAGACTAAACTTTGTAAATCAAGGCAACGGCTCCCCTGACATGAAGCATCTTGCACCTTGGGTGTGCAGCGGGGACTGACCTGGGGACCCAGGCAGTGTGTAGCCTGGACTAGCTCAGAAGAAGTTACTGTGACTTACAATTGTATGCAAACCAGGCAGGCAACTTCTGAGGTCTGAGGTGGGAAGGAAAGATTGTGTTTCTACCCTTATAAGTCACGGAGGTTACATTTCATAAAAATTATACTGCATTTCACTGTGCTTATCTTCACATATAAAATCCTATTGTGAGGTAAACAGAACGTTGAGAAAGCTGAGATTCTATATAATTAGGACTTCTATAGACCTTGCTGGTGTGGCTCAGTTGGTTGAGTTGTCCCATTCACCAAAATGTCGCCGGTTTGATTCCTGGTCAGGGCACATGCCTGGGTCTTGGACTCAATCCCCAGTAGAGGGGGTACAGAAGGCAGTCAAATGATGTTGCACTCTCACATTGATGTTTCTATCTCTCTCCCTTTCCCTTCCTCTCTCTCTAAAATCAATAAAAAACATGATTCTGACACCAATTCCAATGTGTGGGTGATTTTCCCCACACCACCAAGCAATTCTTCAATCCTAGCTGAGTGTCCCACAATTCAACCCAGAGATAGCATCAGATTCCACAGGTAAAGGGCTTAGTCCCACAAGACTACCCTTCTCCCCCACTTCAGATGCCCTCTAGCAACTTCAGCGTGAAATTATAGCTAATTTGCCTACAAACGTCAGGTGGTCATAATAATCTGGCCACTCAGTGTATTTGTGTGTGTGTGTGTGTGTGTGTGTGTGTGTATAATTTTTTAAAGAGACTTTTCCAGAGTCCAATGGGGAAAGCACCATAAAGGCAAAACCTTTCTGATGGGTTCTCTTAAATTCCATCCCTGCTTTCTTCCTGACTCTTCTCTTAGCATTACATCTCTTTACCTGTGCTGCTATAATCTTTTTTCAGGAAATCCCAGGTACCCTCAGGCATTGATCTTGCCCCAGGCCAGTCAGCCTTTTCTCTCTACAGCCCTCAGTTCTCCTCATCTAAATCCTTTGGTCTCATCCAGCTCTTCACAAACTTTAATGTGCTTAATTACTCAAAACCTTATGAAAATGCAGATTCTGATTCATTAGGTCTTGGGTGGGGCTTGAGAGTTAGCATTTCTAACAAGTCCAGATGATGCTCCTCCTGTTGATCTGCCACCCCAGTTTGAATAGGAAAGTTCTAACATGCTAGACAAGGAATTCATCAGGTTAAAGGAAACGCTGATGACATGATTAACACAAAGTGGAATCTGATGACATGATTAACGCTTAAAGTGGAATCAGAGCTGGGTTGGGGCTCTGCACATCAATACCCTTTTTGGCCTTTCAGTACTGTGAGCTGTAAACTTCAGTGCTTCATTATGGCATTAAGGGGCTACAGGCATGGCGCCTTTATGGGTGTCTTCCTCCATAAAAAATGTAAGTAATTATATTTTACAATTATTTTGGTACAAAGATGAATATAATCCAAACTGAATTCATTATTATTATTTAAAAAATATTTTTTCTTCTGATTTTAAAAGAAACAAAAATTAAAACACTTCCATGGGGCATAACTGTATCATGGGCCTTATGTACTGTATCTATTATCCTATATAATAAAAGCCTACTATGCTAAGTGTCTGGTCATCTGGTTGGCTGTTCAACCAATCAAAGTGAATATGCTAATGATATGCTAAGGCCGCTCAACTGCTCACTATTACATGCACTGACCAGGGGGCAGACAGTCAATCGGTAGGTTTTGTTTGCTGCTGGGGTCCGGCCAATCAGGACTGAGCCAGATGGTCCAGACACTCTAATTAACTTGGGTTTAACATATAAGGCTATGGCATGTTTGGAAGTGGTTGTAGTCTTCATAGGCAAGAAAACGTTTTAATTCTGTCAGTACTCTTAAATCTAAGGTAGTATTATATGCAGAATATGTACAATTGAGGGAACAGATTAGATATGTATAAAAGAAACATAAAAGTCTGTAGGGAATATAGGAAGGTGTTTCACTGTTTGGTTTACTGCACAATGAGAAATAGTAGAGAATGATTCTGTTCATTCTGAAGTAATCTCTATTGAAATTAAAGTAGATTTCTTGAATTGTGTTGTGTTTTTAATTTTTTTAAAGGTGAAATTTGTTTTTCTGCCTTGCCATTTCCTTAGTATAAGTATTATAAATGAAAAAAAAAGAATATATGCCAATTATTAAGTGCTGTGACTTTTTCTGTAACAAATATACCAGATTCTATAAAAAAGGGGGAGGGGGGAACATGTATGCAGAAGTGCTGGTGGGGCAGGCTTTAATTGAAGGACTTCCGAACTTGGCCATTTATGGTAAAGGGACATCAACACTGGATCTTTCTGGAAAATGGCTTCTGTAAAGGTCCCAGTGCTCAAGTTCTGGTTATGATCTGTTCCTTCAGTTCCATTGGGGGGTGAGCAGGGATGAGACTTTGATTCTAGGTCAGGGGTGGGCAAACTTTTTGACTCGAGGGCCACAATGGGTTCTTAAACTGGACCGGAGGCCGGAAACAAAAGCATGGATGGAGTGTTTGTGTGAACTAATATAAATTCAAAGTAAACATCATTACATAAAAGGGTACGGTCTTTTTTTTTTTTAGTTTTATTCATTTCAAACGGGCCGGATCCGGCCCGCGGGCCGTAGTTTGCCCACGGCTGTTCTAGGTGCAGCTGGAGGTTAAAGTTCTCTCATCTGCCCATGCTTCTGCTGCATGCCCCGTGGTCCTGGGCTGCTGTCGGCACCCTATCAAACAGCACAGGACTGTTTTGAGCTGGCTCTGCAGTTACAGGACTTTTAGACCAACTACACCAGTGATGGCGAACCTATGACATGCTTTGCAAATTTAAGGCAGTGAAATATTTTTTTGGTTGATTTTTCTTTGTTAAATGGCATTTAAATATATAAAATAAATATCAAAAATATAAGTCTTTGTTTTACTATGGTTGCAAATATCAAAAAATTTCTATATGTGACACGGCACCAGAGTTAAGTTAGGGTTTTTCAAAATGCTGACACGCCGAGCTCAAAAGGTTCGCCATCACTGAACTACACACATCTGCCATGAGAAAGAACGTCTCTGAGATGGAGCTATCTAAATTCCTAAGAAAGATAAAAAAGATATTTTAAACAATTTATATTTTTTTATTGATTCCAGAGAGAGGAAGGGAGAGGGAGAGAGAGAGAGTTAAAAACATCAATGATGAGAGAGAATCATCGATTGGCTGCCTCCCACCAGGGATCAGGCCTGGCCAGCCCTTTCGCGCCTCCGTACTTCCTGTCAGTCTCTATGTGGTCTCCACTCTCTGTCCTTGGCTACCAAGGTTCTCTCCAGCTTGTCTTCAGTTGGATATTCAGGATGATTTTTCTATTTTAGTTGTAATTCTAGTTTGGTCTTTGTAGAATGTTAGTGTAGCTTCCACTTAATCCACTGCCATCTTGGAATTTAGATAAAAATATTTCACTGCCTTAAATTTGCAAAGCATCTCTCTTTCTGTGGCACTACATTGATATCAGCACAGGAATTAATTCAATTTGTTCATTCCCCTCTCTGCTGCTTTCCAAACTGTGCTTTTGTTCTTACAGTTACAATAATATAAAACAGATGCAGTGTGGCCTCTGTGGTTGAAGGGAGGTTGGCCACCTACCTGCTCAGCTTCTCCTCCATCCTTTCCTGGAGGCTTAGGACACCTCAGGAATATGAGGGACTCAGTTGGAGCCCCCAGTTGAACCCACAATCCCCAGCACACTTTACATACGAGAAACCGGAAGTCCAGAGAGTGTGATTGTGTCTTCTTTAAAAAAAAAATTTCACCATGGCCAGTGTGGCTCAGTGGTAGAGGGTTGGCCCATACACCAAAGGATCTTGGGTTCCATTCTCGGTCAAGGGCACATATCTGGGTTGCAGGTTCATTCCCTGGCCCTGTCCAGGGCAAGTTCAGGAGTCAACCAATCATTGTGTCTCTCTCACATTGATGTTTCTCTCTCTCTCCCCCCTCCTTCCCTTCCACTCTTTCTAAAAATCCATGGAAAAAATATCCTTGGGTGAGGATAACAAAAATAAAAATAAGTATAAATAAATTTACCTGTGTTTCCAGATATTACAACTAGCCTGCTTATTCTAGAATTAAAATAGAACTAGCCAGCCTATTAGCTCCAACATTTGCCTTTCTTTCAGACAGAATGGTTGGTCACTTTGTTGCTCTGAATGCTTTTGATCCTAGAACCACACCCTGATTTCCTGGAAAAATAGAAAGGCCGGAATGGAATTGTCAAGGCAAACAATGTTCTGCTACCCAGGAAGAGATAATAATAGCACTTAGATACTTAGAATAAGCAGAGTCAGGCCTGGTTCTATACACTTTTCCTGGCAGGGTAGGAGGTGGGTGACATCTTACTAGTATATGTGCTTAAGGCACAGAGAGTGTCAGTACCTTGTCTGTGTCCTGGTTATTCCGTTGTAGAGTCAGGCATGAACCCAGGCAGCCTCCCTCAGGGGTCCGACTCTTAATCCCTCTGCTATGGGGATAGCCTTGAAAGTTCCCATCCCACTAGTGACATTCTCTGCTTTTGAAAAAAAATTCTTTTCTCTTTCTTTTTCACTTAGCTTCTGCTGCCTCCTCAAGGAACTGAGTCACTGTTCAACATCCTTCCTGGTCTACTGATACTGTTCACCTCACTCTTTCCAAATCCACCTGCAGACAAAAATTTCAGGTGTTGATCGTGATCCTAATTATTCCTCATTTTGTGCTCATGGGAAACTATTGGGATATAGGTCAACCTTGGGAGCTCAGGTGGGGCTCCTGGGGGCTGCTGTGGAGTCAGAGGCAGAGCCGTGGGAAGGCTATCTCTGGTCCTCAGAGCCCTTGCTGTCTATCACCCCACGCCCTCATGCCTGGATGCTATGTCTGCATCTCAGTACTAAGCCCTCCCAACTTGGCCAAATCCAGCTGCAACCCTGCCTAGATCCACCGGTATCTACTGGCAGATACCTACCGGTGCAATACACAGAGCTCCTGTCATCCCTGAGGTCGATGCTTTTCCATCTCTGGGAGCACCTGAGTGTTCAGACAGAAGATAGTCTCTGGAGTCAAGCTGCTTAGATTCAGTGCTGGCCCTATTACTAGCTTGGAGACGTTGAGTAGGTGAATTAATTAATCTGTGCCTCAGTTTTCTTATCAATAAATTTCAAATTGTTATAGTACCCACGTCATTGAGCTTCTGTGAAGAATGAATGAGATAATACATGTAAAGCTCTTAAAACAGTGTTGGTTCATAGGGAAGAATTGGTAAATAGTACCATTTATTATGATGAAAGGGTTGGCAGCAGGAGAGAAAAAAAAGTGACCTCCTGTTATCATTTGAGCATATATTTTTAAAATATATTTTTATTGATTTCAGAGAAGAAGGGAGAGGGAGAGAAAAATGTCAATGATGAGAGAGAATCATTGACTGGCTGGCTCCTGCACAGCCCCCACTGGGGATCTAGCCCACAACCTGGACATGAGCTCTGACAGGAATTGAACTATGACCTCCGGGTTCATAGATCAATGCTCAACGACTGAGCAACACTGGCTGGGCCATTTGAGCATATTTTAAGACTAGAATTCTAGACATTATCTTTCACTACCCTAGTGGAACCCCTTCCATTGTATAATCAAAGGAACACAGGTCTCTCAGACTCAGAATAAAAGCCCTTGTCCAAATATGTCCCTCTATGTGGGGACAAAGTGGAGGCCCAATTTGAAATATTAGCTTCCTGGGAGTTGTCAGATTAACCCACCCCATGACGCTGACTCCACTATGTCTGTTAATCATAGTAGTCTGTGTTATATCACCAAATCAGATCTTATTCACTGGTTTCACCTTTACCAGCAGAAAATCCATGTATTACTCCATGGACAGACACTCCCAACTCTGAGCTCAGTTTTCTTCCTCATCATATGTCATCACCTTAGATTCCTGACTTTGTTCTGTCTTGTCTGGGATTCTTCCATTTTTTTTTATCTTGCTCTTCCTGCCTCATCCACATTCTTTTCTTTTAAACAAATTTTACTGTGAGAAATGCTACACATAAATTGGTGTTGTGGTGGACACTGGTATGTGCTTCCCGATCCCTTTCAGGAATGAAGAACTCGGTCCCAGCTCCCAGGAGCATGTCCTGCAAAAAGCCCTCAGTCATTAGCCTCCAGTTGTGTGGATGGCCTCAGCTGAAGAGACCTGGTCAAGGTCAAGATCTTCTCCCAAGGTGGGGCTTGCATCCAGTGACTGATCAGCACGGGGAGATTTTATATATATATATATTCATTCACAAAAGACATTTAAAAAATAGTAATAAATAAGCATTCTGGTACCCTCCATCTAGCTAAAAATATAGACTATTTTACCAGTACTTTGAAGCCCACTCCATTGTGTTCCCTTCTCTGTCTGCACCCTTACCCCAGGTAATTGCTATCTGAATATTGTGTCAATCAGTGTTTTGTTTTTTCTTTATATTAAAATAAAAATATATATTTACATTAAACTGAACAATTTATATATTTGCCCTGCTTTTTAAATTAAGGAATGTACATTTTTAAATATATACAGAGAGGAAGGGAGAGGAAGAGAGAGATAGAAACATCAATGATGAGAGAGAATCATTGATCAGTTGCCTTCTGCAAGCCCTCTAATGGGGATTGAGCCTGCAACCTGGGCATGGGCTGTGACTGGGAATCAAACCACAACCTCCTAGTTCAGTGATGGCGAACCTTTTGAGCTCGGTGTGTCAGCATTTTGAAAAACCCTAACTTAACTCTGGTGCTGTGTCACATATAGAAATTTTTTGGTATTTGCAACCACAGTAAAACAAAGACATATTTTTGATATTTATTTTGTATATTTAAATGCCATTTAACAAAGAAAAATCAACCAAAAAAATCAACCTCTGACACGCATGTCATAGGTTCACCGTCACTGTCCTAGTTCATAAGTCGATGCTCAACCACTGAGCCACACTGGCTGGGCTATATTTGTCCTGTTTTTGAGCTTTAAATAAATGCAACCTCATAATGATGCTTTTGTAATTATCTAGTTATTATTAACAGGAAAGAATTAAAGGGAAGACTAGATAATATAGGCATACCATTTATTTAATTATTATTTTTTAGTCCTCACCCCAGGATACTTTTCCATTGATTTTTTAGAGAGAATGGAAGGTGGGGTGGGGGGGAGGGGGAGAGCGAGAGAGAGAGAGAAAGAGAGAGAGAGAGAAACATCGATGTGAGAGAGACACATCGATTAGTTGCCTCCCACAGGCTCCCTGTCCAGGGCTGGGGATTGAGCATGCAACGGAGGTACCTGCCCTTGACCGGAATCGAACCTGGGACCTTTCAGTCCATAGGCCAATGCTCTATTCACTGAGCAAAACTGGCTAGGGCTAGGCTTGCCATTTATATAGTTTTGCTAATTTAACGCTCTCCCCTGCTGATTGGTGGGGGAAGGGACTGGACAAAGGCAGTTTAGATGCATGCCCAGTAAAGTCTGAGTGATGTGGGATGGTGCTTGCCCATCAATCACACCTGGGAGGGAGTCAGCGGCCAGAATGGGTGTGGCCACTGCAAGTACAAGAAACCTGAATATTTAAACTTCTAAACAAAGAAGCGCTCTCTCTCTTGGCTCTAGGCAGCAGGCTCTTGGGACTCCTGTTGCAGCGGGCTGTGCTCCCCTATGCCCACATGGTTCACAGCCATGTGGGACCCTCATAATAGGCTAACAAAATTTAATTAGCTTGGATGCTGAACTACATCTGGCCTGTAACATGGAATGGAAGCTCTGGACACGGGCCTTGCTTTTGGCTCTCCTGCGACCCCTGCTGCACCTTTTCCAGGACTGGCTTAAGGAACATGGGACTGTGGAACCCAAGGAATGTAACTTCACATTAAAGCTTTTTGCCACATCTCATTCTCCTGTGGGGGGCTTTCGAACATTCTTATTTCAGTGGTACCCCAAGAACCTCACTTCCACGAGTGACAGAGGAATTCAATTCTCTGGTAACAATACCATTACACCATCATTTGGTACTCTGGCCTTTCCTTCCACATTATTTTTTTCCAGGTTTGTCTCAAACTTAAAATATATATAGCTTTAGTTAAGCTCCCTCCCTCAACTTTTTTTTCTTCAAAATAGCATTCCATTGTGTGAATGGTTTAACATTCAGTTACTGATTCTATAGCTTACAGACATTTGTAGTGTTTCCAGTTTTTTTTCTTTCTATTATGAACAATTTTCCTAGGAATATTCTTGAACCTGAGAATAGATGTCTTGGGTCATAGAGGTATGTGTATCCTAAAACTTCTTAGAGAATGCTAACAAGTGAAGCAAATTGATTGTACAAGTTTATACTCCTACCAGGAGTGTTTGTGAATTCCCATTGTTCTACATTCCTCATTCTTGCTAACACCTGGTATAGTCCATGTTTTGTTTCTCCCCCCCACCTCAATGGTGGTATGAATATTTCATTGTTTTAATTTATTTCCCTACTTACTAATAAGGATGACCATCTATATATATACAAAAGCCTAATATGCAAAGTGTCCTCTCGGGAGTTCGATCACTCACTATGACGTGCGCTGACCACCAGCAGGCGGTGTGGAACATGGCAGGTGACCAGTAGCAGTGGTGGGGTGCTGAGGAAGAGAGGGAAGGAGGAGGCGGGGAGATGGGGAGGTGGGGAACCTGATCGGCCCTGATTGCCGGCCAGGCCTAGGGACACTATCCGTGCATGAATTTCATGCACCGGGCCTCTAGTATTTTCATAAATTTACAGGACATTTATGCTTTCTTTTCTGTGAAATGCCAGTATTTTTGTCCTCCCATCTTCATTCTTTAAAATCAGACAGACATGTTAATAATGACTTTCATTTATCTCCTCCAGCTGTATGATACTCTGCTCATCAGCATTCCTAGTTCAACACCTAGTTCAACAAGTGGCCCTCATTTGGCAAATGTGCCAAAAATCAAGTTTCCTAGAGATAAGTCCATGTGCCAAAAGCTCCCCTCTTCCTTCTTGTGTTCTATGGGCCCAACTATGACAGAAAAGCAATATTGGCAGTTTCATGATAGGAAGCAGTCTAAAAGTCCCAAACAACTTTTCAAAATAAACCCACAATAAGGTTGGGACAATCAAATAATTATTCAGATTTTCAGTTGCTGCAGGGAAAATTTAAGAAGAGCAGCAAATGCCCTAACTGGTTTGGCTCAGTGGATAGAGCGTTGGTCTGTGGACTGAAAGGTCCCAGGTTCGATTCCGGTCAAGGGCATGTACCTTGGTTGCGGGCACATTCCCAGTGGGAGGTGTGCAGGAGGCAGCTGATCAGTGTTTCTCTCTCATCGATGTTTCTAACTTTCTATCCCTCTCCCTTCCTCTCTGTAAAAAATCAATAAAATATATTAAAAAAAAAAGAAGAGCAGCAAATACCTGAAACAGAAGAGTTCTGGTGGGAAAGCAGGACTTGTGAATGGACAAGTGCCAGTGAAGTGGCTAATTCCAAACAGGTGGGACTGGGAAGCATGGCTTTTGTGCAGATGTTGGGGCAACAGGAGTGGACAGTTGAACTTACGCTTGGGTAGAAGGTAACTCAGTTGGGAGAGTAGCTGGAGACCCTGAGGCAAGGTGTTGAAGGTGGAACTTTGAACTGAAACATTAGGTTAGCTGTCTTCTGCATTAAGCCTTCCTCTTCTGATCAATGTGTGTTTCATTAATCATAATGACATCTACACACTCTTAAAAAACAGTAATATAAATAACATATAAACATAAATTTATTGTATATATCATGTATGCAACCTATAATCAATATTTGGTTTGCACATGTCAATGCCTCTCAAACTTATATGCAGAAGTATCCTGAATGGCAAAAAGAGTGTAACCGGAAATTTCAATTATATTTTTACTCCATCCCCACCCCAACTAGTCTTCCAGTAAAATTGTCATGTGGTTTCATTAGCCTGTCTGTACATTGCTACTGATCCTAAGGGTTATTTACACCCGGGTGAAAAACAGGCATATAAGGATTAGGGGAACCTTTACCATTACTTAGGGCTGTTGAGGGGTCTACAGACTAGAAATTGGGACCACTGTGGGGTAATCAGGTTAGAATAAAATGAAATTATGCTGTTACTTTTCCCAGTTTATGGTAACTTTCCAACTAATAGTTCTAAAGGGTGTCCCAAAATTTACGCAAGACGTAATTTTGATAGAAAACACAGGTTTATAATTAAAAATTGTAAACGTTTTATTGATTCATAAAGTATACAGTATAGGGTTGTGTATGGAATAGCATACCAGGTAAATGGCCTCCACGGCTTGCTGCCACATACGCACTCTTTTGTTGAAATTTTCCATGACCGTTTTGCATAAATGTGGCTGAATTTCGATGAGGCTCATTTTCATCTTGATGGCTTGGTTAATCGACAAAATTATCGCATTTGGGGTTCAGAGAATTCACGAGTGATTGTTGAGAAACTAATGCATCCACAACGTGTCACTGTTTGGTGCAGATTTTGGGCTGGAGGCATCATCAGACCAGTCTTCTTCGAAAATACAGCTGCTCAGGCAATAACAAAAGAGTGCGTATGTGCCAGCAAAGCTGTGGAGGCCATTTACCTGATATGCTATTCCATACATAACCCTATACTGTATACTTTATGAATCAATAAAACATTTACAATTTTAATTATAAACCTGTGTTTTCTATCAAAATTACATCTTGCGTGAATTTTGGGACACCCTTTATGTGATGTAATGGCCAAGCCAAATTAGGAGGGGAGATATTTAGGCAGATAGATTTTATTTTTAAAGAGTAAAGTTTTGATATTGGAATAGTTTGAAATTTATAGAAGCATACTGAAGGTAGTACAGACAGTTCCCACATACCCCATATCAACTTTCCCATATTAACATCTTATATTATTACTAGAGGCCTGGTGTACGAAATTCGTGCACAGGGGGGGAGGGGTCCCTCAGCCAGGCCTACACCCTCTCGCAATCCAGGACCCCTCAAGGGATGTCCGACTGCTGGTTTAGGCTGGATCCCACAGGCAAGACATCTCTTTCGCAATCTGGGACTGCTGGCTCCTAACCGCTTACCTGCCTGCCTGCCTGATCACCCCTAACTGCCTCTGCCTGCCTGCCTGATCGCCCCTAATCATTCTGCATGCCTGCCTGATGCCCCTAACCACTTGCCTGCCTGCCTGATTGCCCCTAACCAACTCTTCCTCAGCCTCCGCCACCACAGCTTCATCTGAAAGGACGTCGGGAATGACGTCCAGGTTGTTTGGCTGTCTGGTCTAATTAGCATATTATGTTTTTCTTATTATAGATGCTATATTTGTGACAATTAATAAACCAATATTATTATTATTAAGTAAAGTCTATACTTTATTTAGATTTTCTGAATTTTTATCTAATGTTCTTTTTCTGTCCCAAGACCTCACCTTTGAATTTTGATTTACTTAACACTCATCCTCTTACAATTCAAAAAATTCAACGAACAGCACAGACTAAGCAGATGAATTACTTCCAGGTGGTAGAGTCCCATGATGATCCTCAGAATCACTGTGATGAAGGCCAGAAAGGTGACTAAAGTGTTAATTACTGAAAGAGTAGAACCTTTGGGGAAGTGATGGACAATTTCCTAACAAGTTTTGGCTCTGTATTTGGCATCAAAAGGGAAAACATTACTAATTTAGGAAGAACATACACTTTTTGGAGACTTTCTACATGTGTGAAAATCTGTATGATGTCTGTCCTAATGCACTGTTGTATACTATATCATTCAAACACCTCTAAAACTGTGGCCTTTGAAATCACACTGCCTGGATTCAAATATTTGGTTCCCTCTCTTATTTCAGGCAAATCCCTTAATTTCTATGAGCCTCAGTTTACTCATTTGCAAATTGGATAGTAATATTAGGCTGAAATATGAAATTGTCATTTTGATAGGTTATAAACAGTCACGTATCAGCAATTTTCTACATTAAACTTGGCAATTTCTACTTCAGCAAATTCTTGAGAGGACTGCCTGAGATCATGATAATCAGATTCTTGGAATGTTCCCGGTGCTTAACAAGCATATATATATATATATATATATATATATATATATATATATATACCGGCCATAATTAATATATACCATTTCCTTCTCTGCAAGTTTTTAATATGTAACACAACAATTTAGAGAAGCTGTTGTTATCATAATTGGACAAATGGATGGTAGGTCCACTTCTTTTTTTAAATATTGTTGTATTTTTCTCACACACATATATTTTATTGATTTTAGAGAGAGGAAAGGGGAAAGAGAGAGAGAGAGAGAGAGAGAGAGAGAGAGAGAGAGAGAGACATCGATGTGAGGGAGAAACATTGATCAGTTGCCTCCCACACACTCCCCAACCATGGATCGAACTGACAGCCGGTATGTGCCCTGACTGGGAATTGAACCTGCCACCTTTTCCTGTACCAGATGATGTCCCAATCAATTGAGCCACAGTGGCCAGGGCGGTGGGTCCACTTTTTGCTCATCAAATTTACTATGAGTTTAACTAGTCCTGCCTGAAGTCAAG
This sequence comes from Myotis lucifugus, assembly GCF_000147115.1. Classification (NCBI taxonomy): domain Eukaryota; kingdom Metazoa; phylum Chordata; class Mammalia; order Chiroptera; family Vespertilionidae; genus Myotis; species Myotis lucifugus. The sequence continues at coordinate 748,024 of NW_005871349.1, read as the reverse complement.
GCAACAGAGCCCACTGGGGCCTGGAAGAAAGGCAGAGTGGCACAGTGGTTCATGGCATGATTTGAAAAGGCTGCAACAAATGGTTTCACTTACCAAAAACGTTTCCCTGCACATCCTGACTATCTGGCCATCTTCAAGATTTACTCTTTTAGGGTTAGCATTGCATCTACAAGAGTGTACTTCATTCAAATATCTTAATTACATGAGCATACACACATACAAAGAGATTTGGGGAGAAATTAATGAAAAACAGATGAGGCGAGGTAAAGATAAGAAGTATAAAGGACCAAAGTCAAACTTGTCACTTGTTAAGGTTGCATCAAGCCAGCTCTTGGCAGGGATAGTCTCAAGAACTGTTCCATCTTACAGTACTTTGAATTCATTGTACAAATAAATTTCTTGGAAAAGAAATGAAGAAAAGAAGAAAGAACAAACAAAAAGCAAAGCAAAAAATTTGCTCTGAAATGAAATTTTGTAAGGGTTACAGAGTGGTAATTGATTTCATCCTCTTTACTTTATACAGCAAATAATATTTTAACATTATCTTAATTTATTAAGTGATTTTGAAAAATAAGCCATATATTAGTAAACTATATATTTGTCCTATTCAAACAGAAAGGAAAACCTGCCCTACTGACCAGAATGAGGGCTGGTTCAAGTACACCTTACTTTTTAAATATATTTTTATTAATTTTAGAGAGGAAGGGAGAGGGAGAGAGAGATAGAAACATCAATGATGAGAGAGAATCATTGACTGGCTGCCTCCTGCACGCCCCACAATGGGGACTGAGCCCGCAACCTGGGCATGTGCCCTGACCAGGAATCGAACCGTGACCTCCTGGTTCTTACTAGTAGGTCGATGCTCAACCACTGAGCCACGCTGGTTGGGCCAGGCACACTTTAAATGATGAATGGACAAAAATCACCATCAGAATTTGCTATGTCCTTGATAACCAACCAACCAAACAAACAATCAAAAAACAAACATTAACAAATATTTTCCTCTTCCAAGAAAATGTAGGGCCCATACATAGACCCTGTAGTTTTATGTGTGCCTGCAATAGAAAACTGGTTTATGTGCCCCTTTGGACTCTGCATGCCTTTTTTTTTTTTTAACTACCTGAAAACCTGACAAACTAACACAGCCAACAGAATAATGAGCATTAATTTATGCATGGGAGAAATCTTCCAAGGTGCTTTTCAAAGGGATTTTATAAAGATTTCAAAAAGTTTTTGTTTGTTTTTTACTTTCCATTTTCTCTAGCACTAATATTATTATTTTAAACTCAGTATTTCTATTTTCACTCTTTGCCCACCTTTCTACTCATTGTATCGGTTCACTCATGACATTTTTGGTAAAATTAAGTATCTAAATTATTTCTTAGGAATCAAATGAAGTGAAACAAAGAAGAACCAGCTCATCTAATAAGGCAAAGAGCAAACTGGCAATGTTGGAGGAAGAGCACGTCCTCACAGGGCCCTCTGTGGTCACTCAGTTTACTTCCTGTCTCAACTTACTGCTGCGTGAGTAGTTTCCCTGCTTAATTAGGAGTTTACCAACTACTTCGTAATCTGTATCTTTTCTCCCTGTACATATGAGTTGTTTGTTTGTCTGTTTGTTTTTGTAACATGGCATCTTACCTGGGCCCCAGCTACCAGCTGCATGTGTGTGAAGTTAGTTAGCAGGCTCCTGGAGTCCTCTGTGTCCCCAAGCAGATAGAACTTCCCCAGACTCCGTGAAAGCCTGTGCTCCACCACTTAGCATAGCTGCATGACCTTGGACAAGTTACTTAATGTCCTTGTACCTCAGTTTTCTTTATCCATGAATTTATCAGGATAATAAAGCACCTACCTTATGGGGATTTTAATGAGCAAATGTCTGTCCAACACTCAATAAATGTTAATGATGACAAGGATGATTATGGTTATGACCACGAAGAAAATATTCACAGGAAATATCACTCAAACAGATTTTCAACTATATCTCTTAATTTGTCAGGGCTATGAAAGTGTCAGTGGCAAGAACTTGGTTCATGACCATATTTGGTGTTCAGTCATATAGAGAAATGTTTGATGTACTCATGGGAGGAAGGGTTTAGGGAAGGCAGATTTAAGGGAGAGCAACAGGACCTCTGAAATATAAATCCTCATAAGGGAGTAAAGAATCTGTTGTACTTAGGTCACTTAGGTCAAAGTCCAAGGTAGAAGATAGAAGAAGGTTCCAAAATCCAATGTGTGGCTGCATGGAAACCCACCCCGACTCAGTGTCAACTAGCCAGGCTGCTGTATATGGAAGAGTTGTGTCTTTAGGGGTCCAACAAACTCTGCTGTAGGAACAGTTCTAAAGAGCTGAACAGGAAAAGGGAAGGAAGCACTAATCAGTCACTGCCTTCTGGGAGCTCACAATCAAGAACAGACACACAAGCAAGGGACATACAGATAGGATAAAGGAAACAGGAATCCACAAACGCTTGACCCATTTATAGGATGTGAAAATCAAAGGTAAAGAAAGGTCCTTTAGCAATGGAGCCCAGAAGATTAATGTCATAGTCTACTGAGTAGATATTGGTTATGCTGAAGCTCTCATTTGGAACTGGTAGGGCTTGGAACACATTTATTTTAGAACTTGGGACAATTTTATTTTAGGATTTGACCTATTTTCTTTTCATTTTTTTGTATATAAAGGATTAAAAATTTCCAATTTAATAAATTCTGGGAAAGCAAATGTAAAATGACTCGGGCTTATAAAACCAGAATTTACAATTACCTGTGAATGGTCAAAGACAAATCATAAAACCATTTTGATTACAAATCCAAAGCAATTCTAATCGTTACAGCACCGCTTTTATTCCCCCAGTGAGATTACAGTTGTTAAATTGTAAGCACCCCCACTGCGACTCACCCTCCTTCATCTCCTCCTAAGACAGTGTTTTCACACCCAAGTCACATCACATAGACCAGGCACATCTTTCCTTACACAAAATTTAGCAAGATATCTCCTTGTGGCTTAGACCAACAACGTTTTTATAAATAACCCCTCTTCCCCCAGTGCCTACATCCATCTGAGTCTTCATCCTCCATAGGTTGTCGCCCTTGGTCCCAGTTCCAGTAGGACAGGTCCTCCTCTAAAAGGATCGGTGAGGCCACACCAGTCACACATTAGCTCCTGCCCACACCAATGCCGGCTGGGCTCCTACTTGTCTAGCACCTTTGTGCCCAAGAAAGTTATTGTGGTCTCCTCCCTCTCTTCCTCATTTCTTGCCACTATTCTCCTGCCTTTTTATGACATCTATGGCAACAGGATATCTGGTCATTCCTAGTTCTTCCTGTCTTGTACAACCTTTCATTGATAACCAAGTGGCTGTAACTACCATTGCAAGGCTGAGAATCTCTTGGTCTTTCCTCCTCTCAATCTGTATCTACCTCAATGAAACAGAGTCTCTTCTGGGACCCAGGAGTCTTAAACCAGGGACTCCTCTCTCCACACACTCTGCTTCCTAACAGACCTAGTTAATAAGAATCTGTTACTTCAAGATGTCCACTGCTATGCAAGATTTAGTCCAGTGGTTCCCAACCTTTTTTTTGGCCATGCCCCACCTAAGCATCTCTAAAATCCTGATGTCCCCCTCCCCCCGAATCTGGTAACACATAATTCTTATTATTCAAAAAGTGAACTCCTATTCACATGGAGGAAGCCTAAAAGTCTATTAACTTGGTCTAAACCAGCTTCCAAAGAATATGGCATCCATGAAAGAGAAAAATAAAAGAACAAAAGGACAGTGGAAGTACTGAGGAAGAAATCACTAAGAAATTGTTAAAATAATAATAATAATAATAATAATAATAATAATAATAATATGAAGTGATATAAAAATAGCAAATTAGGTTTCAAAACATATAATAGAGAACTGAAATGCATAAATATGTCACAATATATATTTATATACTCTATATGAGGCCCCTAGATTCATAAGAGTTGCAAAAAATTCACTGTTAATAACTCATTCTCAAATTGCCCCCCTTAAAAATCAAATTGCCCCCCTGTGGGGCATGTGCCCCAGTTGGGAACCACTGATCTAGTCAGAACACTATAGCCTCTGTCAATTACAAGCCTGAGGGAAGATGCCAGGCCCATCAATTCTCACCAATCATTTTGGGTTGAATTACTAGTAAATTCATATGGTACCACACTCTGTTCTTTACTACACTTCTTAATGCACATATAATATCCACTTTAGTAGTTTGAGCACAAGCTCTTGAAGCTGTCTTTCCCCCTTCTTCCAATATGCCTAGACACCATCCCATGGGGCCAAGGAAGCACCTGCAGGCCTTCTGAGTGCCTCTTAGAACTAAGTATCTAACGGGTTAAAGTGTTACCCACACTAGTTGTATTTTATGGCCTCCATATAGTATGTATTGCAGCATCACTCAATTTGCAATCAGTGAAGTTTATCAGGGATCTATGTTCTCTTGAATCTGATCTTAAGTACTAACCTCTCATTAGCATTAAAAATGCTCCACGTTTAGTATGTTAAATGCTCAATGTAGAAGTGCTACCGAGAGAAAACATGGAAGATTTCTATAAGAAAGGAGCCACGTTTCCCTTTCCGGCACAGCCTTCAGGTTGGGCTGAAGGCCTGTTTCCATTCTCCGTCCTAGTCTTTCAGCATAAATCCACTACTCTCTGGCAGCCCACCCTGATTTAGCAGGTACCAGAACACCTATGACATGTAAACAACGTGAGATGGCAAAAAACACAGATCCATAGATCCTTTTCTGATGGAGAACTAAGGACAAGTCTGAAACAGAGTTCACGTGTACCAGGCACACATACACAGGAACAAGTCAAATGTCTCAACAAGGGTTTACTACACTTTAACAGAACCTGGGACCTTTTGGTGTATAGGACGATGTTCTTACCGACTGAGTCACACCGGCCAGGGTGATACAGTTTAGCCTTTTGACATTTTTAGGGAATTAAAGTAAAAAGAAAAAAAAAGAGGTTTCTATTGATAGTGTGCTTCTACAGTTAAAATTGACTCTGCAGCGCAATGGTTCTTGCAGTTCTTAGTGTTCATAATATTTTCAGGCCCCATCAAAAGAACATCAAGCATCTCCCTTCCTTTTGGCATCTGCTCTGTTGCTCTGTATTTCCAAGGACAATTAAAAGATTGATTTGAACATTTGGTTCAGGAATTAAAAAATAACCTAGAGTTCTCATAATAATCATATGGCTGACTTAAAAAAAAAGCAATTTTAAGATGCATTTAAAGTAAAGGATTTTGTTAACTAGACATTTTCAAAGGGAAGGGAGAGGCATTGTGGTGACAAACAGTTCTCAAAATTGTGATTTCCAAGTTTCTGACATTTCACCTAAATGATTAGGCAGGTTTTCTGTGTGCATCAAATAGAATATTTAATTTCTGTTCTTCCATCACCCATTTCTGGTAAATATGAAAAAGTTATAGTGTAGAACATCTTTCATTGATGCTTTTAATTAGTTTTTTTTTTTCAGAACTTAGACTCAATTTATTGGATCAAGATATTCAATTGACAAGTATCTCTATAATGAATCAAGACTGAAAAGTGTAAACCAATGTCAAAATAGTCTAATCATTTTGTCATAACAATCACAAGTATTGGTTCTCAAAAGTGAGAGGAGAATATATTAACTTTTTTAGGCTTAGTAAGTGTAGACAAGTTGTTTTTCCCCCTAAACAAATGTACAATATAATATATGGAATTCCAAAAGTATTTTAAATTCCTTTCAACTTCAGAAGATTTATTTTTAAAAAAATATATTTTATTGATATTTTACAGAGAATAAAGGAGAGGGATAGAGAGTTAGAAACAGCGGTCAGCTGCTTCCTGCACAGCATTTAACTCTTCTGTCATCTTGACCAGAAGTGAAGAGTTCTATTTTTTATCTGTTAAACTCAAAGTGCCTATTAATGAAGTTGTCGAGTAGGTAGTTAACATATAAATTTGGAGTTCAGGGGAAGATGTAAGTTTTGGAGTCCACAGATGTATTTAAAACAATAGGAATGGTTAAATTTACTTTGAAGGGAGTGGGGCGACAACAGAAATGGGGTTCCAGGACTGAGCCTGAGATACTAGTAAGTAAATCTGAGCTTGGGAAAAGGATCCAACAAAGAACACAGAAAAGTTATCTGTGACATAGGTAGAATACTAGGATGGTTTGGTGTCACTGAAGCCAAGAGGAGAAAATTAATCAACGGAGAGTGATCACCTGGGACAAATGCTGTGGAGAAGTGGTGCAAAATAGAGGACAGCCTTAACACTACGGCTGATTTTAGAAGAGCAGATCCAGTGAAGTGGACAGGTGGGTAATTACTGGAGTAAACAGGTGAGAATGAGGTGTGGAAGTAGAGATGTTTTTAAAACATTTTGTGGTGCAGAGAAGAGAAACTTAATGTTGCTACATTTTTGCATATATTATTTGTAATTCTCACAACAACTCTACAGTGTAGGTATTTTAGTTGTTTAGATAATTAAACAGAACATGAAAAGAACAAGGAACTTCTTAAAAGCCACATAACTAACAATGAGAGGGTGGGGATTCAAGCCCAGGTCCTTCTTGGTCAAAGTCCTGTCTCATTTTATTATGCCATGTCCCATCAGAGTAGCAGATAACCCCATCAGCATGATTTTCCAGAGCCTAAGAATTACCTTTCAATATCTGTCCAGAAATATTTTTCCTGAGACTTATAGGGTTCTTGGAATTTCACTAATAGGGATTTTAAAAATATATCCATTCATGAAAGGTTTTCAGACTTTTGTTATTAATTAAAATGTCAATAACCAAGGGAAAGGTAACATCCAGCAGCTTACTGTGGATTCCTACAGTTTTAAGTAGTATCTGTAAGCTCATGACATTCACTTTTTCTCTTCTATCTAGAACCCTCCTTTGTGCTCTGGGTTCATATTTCCAACTTGACATTTGATTAGCTTACAGGCACTTAAAAAAATCAATATATCCCAAATGGAAATCTTGACTTCCACAATCCCTCTTCCAATATTTCAGATATGCGTAAGTAAATGATAACATAATCCTTTCCGTTGTCTCCTGCAGAAACCTAGTAGCCATCTTATAATTCTCTTATATAATTTTCCTTATCCTTCACATTAGATCCATCAAGTTATGTTGGTTCTGCCTTTATTTTTATTTTTTACTGATTGATTTGCAAGAGAGAGAGAGGGGCAGGGGGAGAGAGAAACATTGATTTGTTGTTCCATTTTTAAAATACATTCATTGGTTGAGTCTTGTATGTACCCTGATCAGGGATTGAACCTGCAACCTAACCAACTGAGCTACTCAGCCAGGGCCTTGGTTCTGCCTTTAAAAGACACCTTACACCTGTGCTTTCCCACATCTTCATCCCACCTTCACTACTACCCTTCTAAAGTGGGCCTCTCCCACTCCATCATCTCATCTAGCACTTATTCCATGTTATTATCATTTGAGTTAATTTTTTGTTCATTGGTTTATTGTTTATATCTCCCATCTAGAATGTAAGTTCCCTAAGGGCAAAAACTTTATTGATTAGCATTGTGTCCCCAGTGTTTATCATGACTGCCACAATTAGCAATGGTAGATGCTCAACAAACATATTGGTACTTGAATGAAAGAATTAGTGAATAAATAATTTCCCTTAAGGAAAGGAAATAGCCCCTGCCAGCTGTGGCTGAAAAAAAAAAAGTGACAAAATTCATGGTCATCAAAGTCAGGTTCTCTAGAGTGTATGAAGCACTGAGGCGACTGGGTCTGGCTCCCTTTTCTTTTCCCTCTCCTGGTTAAGTTGTATATTTCTCTGACATGATAGTACAAACAACAGTTTACTATTTGGTAGTTAACAAAGCACAAGCAGTTTTGCTACTTTAATAACCTGCAAGATGGGGAATAGGTTTTACATATGGGAAGTTTGAGGAATAAGAGAATCTATATATAAAAAAGGTTAATATGCAAAGTGTCCCCTTGGGAGTTTGACTGAGAGACTGGGAGTTCGATTGCTCTGACGTGTGCTGACCACCAGGGGGCGGCATGGAACAAAGAAAGGCCCCAGCTGGCAGCTGGAAGGCCCCAATCGGCCCTGATTGCTGGCTAGGCCTAGGGATCCTACCTGTGCACAAATTTCATGCACCGGGCCTCTAGTATGCTATAATGTTGATAAGGACTGAAACCAGTGTTGGGCCTGCATCCCTGGTTCTGGGTCCACCTTGTATTCAACATGCTACACTTATATTTTCTATCAAAAGGATATCATAGCCAGGCCAGTGTGGCTCAGTGGTTGAGCATTGACCTATGGGCCAGGAGGTCACAGTTCAATTCCTGGTCAGAGCACATGCCTGGGTTGTGGCCTCGATCCCCAGTGGGGGGCATGCAGGAGGCAGCTGATCAATGATTCTCTCTCATCATTGATGTTTCTATCTCTCCCTCTCCCTTCCTCTCTGAAATCGATAAAAACATATAAAAAATTTAAAAAGGCAACATTGGAAAAAAAAAGGGACATCGTACACAGTTTCAAAGTATAGCAATGTTGTAAAGTGAATGTCAGGCAATTTGCCCAAGTACAAACCTTTTTGTTGAGAAGACACTTCTACTTCAGAATTTACCTAGGATTCATCTTACTCATTTTTGAAAACCAGGGAAGAAACTGAGAACTGTAATGATTTATAACTTACTGAGTCTTTTACATGTAATGATGTTATCTACTCCTCAGAACGACCTAGGGCAATAGGTGGAATTGATTTATTATTCTCATGTTGGAGATAAGTTATCTGAGTCTTAGGAAGGAAAGGGCTCAAGGTTACCCACTTACAGAACATTGATTAAAAGCATGGATTCTTTTTTGATTCCTGGTTCAACTAATTATTAGCTATGTAATTGTGGGCAAGTTCCATAACTCTCTTTGCCCCAGCTTCCTCATTTGTAAAATGGGATAATAATAATAATACCTCATCAGGTTATTGTGAGGATTATAGTTCGTTAATCTGAGTACAGCATTTTGTGTAATCTTTGGCACATAGCTCTCAATAAATGCTGGCTATTAAAAAGTAACTTAGCCAGGCCTTGGACCTAATTTTCCTGGCTCCATCTCCATTGGCTGTCCTAGCATTCGAATTAGTCCTATTCTTAGAAAAGCAAATACAAATAAACGTCTTTTGAAATGTTCTTTTTAGGAGCAATTGAGGCCAAAGATGTCTTCTTTAGTTTTATTTACTTCAGAACTCGAGTGCAGAGCAAAGATAAGTGCTTAATGTTGCTACATCTTATGAAATCACTGCATAGAATGTATTTTGGCAGAGAGTATGCTGAATTTCATAATACCAACATAAAGAGTTGTTCTTGCTTATTTTGCAATTTTCTCCAGAATTTCAGACCTGGAGCAAGTGTGGCCATATCTTTCTGTTATGACACATGCTCAGACTTACTGTGCATCAAAGGAGAAATCTCATTCAAGTTCAGATATTTAACATGACCTTAGAGGCTGCTGAGTCAATCATTTACTCCTTTTTCTGTCTCTTTGGGACTCTATCCTAGAAGGCTAAAAGGCTGGTATATTAGACAATATGTATAAGGAGGTCTTCTCCCTCTCCCCCACCCCGCATTGTTTGTAATGCTAAACAAAACAAAACAGAAAACCTGGAAACAACCCAAATGTTCACGAAGAAGGAAACAATTAAGAGACTTTTGAAACACCCATTCTACAGAATAAACTGGATGGATGCCTGAGATATAGTACTAAGTCAAAATAAATCCTGTTGCAGACCATGTATATAGCATGATCCTATTTTTATTTTAAAACCATAAAATTAACATATTGGTGTATCTTTCTGTAAGCACATGAGGCATGAAATTATGGAGGTGAGAAACTATTGGAATGGGGTACTGGAGGGAATTGTTAGAATTGCAAGAATGCTAGCTTTTAAAAAATTACATCTTGACATTATTTTACCCACAGAAAGCATACATTATTTATGCAATGAAAAGTCTAATAAGAGCAGGCAAAAATGGTTTTCTTTAGCAGTGGCCAATTTACATATTCACTCTACTGAAGCCTATTGACTTTTATTTTTTTTAAAATTAAATTTATTGGGGTCACATTGTGTACAATTCTACAACACATCATCTGTATATTGTATTGTGTGTTTACCACCCCAAGTCAAGTCTCCTTCCATCACCATTTATTCCCCCTTTACCCTCTCCTACTTCCCCCTTTAAAGTCCATTGATCTTGAGGGAATATATTAGTAAGATGCCTTGAGGCACTCAGCAGTGAAGTGTCTATCTTCTTTAGGAATCAAACTTCTGACCTCGGTCTCAATAGCACAAAGCTCCCGCTAAACCAGTACCTTCTGTTTACACGCAAGCGTAGCAAACATAGACTCAGCTTGCACATTATACAAATATACTATACAGGGTCATATACTTCCTGAATCAACTATACTTTAATTAGTTAGCCTTTTTATTCATAAAAACTATGTCACTTGAATTTCAATGTAATGTGAAGCTAGAAAACCTCAACTTCAGAGACAATAAATGTAATTGCTCCCCCCCCCCCAACACAGACTGATTTACTGGTGTTCTTTAAATGTGTGTTTGGTGTCATTTAAGCCATATTTGCTATTGTCACAACCACCAATAGGTTTCAGAATAGTAAACCCTTTGAAATATGACTCCACTCTGAAGAAAGGAATCCGCAGCACTTTTGCTATAAAGATTATACCTTTGGCCTTCCTGTGGCAAGATTTACAACTGTGACCTTACACTCTACTTCTTTGGGAGTGTAGTCATTTTAAGTTACCAGTGATGATTGCTTTGAGTTACTAGGTCAGTGTGAATTGCCTGATATAATGTCAGGTTCGTGCTTCCCAAGGGCTGGGCAGTATTAGGGAAACAGAGTGAATTTTAATGTCTGTGGAAGGCGGTGCTCTGATATATGAACCTCCCCAGTAACAATGAATTTCCACGGCAGGAGATTTTAACACCAGTTCGTAACCTATTCCATTCTATCCATCCTTTAATTCATGAAATATTATGAGTTCAATTTTAATGAGGTGAAGTAGTCTGAAACTACATTAGGGCCAACGTTTCCTGAGAATGATAAAAACGGTGAATTAATTATATGAGGGATGACACAACCTTGCAAGCAATGCCCTTCGATTCTGTTAACACCATCCGTGGTTCTCAACCTTCTGGCCCTTTAAATACAGTTCCTCATGTTGTGACCCAACCATAAAATTATTTTCGTTGCTACTTCATAACTGTAATGTTGCTACTGTTATGAATCATAATGTAAATATCTGATATGCAGGATGGTCTTAGGCGACCCCTGTGAAAGGGTTGTTCGACCGCCAAAGGGGTCGTGACCCACAGGTTGAGAACCGCTGCAAGTTGAGCTGAAGGCTTCTTCCTGCTGCACTTCCAATGGAATATTTTACTTAAAATCCAGATTTGTACCTGGATGATTAGCAACAAAGGCAGTGTGAGAGTTAGTCAAATGTTCCCTAGTTATGTGTGTGTTTTTTCCCCGTTGCTGTTTTTAACAGGAGCAAGTGGCATACAGCCTGTGAAACCAGACCTTTCTGTGACCCACTGTATGTAAATACGTTACCAACACTAGATGGCACTCTAGGGTTGCTTTTCTAGTATGTTCCTCCAATTCCAAGGTCCTTCAACATTAATTCCCTCCTTTAAAAAAAGAGCAAACATGCTATTTAAACAAAGGTCCCTGTAGCTGCTCTGTAGTTCTGTTTTTATATTTATAGTCATGCAATCAATATGTTGGAAGAGTAATTAATTTTTAACCTCAGTCCATGGGGAGATCACATGTTAGTGGAGTTAATGGATGGAATAGGCTTCATTATTCTAAAGTAACACTAATGATAAGACAGGAAAGAAAGTGAAGGGTTGTAAACAATTGTGCCATCACACACGCTCATAAAGCAGCAGTGCCATGTGGTCATGGGACGCTGACCTATTGCCACTCTACTTCAGTATAGCCGTGGTTTCTGCTTTGGTCAACTAGAATAAATTGAAATACAGTTGACCCCGAACAACACAGGGGTTAGGGGCACCGACCACCCCCACCAGTAGAAAGTCTGCATATATAACTTTTGATTCCCCCAAAACTTAATTACTAATATATCCTGCTGTTGACTGGCAACATTTCCAATAACACAAGCACTCAATTAACACGTATTTTTTTATGTGTTATATGCATTATATACTGTATTTTTATAATAAAGTAAGCTAGAGAAAATAAAATGTTACTAAGGAAATCATAAGGAAGAAAAATACACTATGCAATGTTTTTATTTAAATGAATCTCTTTATATGCTGAACTTCCACATTTCTTAGTTTATATGCTTATTACAAAAACTTATGAGTTAGGATTTTTGTTCTTGTTTTTCTTTTCTAATACAAGTGTAAATTATGTGAGGATTTGTAAATCTTTGTATCTCCTACATTGTCTAACCAAGTGCCTTATGTAACACAGATGATCCACAAACCTTGAATTTTCTGACATAAGGCAGGATAAAACTTAATGGAAGGACCCATGATGGATGGCTGTATTAGAGATAGCTAATTTTTAAAAGTTAAATCTTTATTGTTGAAAGAATTACATTTGTCCCCCTTTTCCCTCATTGACCCCTTCTAGCTCGCCCCCATCTCCCTCCCCAGACCTTCACCACCCTATTGTCTGTGTCCATAGGTTATGCATATACTCATACAAGTTCTTTGGTTGATCTCTTCCCACCTACCCACCCACCCTCCCCCACCTTCCCTCTGAGACTCTACAGTCTGTTCTATGTTTCTATATCTCTGGATCTTTTTTTTAAATGTATTTTTATTGATTTCTGAGAGTAAGGGAGAGGGAGAGAAAGATAGAAACATCAATAATGAGAGAGAATCATTGATCGACTACCTCTTGCACACCCCACACTGGGGATTGAGGTTGCAACCTGGGCATGTGCTCTGACTGGGAATTGAACCATGACCTCCAGGTTCATAAGTTGACACTCAACCACTGATCAACCAACAAGGCTCTGGATCTATTTTGTTCATCAGTTAATTTTTTTTTCATTAGATTCTACATATGAGTGAGATCATGTGATACTTGTCTTTCTCTATCTGACTTATTTTGCTTAGCATAATACTTTCCAGGTCCCTCCACACTGTCTCAAAGGGTAGAGATCCTTCTTTTTTCTACTGCTGCATAGTATTCCATTGTGTAGATACACTATAGCTTTTTATTCATTCACCTACTGATGGGCACTTGGGCTGTCTCCAGACCTTAGCTATTGTAAATTGTGCTGCTATGAACATAGGGGTGTATATATTCTTTCTGGTTGGTGTTTCAGATTTCTTAGGATATATTCCTAAAAGTGGGATCACTGGGTCAATGGCAGTTCCATATTTAATTTTTTAAAAAAATATATTTTATTGATTTTTTACAGAGAGGAAGGGAGAGGGATAAAGAGTTAGAAACATCAATGAGAGAGAAACATCCATCAGCTGCCTCCTGCCCACAACCAAGGTACATTCCCTTGACCAGAATCGTACCTGGGATTCCTGAGTCTTCAGGCTGACGCTCTATCCACTGAGCCAAATGGGTTAGGGCCATATTTAATTTTCTGAGGAAAGTCCATACTATTTTCCATAATTGCTGCCCCATCCCACAGCAGTGTACTAGGGTTCCCTTTTTTCCACATCCTCGCCAGCACTTGTCATTTGTTGACAGGTGTGAGGTGATACCTCATTGTTGTTTTAATTCGCATCTCTCTGATGATCAGTGGCTTTGAGCATTTCTTCATATGTCAGTTGTCCACTTTGGAGAAGTGTCTATTTAGGTCCTTTGCCCATTTTTAAATTGGATTGTTTGTCTTCCTTTTAAGTTGTATGAGTTCCTTATATATTTTGGATAGTAACTCTTTATCAGATGTATCATTGCCAAATATGTTCTCCCATACAGTGGGTCCCCTTTTCATTTTATTGATGGTTTCTTTCGCTGTGCAGAAGCTTTTTATTTTGATGTAGTCCCATTTGTTTATTTTCTCCTTAGTTCCCTCGGCCCTAAGAGGTGTATCCGTAAACATACTGCTACGAGAGATGTCTGAGATTTTATTGCCTATGATTTCTTCTAGGATTTTCATGGTTTCACAACTTACATTTAAGTCTTTTATTCATTTTGAGTTTATTCTTGTGTATGGTGTAAGTTGGTGGTCTAGTTTCATTTTTTTTGAATGTATCTGCAAAAAACATTTTCTCAACATCATTTATTAAAGAGACTGTCTTTACTCCATTGTATATTCTTGCTTCCTTTGTCAAGTATTAATTGAGTGTAATGGCTTGAGTCAATTTCTGGGGTCTCTGTTCTGTTGCATTCATCTATTTGCCCATTCTTGTGCCAGTACCAGGCTGTTTGAGTACAGTGGCTTTGTAGTATAATTGTGATCCCTCCAACTTTGTTCTTCTTTCTCAAGATTGCTGCACCTGTTCTAGGTCTTTTTGGTTCCATATAAATTTTTGGAGTATTTGTTCTAGATCTGTGAAATATGCTGTTGGTATTTTAATAGGGATTGCATTGTATCTGCACATTGCTTTGAGTAGTATGGACATTTGAATGATGTTAATTCTACCAGAACATGTATATTCTTCCACTTGTTTATATCTTCCTCTATCTCTTTTTTCAACATCCTATAGTTTTCCGAGTACAAGTCTTTTACCTCCTTGGTTAAGTTTACTTCTAATTATCTTATTTTTTGTTGTTGTTGCAATGGTAAATGGGATTTTTTGTTTAGTTTCTCTTTCCAAGAATTCATTATTGGTGTATTAAAATGCCATAGATTCTGGGTATTAATTTTGTATCCTGCCACAGTGCAAAATTCATTTATTAAATCTAGTAGCTTTTTGGTGGAGCCTTTAGGGTTTTCTATGTACAATACCATGTCATCTGCAAATAATGAGAGTTTTACTTCCTCCTTTTCAATTTGGATGCCTTTTATATCTTCTTCTTCTCTGATTGCTGTGGCTAGGACTTCCAGTACTATGTTGAATAGGAATAGTGGGAAGCGGACATCCCTGTCTTGTTCCGTGTTGTTAGGGGAAATGGTTTTAGTTTTTGCCTCATTGAGTATGATGTTCGCTGTAGGTTTGTCATATATGGCCTTTATTATGTTGAGATATGATCCCTCTATTCCCACTTTGCTGAGAGTTTTTATAAAAAAATGGGTGTTGGATTTTGTTGAATGCTTTTTCTGTCTCTAGATATGATCATGTATTTTTTCTTTCAATTTTTTAATGTGATGTATCACGTTTATTGATTTGCAAATATTGTACCAACCTTGCACCCCTGGAATGAATCCCACTTGGTCATGATGTATGATCTTTTTAATATATTGCTGGATCTGATTTGCTAACATTTTGTTGAGGATTTTAGCATCTATGTTCATCAGGGATTTGGAATTATAATGCTGGCCTCATAAAAAGAGCTTGGAAGTGTCCTTTCCTCTTGGATTTTTTGGAATAGTTTGAGGAGTATAGGTGTTAGTTCTCCTTTAAATGTTTGATAAAACTACCCTCTAACACCATTGGGACCAGGGTTTTTGTGGGCTGGGAATTTTTTGATTACTGCTTCTATTTCATCAGTTGTTATTGGCCTATTCAGGTTTTCTGATTCTTCCTGATTCAGTTTTTGGGGATTGTATTTTTCTAGGAATTTGTCCATTTCATCCACATTGTCTAGCTTGTTGGCATATAATTGTTCATAGTATTTTCTTACAATTCTTTGTATTTATGTGGTGTCAGTTGTTACTTCTCTGCTTTTGTTTCTGAATTTATTTCGGTTCTCTCTTTTTGTCTTTTTTTTCTTTTAAAAATATTTTTTTATTGATTTCAGAGAGGAAGGAAGAGGGAGAGAGAGAGATAGAAACATCAACGATGAGAGAGAATCAATGATCGGGCTGCCTCCTGCACGGGGATAGAGCTCATAACCTAGGCATGTGCCCTGACCAGGAATCGAACCGACACCTCCTGGTCCATAGGTTGACGCTCAACCACTGATCCACACTGACTGGGTTCTCTTTGGTTCTTGATGTGTGTGGCTAACAGTTCATCAATCTTGTTTATTTTTTCTAAGAACCAGCTCATGGTGTCATTGATTTTTTTGTATTTTTTTTTTAGTCTCTCTGTCATTTATTTCTGTTCTGATCTTTGTTATTTCCTTCCTTCTACTTACTTTGGGCTTTTATTATTATTCTCTTTCTAATTACTTAAGTTGTAGGGTTAAATAGTTTATTATTAATTTTTCCTTTTTTTTTTTTTTTTGAGGTAGGCCTGTAGTGCTATGAACTTCCTTCTCAGAATTGCTTTTGTTGTGTCCATAGATTTTGGGTTGTTGTGTTTTCATTTATATTTGTTCTGTGAAGTTTTTAATTCCTTTCTTATCTCATTGGTAACCCATTCATTGTTTAATAACATGCTATCAATTAACATGCATTGTTTAATAACATGCTCCAGGTGTTTGAATGTTTTTGAGTGTTTGTTTGTTTGTTTTTCTTAAATATATTTTATTGATTTTTCACAGAGAGGAAGGGAGAGGGATAGAGAGCCAGAAACATCGATGAGAGAGAAACATCTATCAGCTGCCTCCTGCACACCTCCTACTGGGGATGTGCCTACAACCAAGGTACATGCCCTTGGCCGGAATCGAACCTGGGACCTTTCAGGCCGCAGGCTGACGCTCTATCCACTGAGTCAAACCGGTTAGGGCTGTTTTTGAGTGTTTTTACCATAGTTGATTTCTTTTTAAAAAAATTTAAATTCTTTATTGTTTAAAGTATTACATAAGTCTCCTTTTCCCCCCATTGACCTCTCCCCAGCTACACCGACCCTATAGTTGATTTCTAATTTCATTCCATTGTGATCTGAGAAGATGCTTGATATGATTTCAACCTTCTTGAATTTGTAGAGACTTAGCTTGTGTCCTAACATGTGTTGTATCTTTGAAAATGCCCCATGTGCACTTGAGAAGAATGTATATTCTGCAGCTTTGGGATGAAATGTCCTATAAATGTCAATTGAATCCATCTGATCAAGTGTGTCATTTACAGTCACTGTTTCCTTGTTAAATTTTTGTCTGGAAGATCTATCCAGTGAAGTCAGCAGGGTGTTAAAATCCTCTACTATGACTATGTTGCTGTTGATCTCTCCCTTCCATTACTCCAGAAGTTTTTAAAAATATATATATTTAGGTGCTCCTATGTTGGGTCCATATATGTTTATGAGAGTCATATCCTCAAGCTTGGATATAATTTTTGTGTTAATTTAAAATGTAAGTTTTAGAATAATTAGAATGAAGCACAATTCTTTAGGAGGGGGGAGACCTGTCACTTGAGATTACTAGTTGAGATGTATTATGATTTTTTAGTGTATGATCTTTGCTTGCTTATTACATTCAGGTGAACTAAAAGGTGTGGTAGCCCTAGTCTGTTTGGTTCAGTGGATAGAGTGTCAGTCTGTGGACTGAAGGGTCCCAGGTTCGATTCTGGTCAAGGGCATGTGCGGGAGGGTGTGGGCTTGATCCCCAGTAGGGGGCATGCAGGATGCAGCCAATCAATGATTCTCTGTCATCATTGATGTTTCTATCTCTTTCTCCCTCTCCCTTCCTTTCTGAAATCAATAAAAATGTATTAAAAAAGAGTTTATTAAAAAAATAAAAATAAAAGTTGTGGTAATTTTTATTCCTTAGTATATATAGTGGTTCACTTCTCTTTTTTAGAACAAGAGATTGATTATATTTGGATGGAGGGCATGGGTGAGCAGGGAGAGAGTTTAAAAAGATGGAAGAAATTAGCTAACTATTGTTGAGCATCTTTAGTCAGCTAGTAGCAAACCATACATAACTTTATTTAATCTTTCTAGATGATAACTTTGCATTTTATAATGAGGTAAGTAACTCCTTCTCAATCTCACCTCCCTGACCTCTAAACAATGTAGTGTCCTGAGATTTCTCCTTGGCCCTCTCTAGCTTCTATCCCTAGATGATTTCATCGAGTTCCATGGCTTTTACCACCAAATGCTGCTGGTTTTGCTCCTCTAAGCCTCAGATTTATACATTCAATGGCTACTTGGCATTTCCACTTTCTGACTAAAAGGCACCTCAGATTGGCATGTTCAAAGTAGAGCTCTTGATCTGACCAATCCATCTAGTTGCTTAAGGCAAAAGCTTAGGAGTCATCTTTGATTGTTCACTTATCCTCCTTACCCACATACAAGTCATCAGCATATTCCACTCATTTTATCTTCAAAATGCATCTCAAATCTGTCCACTTTTCTCTACCTCCATGGCCTCTATCCTGCCTCAAGACCACACTGATCTCATGCCTAGAATTATTCAATAGCCTCCCTGCTTCTTCCCTGGCATTGCTGTGATCTATTTTCTCTCAGCAGCCAGACTGATCTATTAAAAATACATCATGTCTTCTCTTGTTTAACACCCTTCAGTTGCTTCTCACTGCGGTCAGAATAGAAATCTAATTGCTTGTTGCTTACATTTCCAACTTTGCCTCATTCCATCCTTCCCCAGCTCAACATGTTGCTCATTCCTGGGCCTCCAACAGGCAAAGCCCTTTCCTGCCTCCAGCAGTAGCCTTATACTTGGCGTTTTCCCTGCCTTGATTGCTCCACACTTCACACTGCTGGCTTATTCTCATCTTCAGGTCTTAGCTCATATTTTGCTTTTTCAGAGAGGCCTTTCCTGATCACCATTTAAATCTTTTTCTGATCTTGTTTATTCCTTTCATAGCACTTTTTACAACTTGAAATTAATGTGTTTATTGCTTCTGTGTGTCTGTGATACATCCATCATCTATCATCTATCTATTATCTATCTATCTATCATCTATCTATCTATCTATCTATCTATCTATCTATCTATCATCATTTATCATTGTCTATCTTTCTCTCCACTTTGGAATAAGTGTCCTGTGGGGCAACAGTCTTGTCTAGTATATTCATTCCCTGCTATATCTTCCTTTCTGAGAACAGTGCCTGTCATGTAGAATACTCACAATAACATTTTAAAATTGAATGAGTGGACAACCATATTTATCCACAGTCAAATGGTGAGTAGATGGCAGAGCTGGATGCAAATCTGGCCCTTTCTTGCTATGCACCCTTATTTTTTCATTACAAGAGCTTCCAATCAATCAACCAGGACTCGATTTTTTCTCTGCTATTAAAGCAAGGATTATTTTAGCTAAATGTGTTGAAGAATTGCAGTAGTGATTGGGTTCATTTGTCTTCCTTGTAAATTACTTTACTTAGGCTCCACAGGTGCTTCAGTTAATCATACATTTTAATATTTGAATTATTTAAATGATTGCTTCAACTCTCACTTTGCTATCACGTATTACTCCTTTTATGTATGAAGAACCATTTCCTTTTTAAAATAATGTTGTCCATACCCTTATGAACTAGGTACTTTTCTTTCCAACATTTTCTTTTGGCTGTGTAGATATGACCTAACAGTCACCGCATTAGTACTGTTGTTTCAAAGGGTAGAGACCTTTTTTCTTACAAAAAATTGAATGTGAAAAACACACACACACCCCTCCTCATACAATGTGAGAATGCCTGTTTTTCTTGGTCATATTTCATTTCCTTAGCAAGAGTATTTTCTTCTGCTTTCCATTGTCAGCAGACAAAAAAGATACAATTAAATCAAGGAAACCTGGCAGGGCCGATTTTGGAAAATAAAGTGAATTCAGTTTCTGATGTGAACAAAGAGTAATTTATTATGTTGGAAAAACACTGCCCTGATGAGATTCAAACTCAATAGGTCTCATGTGAGCTCAGGACACCACTTCAGATCTGCATTTGTGTTTATCTTTGAGAAGGGGCAGCAATTTCACCCCCAAACTTTGAACTCCAAAGAGGACGTGGAGCTGTTTAAGGGTCAGGTGGCAATGAGCACCCAGAACCCCTGTGTGGAGGCCTGGGGTCAGATTTGAGGCTTTCTGTCCTGAGCTCATTGATTCTAAGTACAGATTCCTGTAAACAACTCCAGCAATTATGTTGGAGCAAATGGAGTGCTGGGGTTGGTTAGAGGAAATTTTATGAATTAGATGAGTCCTAAGGAAACTTTAGAAATAAAAAGTATATTTTGATGACTCCAATAAGCATAATAATCCCTTATATTTGTATAAACCCTTATTATATCATTTAATATTTACAACCAGCACTGTGAGGATGATTATCTTCATTCTGTATAGATAAGAAAAGTACAGCATAAAAAGATTAAGTGATATTGAGAATCACACAGGAAATAAAATCATATAGGACTAGGACCCATTTCTTAATATTAGACTGAAGCATGAAGAAAACTAGAGTCTACTTTCATGACTTTCATTTTCACATATTTCTGGATTGTAGCAACTTTTTTGGTGATAATTTTATTTTAGAGTCTTCCACATTGAATCTTTTTGTGGAACAGAGTAGGCTATAAATAATCTATAATAATAAAAGAGCAATATGCTAATTAGACCGGACAGCCAAACGACCTTCTGGACGTCCTTCCAGACGAAGCTCCAGAGGTGGGGGCCAAAGCAGAGGTGGTTAGGGGCGATCAAGCAGGCAGGTGAGTAGTTAGGGGCGATCAGGCAGGCAGGCAGAGGGGTTAGGGGC
>NW_005871349.1:715073-727215 GCF_000147115.1 Myotis lucifugus | reverse complement strand
GGCAGGCAGGCCAGTGTTTAGAACCCAGCATTCCCAGATTCCAAGAGGGATGCAAGAGGGATTTCTGAAGGTTCCTGATTTGCGAGAGAGTGAAGGCTGGCTTAAAGGATTTCTTTCCGTTCCGGCCCCCCCCCCCCCCCCCGCACAAATTTCATGCACGAGGCCTCTAATGGTGATAATAAACTAAAAATAAAAATCTCCAGAAACAATTACTGCCCCTTGTTGAGATTTTTGCACACGTTATTTCATTAAATCCTTGTACAATCTTATGAGACAGCCACCATTTGTGTTTCCATTTTACAGATGTAGAAACCGAGGCATAGGTGGGGTAAGCAACCAGTCCAAAATCACACTACTGGAAAGTGGTGGAAATGATTCAAACTTGGAGAGTCTGATTCCAAAGTGTGTCTACCTCACCTTACTGTCCAGAATGAGAGTAAGGGGTGGTCTGCCAGATCACTGGGCACTAAACTATGACTGGATTAAGTCATATGATGTCAGGTGAGTCAGGTTTCTACATGCAGCTCCTTATGTAACAAACAGAATTAGGTTGCATGTGCTCCTGCCAAAAGGACAGTTGGAGTGAAGGAAAGTAAGTTGCTACAGTAAACAACCCATCTCTGGTGCGTGTTTGCCACACACAGCTACAGTTCGTCAGCTAAAAGCCACCAGCAGCTGAAATTCTGAAATCATCCCTCACAGAACGCTGCTAATCAGAAGTGGGTGATTTATTTCTATTACCTAAGTTTGAAACCCTTGATAACTGTTAAGCAGTCTGGTTTGGAATATTGCAAAGAGCTAGAATTTTATAAAAGTGTAACTTAAAAAAAATCATTCTCTCTTTAGTTACTTCTTTATATATGTTTATTTATCAATTGATTTCAGAGAGGAAGGGAGAGAGAGATAGAAACATCAATGATGAGAGAGAATCATTGATTGGCTGCCTCCTGCATGCCTCCTACTGGGGATTGAGCTGGCAACCCAAGCTTGTGTCCTTGACTGGAATCAAACCCAGGACCCTTCAGTCTGCAGGCCGATGCTCTATCTACTGAGCAAAACAGGGTAGGGCTAAACGTGTAACATTTTACTGATTTTTTTTTAGTATATTGATTATGCTTTGCTAAATGGAAATAAATAAATCTGTTCTTTAATTTTTTTATTAAGAGAAAATCATATCAATCTCTCTATTTAAAAAAAAGTTATAAAAGTAGAGGACAAATTTAAAGTTTATCAGTTTGAAGGGATACCACATTATAAGCCAACTTGGATGGTGGTGGTGGTAGTCCAAAAAGGTTGGTCTAGCTTTGTTTATACAGGTGTGTGTGTGTGTGTGTGAGAGAGAGAGAGAGAGAGAGAGAGAGAGAGAGAGAAAGAGAGAGAGAATATGTGCATATAAAATCTTGGATATACAAGGAACTTATTTTTGGTGGAAGTTTAAAGTCACAGGGGGTAGAGAAACGATAACTTGATTGGCGAGATTATACTGAGTAATAGTTTGGAAAATATAATGGAGGCTTTTGAAGGATGTCTTAAAGCAGTAGTTCTCAACCTTCCTGATGCCGAGACCCTTTAATACAGTTCCTCATGTTGTGGTGACCCCCAATTTCATTGTTACAAATTGAACATAATTAAAGCATAGTGATTAATCACAAAAACAATATGTAATTATATATGTGTTTTCCGATGGTCTTAGGCGACCCCTGTGAAAGGGTCATTCGACCCCAAAGGGGTCGCGACCCACAGGTTGAGAACCACTGTCTTAAAGTGTCTGGCTTAGTTTAGAACTGATGCAAGGTGGAAGTGTCTGGAAGAAGATACAAGGAAGTGTTAACTTTGGTTATCTTAGGAAGTGAAGATGGAGACTGTGGGTCAGAGGATATTTCCTGTCCACTTGAAATGTTTTTGTCTAAATGTTTTCCCCATCAGGATATAGTTTACAATAAAAATAAACAAAACAAAATAAAACATAATATAAAAAACTGATACAGGGAACATCTAGAAATGGGCATAAGTTTTCAAGCAGGAAAATGGCATGATTGGGTAAATTCTATAAGTTGGCAGCTAGCTTTAGATTATGAGGAAAAGTGAATCTGGAGAGAGCAGAATCAGGAGGTAAGTTGTTAGTATAAAGATGTTGTGGAATGGCTTCTAAGTCAAGTATAATTTGGAGACAATATTCTAAAGCCCATTTTCTTCACATCAGAGTATTTAAAATAAAATGATTTAAAGTGATCATAATTTATATTTGATATGTCTGCCTTTGAAGGAGTTACATTATTTATTAATAGCTTAAATCTGTCAATAAAACAAACCACAAGTAAACATTGTCAGAGTAAAAGTGGAAGATAGACATATGAAAGAAAAAAATGAAGAATATATTTTTTCTGAATTATAGATAAAAAAATGAGTAAGAGCAGCACATGACACATTTTTGCATTAATCTTCCCGTCCCCCGCCCCCCTGTAACTCAGCCAGGCTTGATGGCAGCCCTGAATTTTTTGCTGTGATTTTAAGCATTCGTTTACTAAACTAACAGCATTTCATTAAGCAAGACTAATTCTGAGAGCCCATTAGCTTCCAGACAGTCATTAATTCCTGTGACATGTCTTGGGATGAGATCATTATTATTATCACTACTTAGAGGCCTGGTGCACAAAATACATGCACTGGGGAGGAGGGGGTCCCTCAGCCCAGCCTGCGCCCTCTCGAGTCCGGGACCCCTTGCTCCTTACTGTCCGCCTGCTCGCTGCTCCTTAGTGCTCCTGCGGAGGCGGGAGCACTCGCCGCTGCACTCGCCAGCCGTGAGCGCAGCTTCTGGCTGAGTGGCACTCCCCCTGGCCATCAGTGGTCAATTTGCATATTAGGGTAGTATTATATAGGATTATTTTTATCAATTAAGCTCATTTTTCATAAAAATATCTACATAGTTTTAACACCGGATATTTCTTTCTGAAACATGTTCTTTTAGTATCTTTGAGTTAGCAATTTCTTTGAGTTACCAATTTCTTGTTTTGCCCATATGTTTCCACAATCCCTTTGGCTACCACTGAAGCTAATTTAAATTCCCTAGGTTTAATTCCTATTGTTAACAAAAAATTAGAAACATCTTTGGAAAAGTATCCTAATAAGATATTTTGGTTTCTCTGCAATTTTTCTTTATTAGGACTTCTGAAATAATCTCTGAAGGTCATGTGACTGGCTTCAGAGTGTGGGCAGGATTTGTCATTTCTTGTTTATGAGGATTGTTGCCACTGATGAATATGGTAGTTTAGTCACAGTCCTACAGAAGGAAAGGCCCAGCTTGACTGTAATGAAAAGAGCAGATGTCACCAGAACACAGTGACAAACGTCAAAATGAAGGTTTCGCTGACAGGGAGCGGTCTGTCCATTACCACTTTCCAACACTTTTAGAATCAGAGACAGAAAGAAAACTCATAAAACAACCATGAAAATTATAAACAAACAAGAAAGGTAAATAAAATATGGTGCTTAAAAATCCCAGGCTGCCCAATAAAAATAGGAACTGATATTGCAGATCCCATGGACCCTAAGGGGGAAGCACAAATGGTTTGGGAAGTCCATGAAAAACAGTTCTGACATGTTAGGATGCCAAAGATTTTTTAAAGTTGATCTCTTTTGGCCTGGTAAGATTTTATGCATTTTTGTCGTTCCAGCCCAGAGGTCTAAGGATTAGTGGATGTTTCTGCCAGCTTGGAACTCATGTGGTGAAAAGAATGTATGCATGTAACAGTGAAAAAGTGAATGCATCAGGGCTTCTTTTCAAGAAAAGGATAACGTTATCATTGTAATCTGGGTCTAGGGGCTTCAAAATAATGCTAAATTTGTAGTTTTCTTAAATTAAACATTTCTGTTTTGCACCCTAAATATGGTCATTGTCATCTCAGGTTTGCCTTTTAAATGCTACATGGTTTTCAGAATGTCTAACCAGGTAGGGTTTAACTGCCCAGAAGAATAGGACCTGAGCCCTATTCTAAATTGGTCTATATGGGGATCTAATTGTTCATTAAACAACAACAACAAAAAAGGATTAGGAGCAATTTGGATGTTTAGATGCTAATTTTATATGGGACTAATTAACCAATTCATGTTAGTTTTTTTTAGCCTACACATTTTACTGATAAGAAGAAAAACATTCATCTGAATAGCTCGGAAGCATGCAATGGAGAAAAGGGAGAAGACAGAAGTTCCTTCTGTTTCCAGTATTTGTTAAATATTTGTCTGGAAGCTAACGTGGTCCTATTAATGATGGGTTTTTCATTGCCATCGACATGCTTTTGCAATTTTCCTAGATATCTGCTCCGGGGTCACATGGTAAGTCAATAGTGGTTATAAACCTCTCAGCATTGTGATCAATACCTTTGGCTGACGTAATCTAGATCCCTGGTGTAATTTACAACAAAGGACAGTTTGGGCAAGCCTCTGTTTTATTACCTCCAATTCACCTACTGAAATATTTCACTGGTTTATGACCGAAGCTATTTCCAATTTTTGATAGATAGGGAATTAAAATAGTCCTGAAGGAAAATGTTAAGTATGAAAAGGAAAAACATTTTATGGCGTTGAAAGCAATGAGCATTTCTTCTTTTAGGGAATGTCAGATACTGGTACCTATCTTCTGAAATTGTCTCAAGCACCACAAGAGTGAATCATGGGCATGTCTAGTCATCCAGATGGATTACAATACTAATGAAGTATTCCTTACACGCACCATATAACCCAAACAATACTGTAGTCTACTTTTTTCCTGAATTTGAATAATTATTAACCATCCATTTGAGCAAAACAAGGAACAGTAATAATTGCTAGACATGAATAGAGAGGATTGTTGTCTCCTATCATTTTGCCTTCATGAAACTTTCCATTAATTCAGACAGATCTTTCCCCCCAGGTCTGTTGTATATCTTAGGTCTAAAGGCTAAATAAGAAAAAAAAAAGAAACTAGTCATTGGAAAGGTGATTAAAGAAGTAGCAGGGAGTTTGAAAAAAAGAAGAAGGGATGGCGGTCTTCTTCAGGTCTCCTGCGCTGAGAAGGGGCACAGCCTTGCCATTGCCCAGTCACCATTCTCCTCCTGCACTGCATATCAGTACTCGAGGATGAGGCGGGTTCACAGCTCTGTCTGTTGTATAAAGCAGGTATGAGGTGAGGGATGGGGTAAGAATTTGGATTTAAACATCTACTAGTATAAGGTCCCTTTCAGACTTAATTTCCCTTTTTAGTCAATCATCGGCTGGCTACCTTTACATGGGCTTTTATTGTCTAAGACTGAAGATAATAGTAACATCCCAACTATTGAGCAACTATGGTATGCCTTTACACAGTTTCTTAGCCTTCAAATGACTTTTTGAAGGAAGTAGGTTTAACCTACTTAACATATACAGAGACTTAGGTTGAGAGAGGGTCAATATTTTGCCCAAGGTAAATCAGAGCTTCATCTATTTGTGTAAGAGGCTTCACTTTGGTATGAGGATTAAACACACACACACACACACACACACACACACACACACCACAAAATATAAACAAATAAACCTCAAACCAAGCCTGTAGATACATAGATCAGATCGGTGGTAGCTAGTGACAGGGAATGGGGGTGTAGAAGAAAAGGTGAAAGGGTCAAAGGTATAAACTTCCAGTTATAAACTGTGATGCCTCTTCAAGGTAGTTTACCGATCAAGGAAGTGTATAATTCTAATATTCACTAGTTGCATAATTTTGTCTCTTCATTACATTCCTTGGGGTGGGAGGGATGGTTTATTCTTAAATCCCATTGCCCAGCACAGTGCCTAATATATGTAGATGCTCAATGAACATTAGTTGAATTAAATGAAATACTAATCAATTTCTTTTATACAGTGCTGAGTTAGTTCCTGAACTAAATCAGGTAGATTAGTAATAGATGTCAGCATTCAAACATTCAATCCTTTGATGTGCTTGACAAGCTTTTTATCGCTTCCCCATATTTCTTTAGGAGTGCAAGCTATTGTGTAGGTCAGACAGCAAACATATGATTGAGGCCTACATTGTGAGGTAAAAAAATCCTGTGGTAATTAATAATTTAGAGCATCAAATAAACTCTGCTAAGAGTTATCTTTTTACCCCTCTCTCCCTAGAAGGGTGCCCTCCCCCCCCCCATGTCAGTGTTCACCAAACATCCTGGGAGCTACACAGGTAATAACTGTATCTGTGGTGGGTTAAAGTGATTGAGGATAAGAAAATCCTGTTTCAGTTTCGCAATTATTTGAGAATCTATTAAATGCCAGATACTAGGGGTATAAATAAAGATGACAGATTATTGTCCTTCAGGGCCATGGAGTCAGATTGACCTTCCTATGAAAATGCATCTCTTTCTGGGAGGGAGGTGGCTGTGTATAAGGATTGACTTCTCTCTCAGTAAAGAATCAGTCCCCACTGTATTTTATAGGCACCGGTTTAAACTTGGGTCTTACATTTTTTTTTTAATCAGGTTGCTCCAAAGTGCTACATGATTCTTAGAGGAGTGAAATATCACCCTCACCATTACAAGAACACTCGTGGTGATAACCTGAAGGTAGTCTTCTAGTAACTGGGGGCTCCGGAACGGTGGGATCCTAAGTGTAGTGGGTAAGAAGGCCTCTCTCCTCCAACTCCCAAGTAGGTATCTCTGGGCCAACTATGGGGTTGCAGCTCCACTGTCACATCTTGTGGTCCAAAAATGCACGTTGCTGGAGAAGAGCATCATGCGAAAGTAGGAGCAACACGCTCTAGCAGTTCAAAATTTGTCAGAGAAACGTAGGTAATTTGGCAACTCAGGGCAAAGCCCCCTTAAAAAGACAGAGACTTCCAGAGATTCAGAGATGCGAATGCTTTTCAGCTGCCCGAGCATTAACTTGATTAAGGCTCTCATATGGAGGAGCTTGATGCAGCCAGGTGAAATCAATTGTAGGCTTCCTGCCATTATGTAAATGTAGGTAATCAAGCATGAATAGCAATAAGCACATTGCAGTTTACAAGATGATACACCGCTTTATTTTCAATTGTATGAGTTATCAGAACAATAACTACTAACATACAAAGTACCATCAGCTCAACTGCAGGTATAGGCAGTGACAAGTAATCTAATTCTTAGAATCACTCCCACAATCTGTCCAGACACATTAACCTAAGGACACATTTGTAAATAGCAAACACGATTTTCACATTACAGCTTTCTCAAGCATATAAGGTGTGTAGACTTGGTGATGGGTTGTTTCCACAAGTTCTGCGTGTTCTTGATGCATTCATTTTCTTGACATTGGTAGAGATATTTCTTTCCACAAAGTAGATTTACAATACTCTGTGAACTAGTAGTACTCTTGACACTTTTAAAATAGGAATATTTGGATTGAAATATCTCTGCAGTACGATTCCTTGTGTCTTCTGGTAAGTTCCATCGTCAAAGAGCTTTTGATTGTAATCACTCCCTTGCAACAACAGCTCAACTCTACTACTGGGTTCAGTGTAACACCCTCTTCATAGCTTGCTGTGTGATGTAATGAGGGTGGGGTGTACTGGCAATCAGCACATTTTGTTATCATTGTTTACAGCCATTTAAAACCATGCCATTATTATTAATCCAAGTCTGACATGCCTTTTCTGAAATGTTCACAGTGTAGTATTTTTGTGGCCTAACGAAAGTTTTCTTATATCATTAAAAATAAACATTTTTATAAAAATAGAATATTTAAAATGTTTACACAGAGAAGACCAGTTAGAGTATCCTGTGCCATATGCACTATACAGTAGTAAGCACAAAATCTCACAAAACAAAACAGCACAAGAGTCCTACCCAGAGTAACCGTTATTTATCCAGGAGAAATAGCCAGAACTTACAACTGCCCTTTTTTTTCTAAAATACTTTTTGCTTAACACAGAACATGTCCTAATGCAAAAACTGGACTCCCCAAAAGTTTTATTGTCTCTATGTTTGTGGGATAGAAGCTGCCACTTGAAAACGAGGCTAATATTTCCAGTCCATTGGTCATTTCTTTGCCCTAGATAGGAGGCAGATTGGAACCAATAAACCTTTTAGACAGATGTATTTTGCTTTAAAAACATGCTAAGTTACCTTTAAAAACACTTATTATCACAAAGTACTTGCTTTATTTTCAGTTGGCATTAAAAAAATGCAGACAAAAACATCTAAATGTCCACATTCATTAGATCAGAACAGTATCATTTTCAAACAGTTGATTTTTTTAAGCAGCTGATTTTTAAATAACAAATATTTCATTATTACCCAACTATTTTATGAAAACCTTCTTAATGCCATCATCTATGTATATACAATACATAATTGTCCCTATTAAACACATTTTGTATCCTGCATTGCCTATGGACATTTCTTCAATAAAAGGAATGTGTATGCAAAAATGTAGAAGGGAATGTTTGCCCAACATCAGTAATAACATATGTTAGTGACTATGTAACACATGAAATCTCTTTGAAATTCTAAATGAGTGGTCTGGTCCCCGGCTCCCTGGGCATTACCACTTCTGAATTTTCGGTGATCAAGAAGGCCTCCAAACTGACTGCCTCAATTCCCTGCATGAAATCAGGTTGGATCCTGATTTTTAAAACTTCAACCTAGAATTCAGGTTTTGGCCTGAATGCGACAGGAGCGTCATCAAAGCTGCAGGGTTGCCCTTGGTCATTGGCCTATGGGACCAAGTTTCTGCCTCTGATGCTTTGTCAGATGACAAATTCCTCAGAATCCAGTCATTTAAAAGAACAATATAAGGTCCTATAATAGCACAATTTTGGCAAAAGCAAAAAATATCTGGTGGCCTTTCAATGCCCAGGCAGTGAAAAAGTATTGGTCGTGGTGTGGACCGTTGCTTGAACAGTTCTATGATGCTTATCAGAAGGGGGCTGATGGCGTATTCATCCATCATGTGTCTCCCTCGCCATCAACGTTATCTTGAGATGACAGCAGAGAGGGGTATGGAGAACCATTGTTGATATTCACATAAGTAGAATTCACATGGACATAGTGTTCCCCAATGAAAGTAGAGAATATCACTGATATCTTGGAGACCAGTTCAGAAAAGGTTGGGCGCATTTCAGCTTTGGGATGCCAGCATTTTAGCATCACTTCATACCTGTGTCAGAAAGGAAGAAGTGCTATGAGAGATACGTTGGAGACAAGCATTTCTGTAAAAGTAAAGATTATAAGAGCTACAGAAGATTCTTTTGAAATTCGTACTCACAAGGGATCTGGGCAGTATTCGGGTTGTAAGAGCCTTCTGCCTTGCAACAAGTAAACTGTTATATCAAAGGTGTTGACGTCAGGGTAGGGTGGTGCCCCTCTTGTCATCAGTTCCCAGAGGAGCACACCAAAGGACCACTAGTCAGACAATGGAAGAGAGCATCCAAGTGAGAAGTATGACTACACAAATATGAAAGGCAATCAGTAGGTCTTGATAACGAAACTTGGTTTAGTGTACTCAATACACGTGCTGTTTGGGGCAAAAATTTCCTTAAAGGCAATTAGTAAGCTATACATTTTATGATTTGTTTAAACCAGAATTGGATAAAGTTTAGTTACAAGTAAATATAAAGTTTTCAAAAAGAATATCTGAAGTTCACATGGTGATTAAGATTTCATCTGTACTCAAGTAAAGTAGGCTTTCTAAGTTCACTCTTGTAAAGGCAAAGCTTTAACAGGTTTTTATCCTTCTCTTTTCAATGGCTTCAGTACACGTTCAGATTATTAGTAAAAGGAGAAAAGTAAGCCTTCCAAAATTTAAATTTGTGGGACTTTCAAGTGAATGTAAATAGTCAAGAATGTAACCATACCTAAAAGTTAATGTTAAAAGAGAAGATCTAAGTAAAAATCCATATTAAAAATCAAAAGTAATAAAACTGCTAGGCAACAAGGCTATTGAAAACTAATCCCAATAAAATACCTGTAACTTGAAACATTAAAAGAATAGATTAATAAAAACAGCTCTATCAATACTTTACAGGAAGATCGCAGGGACATGGAGAGGTTAAGTGACTTGCTAAAATTCTCTAACAAGTCTTAATTCACGTTGGGATGAACATCTACAAGTTCCTGGCTCTTGGCTCTTGGTTGGTCTACTGAACTTGACTAAATATGCAATTTCTTGATTTAAAGCACTATACTTGGAATAATACATCAGGTCATACATTTACCTCCTCCTGGACATGTGCCAAGGTGAGAGTGACACAATGAGAGTAAGTCAGCATGTGCAGGTCACCTCTGGGCGGACCCAGGGAATCAGTCGTTGCTTAGCAACACTTCCTGGACACTCACAGACCAAGAGGCACGTGTGGAGAGAAATGAGGCTCTGAGAAAAAAGAAGCTTGGAGAAGGAGAATACAGACAGGACAGATGGAGTAGGAGAACAGGACACCGAGAAGCAAGTGTAGCTCATAATATTCAGCAAGAACGAGAATAAAGCATGTCTTTGAACACTGTGGCCAAAAGAAAGAAACCAGGTAGATACTTGAATTGCTGATACAAATCTCCATTAATGGCTCTTTCCTTTTGCCCAAGAGCAAGAACCTTGAAGGCCACTGACAGCCTTAATCCAAACAGAGCAAACAAACTCCTTCCCAGGTGGGAGCTAGATAACTTTGCTATCTTCTGCAGCCTTTCAAAATCAAAGTTTTCAAAGCCTGCAAATCTTATGAGTTCCTTCTGACAACTTAATTGTGTTAACCTTCAAGTTCCAAAATTTGCATTAAAATTGAAATCAATTTAACAAGTATCTACTGACTCATGAGATGCACAAGTTGGTTACTCCCCAAGTTGCTGGATAAGCCCCAAGGCTGATTAAACAGGGTTTAGAATATTCCGCAATTAACTATCATGTAGAACAATAAAATATAACAATGGAGCAATAATAGAAAAGAGGCCTAAATGTTGTGAAAAGTTAGATAATAGTGGGGAACTGAGAGAGGCTCCAGGAAGAAAGTGATAGTAAAGTGGGTGTTGAAAGCAAGGGAGAATTTGTTTTATAGGTAATTGTAACAGGAGGGCAGAGAGAGTGTACCCTGTAGAAGGAGTGGGCCAAGGGGTGAGAGCACACGTGTTTTTATTGAACTATAAATGTAATAGTCACTGCTTGGTGTGTGGACTAGGTGAAGGGAGGAAGGACAGATAAGGCTGAAAGGGGACCATGCTGTGGGGTTTTGAATGGGGAAAGTGAAATTGATGGGACATGACTGGAGTTGAGCTCCAGGAAATTGCATCTTGTAAACACCATGCTTTCCAGCGGTTCTCAACCTGTGGGTCCAACCCCTTTGGGGGTTGAACAACCCTTTCACAGGGGTCGCCTAAGACCATCAGAAAACACATATAGCATGTCAGATATTTACATTACGATTCATAACAGTAGCAAAATTACAGTTATGAAGTAGTAACAAAAATAATTTTATGGTTGGGGGTCACCACAACATGAGGAACTGTATTAAAGGGTCGCGGCATTAGGAAGGTTGAGAACCACTGCGTTTAGACAAAAAGGAGAAGCTTATTCATAAGATGGAGACCAGCTTTCTGAACAAGAAGAGGTGAGGGATACTACTGCATACTGCAACACGGAAGCCTATGAGACTGAACTTTTAAATTAGGGTGGTGGGAGATGGTGTGTGTCATATAATGAGCTGGGCATGGGCATCATGCCCTTTAAAAAAATGATTATCTTGCCCTAACTGGTTTGGCTCAGTGGATGGAGCGTTGGCCTGCGGACTGAAGGGTTCCAGGTTCGATTCCGGTCAAGGGCATGTACCTTGGTTGCGGACACATCCCCAGTAGGGAGTGTGCAGGAGGCAGCTGATTGATGTTTCTCTCTCATTGATGTTTCTAACTCTTTATCCCCCTCCCTTCCTCTCTGTAAAAAAATCAATAAAATATATTTTAAAAAATGATTATCTTATCCTTGTAATAACCCTTTTATAAACCTGTAATGTAATTGATTTTATAGATGCTTTTTTTTTTAAAAGAAAGTTTTTATTATTGATATTTAGAGACAGAGGAAGGGAGAGGGAGAGAGAGAGAAACATCGATGTGAAAGTGAAATATTGATTGGCTGTCTCCTGCAATGCCCCTACTGGGGATCGAGCCCGCAACCCAAGCAT
>NW_005871349.1:642865-714824 GCF_000147115.1 Myotis lucifugus | reverse complement strand
CCAAAGAGCCGCATGTGGCTTGTCAGCCGCAGTTTGCTGACCACCTGAAGGCAAATTCACAAAAAAGGGGACAGAGTTGGGTAAATTTCTGAGCAATAATTTGGATTCAGAGGAGAGTTGGAGGACTCATGGGACATGAGAGGAGAGAGAATATCAGTTGCCGGGAAGAGCCCTCCCTCTTGACAGCTTTGGACTGACAGGATGATGAGGGGAGGGGCAGTGAAGGAGCATGGTGTTGACCAAGAGAGAAGATGGGGGGACGGGAGACAGAGAGAGAGGGGAGAGGGAGGTGTAAATGAGTGTGCATCAGGAGTGATGGGAACAAGTCAGTTTCAGTTTTAAGACAGGAAAACTCTATCATTCACGCTTACTGTGTAAACAGTCAAGCCACTCTGAACATCTGAGCACCAGAAGTGAGCTCATCTGAAGAATCTCTGCCCAACTTCATCAAAACAGTAAAGATCAAAGCAGTTATTAGATGTGAGGGATTGTTATAAGCTGCAAAAAATTATAGAAAGGGTCACTCATGAGGTAAGTAAGTGGGGACAGCCAAATTTGTGCGTTCAAGATTAGGTCAATTGAGATACAACTCAATTTGTGAAAAACCACAACTGATTAAAAAATGGGTAAATTGATAACTTTTCAATAAAATTTAAACTTCTACTCTTTGAAAGATAGTAAAATAATGAAAAGAAAAGCTAGATGCTAGAAAAAAAATCTCAATAATCCTATATAATAAAAGCTAATATGCAAATAGACGGAACGGCGGAACAACCGGAAGAACCAAACAACTGGTTGCTATGATGTGCGCTGGCCACCACGGGGCATGTGCAGAACCTGGCAGGTGTTGGTCGTGGTGGGCTGGTGGAGCAGGTGAGTGGGGGCTCCAGACCAAGGCTGGCTCTGGTTGCTGTCATCGGGGTGAGCCCCTGGTGGTTACTGAAAATTCTTTGCTCCTGCGCACTGTGATTCCACCTGGTGCTTGCACCTGCTGCCGGTGCCCAGTGCCAGTCCCGATCCCTTGGCACCATCAGCAGGTGTGAGCGGCGGCTGCCAGCCCTGATCGCCCCTGAGGGCTTCTCCACCTCCCCCTGCTCCTGAGGGGCGATCGCACCCACTGATGGTGCCAGCCCCGCTCACACCCACTGCTGGCACCGGCCCCAATCACTCCACTCCATCAGAGGGTGCAAGCGGGGCTGGCACCATCAGTGTGTGGGAGCAGTGGCAGCGGGAGTGGCAGTGGGAGTCCTCTGCTGGCATACAGAGGACTGGGGCCGTAGCAGAAGGGGCTGGGCGGGGGCGCAGAGGATGGGCTGAGTTCCTTTCAAAGTGCATGAATTCGTGCACTGGCTCCCTAGTTCACTAATAAAAAATAACCCAATTAAAAAAACACACCAGAAAATAAATTCTAAAACTTAAAAAAATGGGCAAAAGTTTTGAGTAGGCACTTCACTAACGGAGGTATAAGAATGTCAAACAAGTACATGAAAAGATGCTCAACATCATTAGCCATAGGCAAATGCAGATGAAAAAGAAAATGAGACACCACTATAATCTATTCGAATAGCTAAAACCCCCAAAACTGACAATGGCAAGTGGTGGTATGAATGCTGAGCTGAAACTTATATATTACTGTTAAGAATATAAAATGATACAGCCTGAGTGGAAAAACAGGTGGCAGTTTCTCATAAAGTTAAATATAACACTTATCTTACAACCCAGTAATCCTACTTCTAGATATTTACCCAAAAGAAATAAAAATTATGTTCACACAAAAACCTTGAAGCAAATGTTAAGGCAGTTATAATTACATGTAAGTAACTGCCTAAACTGGAACAAACCCAGATGTCCTTCAGATGATAAATGTGTAAACAAAATGTGGTACATTTGTACAATGCAGTACCACTCAGAAATAAAAAGGAGTGAATCAGTCTGAGAAAAACAGTATGAAGGGCCCTTAAAACATTAAAGATAGAACTACCATATGACCAAGTAATCTCATTTCTGGGTATATAACCAAAAGAACTGAAAAGGGACCTTGAAGAGATACTTGCACACCCATGTTCAAAGCAGCATTATTCCAATAGCCAAGAAATGGAAGAAACCTAAATGTCCATTGACAGATGGACAAAGGAAATGTGGTACATTCATACAATGGAATATTATTTACCCTTGAAAAGAAGGACATCCTGTCATGTGCTACAACCTGGATGAACCTCGAGGACATTATACTGAGTGAAATAAGCCAGTCACAACAAGATAAATAATACATGATTCTACTTACATGAGGGACCTACAGTAGTCAAACTCCTAGAAACAGAAAGTAGAATGGCGGTTGCCAAGAGGGTGAGGGGAGGGGAAAATGGGAAGTTGTTTAGAGGATAGAGAATTTCAATTTTACAAGATGAAGAGATCTGCTGCATAACAATGTGCATGTAATTCACATTATTGTACTGCACACTTAAAGATGATCGATTTTTTGTTGTGTTTTTTTTTACAAAAAAAATGAACTACTGATACATTGATACTATTGACATAACATGCATGGCTCTTAAGCGCATTATGCGACGTGAAAGGAGACAGACTCAAAGACGACTTGATGACACTCTAGGAAAGGTAAAACTAGACACAGAAGACAGACCAGTGGTTTCCAGGTAGGAGGGGCTGACCACAAAGCGGCACCTGTTCTACATCCTGGTTATGGTGCTGCTGGTAGCCACGTAACTGTATGGCTCCCTAGCTTGCTTTCCAAGGACCTCTATGATCTAGTATGAAGACGTTTTTCTCAATTTATTCTCATAACTCCACTTTGTGTCCTCCTGGTTCCAGGTTGATGTTCAACCACCGAGTCAGGCCTGCTGGGCCAAAATCATCAGTATTAAGTAATACTTTTATTCCACCTGGGTTTATCAGTCAAATAAGTTCATGTTTTTTATGTTGCAAAATTTATCAGCAAAAAAAAACACCACAAAGAAAAACTTGGTATAATAAAATTTTCGTAAGTAATGTAAACTTAATTGTTAGGAGCAAATAAATTAAATAAATGGTATAAGAAGTTTCTTTTCTGTTAACTCTTTAGCAATAATTATACAGGGTGGGAGCGAAAGTAGGCTTACAGTTGTGAGTACACGAAACACAGAGTTTATTCTTGTATTATTATTTATTAATTATTGTATTATTTTCCATACAACAACTCTAAACCACCTTTTGCCACACCTTGTATTGTATGTGCACTTAAATAGTTTTCTAAGTCTCTTTGTAACTTGAAGCTTTAGAGTTTTACTAAGTTAAATGATAAAAATTATTGAATATCTAGAAATTTCCAAATAACATAAAATACTGAAACAGTAATTGCTAAACAAGTCTAAGTTTACCTACTATTGACCTCTTATTAAAGAGAAACTAAATGATACATTTAGATCTGTTAATAAAAACATTTTGTGCTTTGCCAGTAAAAGAACCTATGTTTCTAAAGGTTATGAAATAGATTAATAAATTTGCCAATCTAAAAAATGTTAATTACTTACATTTTACCTTAGAACTGAGGTTCTAAGGGTTATGAATTTTTAATTAATATGGAAGGAAATGATGTGAGTTTTTAGGAAGAAAGGCATTAGGCATGGAAATACATTTTGGGGGCACTAGTAGAAAGTGGCTTGTCCTAAAAAAAGGTTGGTTGTTTCAAATTGAGTAAGAAGAGACAAACTAAGAGGGACTAGGAAAGTTGTAGAAGTTCTGTGGCAAAGGAACCCTGAGAAAGAAAATTTTATGTAGTAGATTAAAGTAGATTTAATAGAGTAAGTTAATTTAAGAAGCTACAATAAGCTAATACAGAATTAGAGTTTGGTTTTATATCAAACTATCAAAAATGACAAGGTTTTTCTATATTGTTCTGCCCCAGATAAGATATTATGAGATGTTTTCAACCTACAAAGCAGGGAAAAAAGCAAACATTATGGTCATACAGACTATTCATGGTAATCCAGAAGCTAAAAAATATTTTCAATTGAATGTAAAACAGTTTCATTCTTCTAATCCTGAACTCTGCCCCCTTTCAGCAGGAAGCAGTCAGAGAGGTCTTTCCCCCTTCTTTCTCAAGATTGAGAAATGATTAAAAAAATAAAATGGGGGGGGGGGAAGAGGGAGGAATTGAAACCGAGGGCCCTTTGATTAAATTTAGTTTTAAATCCTAGCTCTAGAAATCATATTTCTTTTTCTTTCTATACCCTTCAGAGACCTAGCCTTTCTCTGGATAATCAGCAACCCCTGAGGCAGCAGAAGACAATAACCTAGACCTGATTAATGATCACAAGGTCTGGACTTCTGGCAGGCTAAAGATAACATTTTCACCTATATTATGTTTCAGGTCCTAGGCTCTAAGGTGGAACCACTCCCTGGCTACTTCCCCAAGAAACCAGACAGGGGGACATAGGAGCAGACTTCAGAACTGCTTTAAGACCTGAAGAAATGATTTTTTACCATTACCTTACCTCCAACCAATTAGCTTCCAGCATGACCCCGAACCCCCCTAACTCATAGTATCTTGAGATTTGCCCTATATAATCTGTAACCTACATGCCATCAGTGAGTTTTGGCTCTTGAGCATTTGCTTCCTGTTCTCCTGGATGGTACTATCTATCTATCTATCTATCTATCTATCTATCTATGCCTAAGTGACAGTTACGACCGAACTGAAACAACCGGTCGACCAGTCACTATGACGCGCACTGACCACCAGGGGGCAGACACCCAATGCAGGAGCTGCCCCCTGGTGATCAATGCACTCCCACGGCCAGCCAACCTCTCCCGGTCCCTCCCCCCAGGCCAGCAAACCTTCCACGGTCCCTCCCCTTGTCCAACAGGCCCCATCCGGCAGGCTTCAGCTGGCCTGGCCCTGATTGGGACTGGGCAAGATGGCCCTGATAGGCCCTGATTGCTGGGCCAGGCCTAGGGACCCCACCCATGCATGAATTTCCATAGTCCATAATAAAATAGCCAAGTATTTCTATACTGCAGTTCTAAGGATCTAGTGCTTGGCTCTGCTAGCACCAGGTGGATGAACTCTTTCTCTTCTGTAACAATTTCAAGCACTGTCCTTTCCTCCAGGTGGAAGGGCATGTGGCTCTCCAGGTGAGTGTCAGTATTCAGGTGCATGCCTTTCGAAGCTGGCTCTGTGAGAGGAGGATGACCGTGGCAAATAAAGGAGAGCGTGTTTCTAGCTAGGTGCATGAATAATGACTTCATTGCCAGACCTGCCTCAGTTATAGTTTCCAGATCTCTCAAGGTGGAATTCTTGCTGCCATGAAGTTGTGAGCTATGAGTGGCTGGGCTAATCCCAGCCTACTTTGTGTGAGTTTTTGATGGACACGCCTTGTCTTCTCTGCTGAGCTAAAGCTTCCGGAGAACAGGGTTCACACTTGGTCCAGCTCTGGGCTTCCTAAGGATCTAGCATCTGCCAGACAAATGTTTTTGAATAAATGAATTATAAAAACATACTATTGATACTGTTGCAATGACCCTGGTTATTAATTAAGCGGAAAGGAACAAAGGGAAGGTCAAATAGACACATGCCCAGTGAAGTCTGGGTGACATAGGGAAGGTGCGTGTTTGACAGTCACACCTGGGAACAGGGCACTAGCCAGGGTAGGTGTGACCACTGCAAGCAGGAGGGGGTGCAGATTTGATATACTTACGGTCCTAAACAAAGGAGTTCTCTCTCTTGCCCCTCGGTGTGTTGCACCTGACTCCATGCTCCTGCATTTGCCCACATGGCCCATGGCCTAGGACATCACACACAATGGACTAATGGAATGCAACTAGCCTGATGTTAAACCGGACCAGCTTCACCAATGGAATGGAAACTCTGGACTGTGGCTTTGCTTCCAGCTCTGCTGAATCCCCAGCTGCACCTTTTCCAGGACTGATTAAGGGAAATGGGACGTTGGATACGGAGGGATATAATTCCACACAAATAAAAAGCACTCATTCTCCCATGTGAGTCTCAGAAAATTCTTTTTCTCAAGATAAGGTAAGGACCCGACCCCGAGCACCCGGTGGGGAAGGTGATCCCCCATTTCCACCGGTGGATACCCCATTTCCACTTGTAACACTATGAGTGCATTAGATAATCGAGCACTTTTGCTTAGAAAAAAAATTGAAATTAGTGATGTTAAAAGTTTCTTTTCTTTAAAAGAAATTAAGTAGCCATAAAACTACTGGAAAAATTTGGGTATGAAAGTAAAAGAGGAGAAGGTCAGGGGTGATCAATAATACGTTACCACATCTGACTTGGTGGTAAACTTCTGAGTCTGAAGACTTTCTAAAGCCATCCACTTCACTGGCAGTTTTGCACCTGTTTTGTTGTGTACACTGTAGTATTCTTTATCATACATGTCTCTGGCAAGACCAAAATCAGCAACCTTGACAGTGAATTTTTCATCTAGCCTACAGAAAGGACAAATATTATTACTGGTGGCTGAAACAGAATCATTTACTGTGACGCTGAATATCTACAGAACAAGTGGCTTCTGTGTTGGAAATCCACAAATCCTGAACTTCTACTGGGAGGCTTCTTCCAGCCTCAACCGACTAACACTACATTACAATGGAATTCTTGAGTAAAAGTGCTTGACATTTACATGACAAATTCAACAAGCCGAGGAAAGAGATCATGAGTGATGTTACACAAGAAACTTCGTTCTGCTTTTGTAGATCTGCAGTAGTAAAATCAGGCCCCCCTCCCGATATCCTTGGTTGCTAAATCAAGTATGCCAACTGAGTAACCAAAGTAATCGCCAATAACCACTTGTCAACTTATTACCGATTAGTTTTATAGGGGAGACATGTGACCAGGCCCTGTTATCTTATGTTTTCATTCTCAAATGGGCTAGGATAGTAGATAAAACTTATATATCCCACCACTAAGGTAATAGAGAAACAGGACACATAGTAAAGCATCTGAGAAAAACAGCAAGTTTCAACAAAATCAATTTCTGCTCCCTGAGGCTGGGTGTCCCTTTGTTTAAGTGGGCTTTCATGTTGTCACAGTGACCAAAACCAAGGTAGGAAATGAAGAGCACAGCTCTCTCCTTCACATACACCGTAAGGCATGAATCAGCGCTATGCAAGGGAAAGCGCTGAATGGATTACAAACTGTTGACTGTCGTATTATATAGCCCAGGCAGCCAGACACAAATAAAGTTCTTTGAATTCATTCCCAAATACCATTTTTGGTAGGGCTTCTGCAGGCTGACTTCAAATCCACTCTTGGGAAGTGACAATATGTTGGTATTGGTGTTATCAGCCCTCTTTTCACTGTAAAAGGCTGAAGATCAAATTCTACCTCCCAACACTAATGCAGTGTGAAACCACAACACTGAAGCCTCCTTTTGGGAAGGAAAAAAAGGGGGAAGCGCAGAGCAGCTGTTCAGGCCCCCTCTGGAGAATCCCTTTTACATTCTCCATTTGACAGAGGCTGAAAGCCCCTCCTACATCTCCAGTGCTTACATGTGGATTTAAAACTGTACCGGAAATAAAGGACTTCTGCGTGAAAATCAGGGGAAACAGAGCCCTCCTTTTCACTTCATTTGGACTGTGGGCACAGAGATTCTTCTACTTACATACAGTTCCTTGCAGCCAAGTCTCTGTGGACAAACTTTTTGCTTGCGAGGTATTTCATGCCTTTGGCTACTTGAAGACCAAAGCCAATAAGATCTTTTACAGTTGGGTTCTGCAATCAAAGAGAATTGGGAACTCATCAACGAAGCATCTACTGTTCTAGCGAGGATCTCAGAATTCCGAAATGTTTATAAGAACGGTCTTGTTTCAAATGATAGCTTACGCCCTGTTTGATAATAGCAACCGTTTATTAAGCATCTACTGTTTGCAACGCACCAGGCTAGATGGTTTATACATTTGGGCTAATCCTCATACAGATGCAGAACTGGAGGTGTTTTAAAATGTGGGTTTTATAATTATTCAGGTATGGTGAAGCCCACGGGTGGGAGACAATTGCCACTGAAAAGACAGTTTGTGATAAGCCCCAGGAGGCGGGGCATGCCCTGCCGCAAGCCCACACAGGGCAGCACTAGGCTTGGCCAGGAGACAGGTGAGGCTTCATGTGGTTTCTGTGGGAAGAATGGGCAAGGCAGGGTAGGCAGGCTAGGACTTGAGTAGCTGGGATAATTTCAGCAGGCGGGCTCAGGGCGTAGGTGCTGTCCCTAGCTGTCTGGTACCTGGCCCTTCAATGAGTAGGCAGGGAGACAGTGACCTAGAGTGTGAGAGCCCTGTCAAGGAGGTGGTTGGGGTTTGGGCTCTGGATTGGGTCACCTCTGAGAAGGTGAGTTGTTCACCATCTCTGGGAATTTGCTAGTCCCGGGAGGGGCAGTTTCTGCAGGGTCAGTGAGGCCCCAGAAGTTAGAGCCTCAGAAATACATGATTAGCCCTAGCTGGTTTGGCTCAGTGGATAGAGCGTTGGCCTGCAGACTGAAGGGTCCTGGGTTCAATACTGGTCAAGGGCACATGCCTGGGTTGTGGGCTCAATCCCCAGTAGGGGGTGTGCAGGAAGCAGCCAATCAATGATTCTCTCTCATCACTGATGTCTCCATCCCTCTCTCCCTCTCCCTTCCTCTCTGAAATTAAAAAAAAGGGAATGCATGGTTAATACAGGAAGTTCAGAGAAAAATAAATTACCCTAACCACTCAGATGGTAAGTGGTGGAATTAGGATTTTAAAGTAAATCTTTTAGGCTCCAAAGCCCACACTGTAGCAAAATCACTCCCGTCAGAACCCCTCCCACACGTGCTGAAGCACAGCTCACAACTCCAGGGGCCTGGACCCACACAGAGAACAGGAACCTCATTCTCTAGGAACTCCCTCCACAACACTGTGGACAGTGGGAATGTCTTTCGTAACTGTAAGAACTATATCTGAAATCACACAGATGCCACTGTGGCTGGAGCCTGGCCATTGGGAACAGGGCATGCCTCCTTAGCAGCTGCTGTGGCGTTTTGTGAACCAAAGGGGCAGACAATGGGGACCTTCCAAGGAGGGCCACAGCAGGTAGAGAGGCCAGCTCCTTGCGTTTCTCTTTCAGACACACCCACCCTAGTGGTTGTCATTAGTATGGACTCCTCAGGTTGTAAAAGGCCATAGTGCAGTCTGATAAGTCTCTAGCATGCTTTAACCCCGGGGGCAAAATACCCGAGAGAAGGTAGCATATCCAACCAGATGAACTTACCAGGAGAATGACAAGAACTGAAGTGCAAAAGTGGGATCTGTCAGGGCAGCTTTGTGCTTTGTGAGGTAAAGTCACCCTATCTGCAAACATTCATTGCCAGGGAGCATTTTATTCTTTTTGCTGAACACAAAATATTGCTTCATCATCCATTCTAGACC
Organism: Myotis lucifugus; assembly: GCF_000147115.1. NCBI lineage: Eukaryota > Metazoa > Chordata > Mammalia > Chiroptera > Vespertilionidae > Myotis > Myotis lucifugus. Next base: position 705,428 of record NW_005871349.1, on the reverse strand, counting down.
TTATTTCCTCTGAGAAACAGACCCCATGTTTATGAAGTTGTTTTTTTTGTTTGTTTGTTTTTTTGATTAAGAGTAAAACTACTCCATTAACTCCCAAAGGACCCTGGGCACAGGGGCTGAGGAGCCGGATGCCATCTATGTTTTCAGTTCTGGAAACTCCTTCCGCCTCCTCTCTGGTTCTGATCTGGCCACTACTTGCTCATCCTTTAGGTTCTATCATAAATGTCACTAAGAGCCCTGGCCCGTGTACTAGAGTGCTGGCCTGTGAACCAAAGGGTTGCGGGTTCGATTCCTGGTCAAGTTCACCTATGTACCTGGGTTCACTCACTGCCTTCAGCTGGGGCATGTGTGGGAGGCAAGTAGTCGATGTGTCTCTCTTACATAGATCTCTCTCTCTCTCTCCCTCTCTCTCCCCTCCCTCTTTCCCTCCCTCCCTCCCATTCTCTCTGAAAAGCAATGGAAAAATATCCTTAGGTGAGGATTAACAACAACAAAAAATGTCACTAAGAAAATTCTCATTTGTAGGAGCCTAACAACCTTTTTTGTAACTCTGAGCTCATTCATTCAACAAATATTCACTGAGAGTCTATGGGCCAAACACCATTTTAGGTGTTAGAGCTACAGCAGAGAACATACACACAAATCTCTACCCTCACGAGTTTGCATTTTAATGGGATGTGTGTACACACACACACACACACACACACACACACATATGTATTTAGCTACTATTTATTTATTTTTTCTTATATGCATATATGCATAACCCATGGACACAGATGATAGGGTGGTGAAAATCTGGGGTGGGGGTGGGGGCAGGCTAGAAGGGGGTTAGCTACTATTTATTAATTTATTGTCTAGCCTAGCACTATACAGCAGAAATGTAATGCAAGTCAAACGTATAATCTAAACATTTCTAAAAGTCACATTAAAAAGTAAAAAGAAACAGGTGAAATTAATTTTCACAATATATTTTTCAATCCAACATATCCAAAATATCATTTAAATATGTAATTAACATAAACGATTATTAATATTTTGCCTTTTTTATACTAAATATTCAAAACCTGGGATGTATTCTACACCTACAGCACAGCTCAATTGGGACTGGCCATATTTCACATGTGGCTCATGGTCACAGTACTGGACCTCTCAGGCCTAGTGAGTAAGAAGATGATAAGCGTAATAGGGGAGGAGACAGATTGAAGGCAGGAGGGTGGGGTGGGTCAGTTGCAATTTTAGAAAGGTCAGGAGAGCCTCATTTTGAAGATGATATCACGGCGAAAGGCTGAAGTTGAGATATGTGGATATTTTGGGGAAGAGTGGTGCAGGGAGAGAAAACAGCAAGTGCAAAGGTCCTGAGGTAGGAGGGTGACTGGCAATTTTGAAGAATAGCAAGGGACTCATTTGTAATTAATTCTTCAATGTTTTTCCTTCTAGACTAATGCTTCATGTGGCTTGTGGCTAATTATGCCTCTGTCTCCTGTGTTGTGCTGTTTCTGGCTCATAGTAGGCCCTCAAAGATGACTAAATGTCCCTATCAGGGGGATGGTAGAGCAAGGCTGTTTGCAGGGAAGTTAAGACTCATTGCCCCTGGGGAAACCCTTCTAGGTATCACTGTCTTCCCACCAGGATAGAGAATGTTCAGGTACTAGTGAACTAAACCAGCTTTCGTACCTTTGAATGGTGCTAACATTTTACATGCACTTCTTTGGCTAAAGCGCTTTTGAAAAGGTTCAACACAGGCACATTTTGGAAGACTGGCTGGCCTGCAGCTAGTTTACAGGTCAGGGAGCTAGCTAACATACTTACATGAGTCTCATTTCTGATGAAGTTTCGAAGATCTCCGTGTTTCATGTACGGCAGGACCACCAGCGGAGACCCCTCACTTCGAAGGCAGATTCCCAGGAGCGAGAGCACGTTGGGATGACTAAAATCCTTCATGATGATCCCCTCAGTCAGAAACTGGGAAACTTCTCCTATATCCGTGATTCCTGAGAAATCCAGCGGTGGAGACATTGATTTCATTACAGAACAAGGAGTACTTTGTCATGCTCAGATAGGGAGAGCAATGGCATATTTAAAACAGCAGGATTACAAATAAATAAATAGAAATAAATAAAACCACAGGTTTCCATCTTGTCCCACTGCCTCATCCTCAGAGTGTTTTTTACAATCCTTCTGTGTGAATGATGCCGCCCTGCACCGTGCTTTCCAGTCATCGCCTTTACACATTTTTGTAAGATCGAGTCTAGCTAGCAGTCAGTTTGTCTGATACGGAAAAGGAGGGGAAAGTTGGCCAGTCCATTCTGTAGTGGCTGTGAAGGGCAGGGGTTGGCAACGTTTTTGTCGAGCCAGATAGTAAACCTTGTCTGGCTCTGTGGGTCATACGGTTTCAAATGCTCAGCTCTGCCATCACAGTGCAAAAGCAGCCACAGGGAAAAAGTGTCTAAGTCTCAATAAACTTTATTTTGGAAAACAGGCGGCTGTCCATAGTTTTCCAACCCCTGGAATGGGTGGATTTGAAGATCAATGGTGGTCATATATATAAGTAGACATTTTTTTTTGGTTCTAATAGTTTCTAACCATTTCCAGATAGAGATCCTGAGGGCCTGACATGAGTCAGCATTAATGAAAAATGAACAAGCTTTAATTTACTAATCTGACTAATATCAGTATCAGTGATGATATTTTTTTTTACAAACACAATGCATTCTGGAACCAGGAAGGCTAAGAGATCACTCCAGAACAGAGAAAGATTCCTTGGTGATAGGATTGTTCTTTGTAAATGGGCAGTAGTGTTCTCCTGTGAGGCAAATTTATTTTATTTTATTTTATTTATTTTATTTTTAAAAAATATATTTTATTGATTTTTTACAGAGAGGAAGGGAGAGGGATAGAGAGTCAGAAACATCGATGGGAGAGAAACATCGATCAGCTGCCTCTTGCACACCTCCTACTGGGGATGTGCCCGCAACCAAGGTACATGCCCTTGGCCGGAATCGAACCTGGGACCTTTCAGTCCGCAGGCTGACGCTCTATCCACTGAGCCAAACCGGTTAGGGCCTGTGAGGCAAATTTATTGAAAATCATACATAATCCATCCAGTGTGTAGTTAGGTTTTATATAAAGTGTCCCTTTAATGACCTTGTGATCAGACTTTCAACAAAATCAACCATCTAGAACACTACTTGGCATGAAGATTTACACGTCAAAAAGGCTGACATAGTTCTGACAATCATGTATCTTGCAGAAAAACCTTTAATGTGTGCATTTAAGCTTATTATTCCAATATAAATTTGTGATATAGCTGGTTAATGTTTTTCAGGATGCAGCAAATTGTAAGCACAAATTTGGAAATTTAAAAAAGGCAAGCACATGGACTTGACATGTGAGACCTGTCTGTAAAGGTGGAGCCAGGGAAATGCTAGTATGAGGAGAACACTGGGTTGTACAAGACAGTAATTTATGCTATAATTATGGTCATCGGTAAAGTCTTAGTTTATGCTTGAAAGCAGTGCCTATTTTTCAAACAGAGTCTGCATTCCATTTAAAAAAGAGTTTCCCAATAACTACTAAAATTCTAAAAAACATTCTAGCATTAAAAGGAGGGTAAGTTTCACTTGTTTAGGAAGTTTGTTTATGTGGAATATCTCATTCCCCAAAAATGCAGATAAGTGAGATAGTACCACATTTACAACTTTTCAATTTTCTGCCAACATATTTTTTTGCCTGTTTGTCTTATTTCATTTTTTTAGAAATCTTTTTAGTAGAGGTTGTGGTTAAACAAATAATTATAGTAATGCCTCCGGGTAAAATGAGTCACTATTATTGTATGTGCCAACATGCTTCCAATAGTTTCCATGAATGTCACTTACAAAACACGTATTATAAGTCAAACATAGTTAAGTGAAACTCAGCTCATCCCAGACTCATTTCTCCTGCACTCTCACTTAGGAGGGCCCTCAGATAATTTCTGAGGAGATATCTCAATAGGAATTTAGAGCAAATTTTTAGCAATAGATCCATAATTCCAGAAGTAGCTGATTTTTCCACAAGGGAAAGTGAAAATCAACATTTCATTATAAACTATTAGTTTGCAAATCATAAAAGTGTATGTTAAATAAAAAGTAACCACCCAGCCCATGTAGCTCAGTGGCTGAGCGTTGACTATAAACCAGGAGGTCACAGTTTGATTCCTGGTGAGGGCACATGCCTGGGTTGCAGTAGGGGGTGTGCAGGAGGCAGCTGATCAATGATTCTCTCTCATCATCGATGTTTCTCTCTCTCTCTCCCACTCTGAAATAAAAAATAAATAAAATGTGACTTACTATTCAAGGATTTCACAGCACAATGAATTTTCTTGTCATCGTAGTCCAACAAAGTCCCATGATATACACACCCAAAATGACCTACATGAAAGAGGGTATTTGGTTAGTGCGGCATTACTTTTAATTATGTAATAATTACTTACTAGGTATTTCGTGATCTTCATTTCCTTTTTTTGTACATGACCAAAAAGTATATTATTTCGTCTACTTTTGATTAACTGTGTGTGTGTGTGTGTGTGTGTGTGTGTGTGTGTGTGTGTGAATGCAGGGTGGGACAAAAGTAGGCTTAGAGTTGTTTGTATGGAAAATCCTACATAATAAAAGGGTAATATGCAAATAGACTGAACGGCAGAACAACCAACCAATCAAAGCGTAATATGCTAATGATATGCTAAGGCTGCTCAACTGCTCGCTATGACGGGCACTAACCACCAGAAGGCAGACGCTCTGACCAGTAGGTTAGCTTGCTACTGGGGTCCAGCCAATTGGGACTGAGCAAGATGGGCTGGACATGAACTGGAGCCCTCCGGCAGTCTCTCCCTGGCCCGATCGTGCACCGGTGGGGTCCCTCAGCCTGGCCTGCACCCTCTCACAATCTGGGACCCCTCAGGGGATGTTGGAAAGCTGGTTTCAGCCCGATCCTGCAGGCCACTCCCCTTGGGGAGGGTGCCAGATGCAGGGCTCAGGGCTGGCGAGTGCTGCTGTGGCAGTGTGATGGGGACTGATTGGATGCGAGCCCGCAGCAGGCACAGTGGGGCTGGGATGAGTGGGAGCAGCAGGTAGGAGCTGCAGGCGGCGTTGGACTGCGGGTTTTGGCCCGATCCCTGCAGGCCGCCCAGAGGGACCCCACCTGTGCACGAATTTGTGCACCGGGCCTCTAGTAATACAATAATTAATAATACAAGAAAAACTGTGTATTATTTTAAAATAATTTTAAAAATAATTTTTAATGATCAAATATCATCTTTTAAATATGAAAATAAAGTTTTGCCTACATGAAAAAATAAAATAAAAAGCTCCCTATATTACAATAAACTGAAATGAAGTAAAAATGTTATCATTAGAAATAAGCATTATAGAATAAGGATTTCCCCCATTAGTCATCCATTAATATGTAACCCAGTTTGGCTGAAACTGAAAGGAAATTACTCAAGTGAAGCAAATTCACTCTGAGTCACTTCATCCAGTTCTCTCTGGCTTCAGCCACATCACCTTCCCAACAGTAGCCTTTCATCCAGTGGCAGTAATTTTCCGCAGAGGTGCCAAGTGGCTGATAGCTGTGTAAGTCATCCATTAATTAATTTACGTAGCCAGACAAGACTCCCTGAATGCCTCATATGTGAGTGTCAGGCATTGGTCTACCCTCTTACGGTGCAAAGACGAAAAAAAAACAACAAACCTATGATCTCAAGGGCTCACATTCTACCAGGGAAGCACATATCAATAATAGTTAATATTTATAGAATCATTAATGATTATTACTACATAAAAGCAATAATTGCCATTTAGCACCTTTCATGATAAAAATAAAAAAATCTAATTTCATAACGCATAGACTCAGAACATAATCAGTGAGGCTACATGCTCAAACTGGTGCAATTACTGGAATTTATAGGCTGGTGACAGCGCTCTAAATTACTCTGATGTGAAACATGTTTATTAACAGCGAAGCTACTATTAGGAAGGGGGAGCAGGAAAAAATCTGGAGTATGTGACAGAGGAATGTGTGGGTGCCATCACAGGAGAATGGGCAGGCTCCGTGCTCCTACGAGGCAAATGGTCTTGGCGGCTTGTACCTGTGCCTGTGCCACCTCCTGCAGCACATACTGAAGAAAGGGGACCAGAGACCATTCAGTACCAAAGGTAAAAGCTTTTTAGAAAAAAGGGAAGAGTGGAGTTCATTTCCTGGCTTCTGCGTGGTTCCTCTCCCTGATAAATATTTCCCTCAAGACTGTGTGCTAGCTGTTATTGCTGCTCTGTCTGGCTTACTACAAATATTCCTTTTTGTATAAAGAAGTTGGAGTGCATTGTAGATATGACATATAATGTTTCAGGCCAGGAGAATGCTATACATTCCCCATCTTCTCATGCTGTCCAGCAGTGTAACTCTTACAAACAAGGACTTCATATAGTCCCTGTTCTCAGAGCAAAGGAAGACTGGAGGGAGACGAGTGAAAATATTGGGACGTGAAAGAATGATGTTTTAGAAGGAAGTAAACGGTATCTTTTAAGAAATTATAGTTTAATTGTGAAAAAGGTGAGGAAAGAATATGATTTATTTTCTAGTAGGTTCGGGAGATTATTAAAAGGCCTCCAGAAACAGGGGCAAGGCCCCACGGATATTATTTGCAGACCTGTTTTTCTGCAGGACAGAAATCAAGTGCACTTGTTATCACCGCTCTGTCAGTTGCTTTCCCCATTGTCTAAATTCCTAATCTGCAAAGGCAGGAGATAAAATGCTTACTGGAAAACCGTGTCCAACAAAAAGCTGAGTGGAAATATTTACCCCTTCCTATGACTTCATTGAAATGCACAATCAGGTTGCTGGGCCCGATCACCACGTGCTGGACTGCCTGGACCAGCTCTGGATTTAGAGCACTGAGGTCAATGTGGACAGCATCTTGCAGTAATGGACTGGATATATCAGAGTCACCACCAGTGAGGATGGGGGACAGGTCCATCAGAGGATATTGCACTTGTCTGCATGATCCGTTCTGAGATGAGTTAGGATAGTGATCTGCCAGATAAAGTAGGATTATTAGAAAACAATAGCAGAACCTCACTTATGGGGACTCTAACAGGGGCAGCAAATTGAATTAATAATGAATCCTGAATTTTAAAATTAAAGAAATGATGGTTTTATCATTGAATGAGGCTAGGAAGAATCTTTACAAAGGAACTAGTTTAATAAAAATGGTAAGCTGGGAAAAGATACTGGCATACAAATAAAGTTTTTAATAAATTTTCTTTAAATAGATTAAGCATTAACTTTGACATCTTGTTTATTCTCATTTCCTTAGGCATTTCTCAAGGCAGACTACTTGTGCAGCTTCCCATGTTTAAAAATATAGTATATGAAAAGTAAACCTCAAACAAGGCTTTTTATTATATATAAATGTTGACTCGTGCATAAGCAATACATATTAAAATATTTTATATTTTAATTTTATAATACTATCCATATATATAAAAGGCTAAGTGACCAACCGTCCATCCGTCGTCTGTCTGACTGACTGGCCGATACATATGATGCACATTGGCAATTTAAAAATAAACGTTGACTTGTGCATGCGTGATACATATTAAAATATTTTGTATTTTAATTTTATAATACTATATTACATATACTATTTTGACATGTAATTTTTTGCAGTAACATAATTACTGCACGAATCTTTCTTCTAATTAATTTCCTTTCAAAGTGCATGAATCTGTGCACTGGGTCACTGGTAAGACAATAATAGGTCTAAATTTCAAAACTATAAACTAGATTTGATTTGTCCATGTTGTTAAGGCCACGCATTTATAAAAAAAAGATTTTAAAATTTATTTTTAGAGAGAAAGGAAGGGAGAGGAGGGTGAGAGAGAAACATGGATGTGAGAGTGTACCATGGAATGACTGTCTCCTGCACGTGCCCTGACTGGGAATTGAACCAGCAACCACCAGGTACACGGGATGATGCCCAACCAACTGAGCCACCCTGGCCAGGGCAGCACATAGATTTTTTTAAAAGGCAAATGGAATCAGGTGGACAGAGGCAATATTCATGCGTATCTCTATAGAACTAAAATAAACTTCAAAATATAAGAGAGAGTAAGGTTTAAAGTTAAAATGTTAACTGCCTTATTGCTCTTGTACTTGTTTGGAGGAACAACTTCTAAGTTTTCCTGTATCCACAACTGTCTGTGACTCATTTTATTTGTCCAGTGGTAAATATTCAACCAGGGAAATCCTTGTATTTGACTCATGTCCTGTAACTTCTAAAGATAATGGAGCAGATACAATACAGACATTTTGCTTTTTACCAGGAGATTTTAAATAAAACATTGTGAAATGTGCTGGTTAGCCTAACCAATATTAGGCTTAGTGTTTTGCAAAGCAGATGATGCTAAGCCCCTCCTGTTTAAGTTGCACACATGAAGGTTTTTATTGGATAAGACTAAAAAATATATTGAAGTCCTGGAGTATTGTGGGGAAAAGGCTGTGTACTAACAGTTCACTGAGAATGCTTCAAAGGAGTACTAAAGTTGTAATTTAAATGTTTGAGGATCAACATTTTGAGGTAAAAAAATATAGCAGTGCCAAATTATATTTAAATAAAAATAAATAAATATAAACTTTATATTTTATCTTTTTCTGGCTTGTTAAAGAGCACTTCACAATTTCTTAATGTTGCACTGAGATGACAAACACCTTACCTTTACTCAAATGATTTTAAAATTAATCTTGCAGATTAAGAAGTACAAGTTGGAAGTTATGAAAACAGTCATGGGGATGCAAAATACAGTCATAGGGAATACAGTCAGTGATACTGTAATAACGATATGGTGTCAGGTGAGTATTAGACTTATTGGGAGGATCCCTTCAGAAGGTATAGAATAATCTGACCACTATGCTCTGCACCTAAAACTGATATAATATTGAATGTGAACTGTACTTGAAATATAAAAATTAACCTTTGTGTGAGAAGAGAGCTTAAAGGCTGAAAATCTAACATAATGTATACATGAATACATTTAAAAATAAGAGCCCAGTCATTCTACGTCAAATTAAATAATTTCTTGGCCAAAAAAAAGAGAAAGAAATACTTCTTTTATATTTTTATAAAAATATAAAGGCAAACCCCAAAATAAACAACAATGCCACAAAGCCACTGAGGTGTATGTTGAGGTATTTCTCAGAACAATAAACTGGAACATACCTTCCGGAAAAGTAGCTCGGTAGTCTACAGATTCATGGGAAACCATTTCTGTAGTCGGGCTCACACTTCGGGCACTTACAAGCCTATCCAAATGAGGAGTGTGTACTCTTGGATCATAGCGAACTGGTTCACTGCCCAGATCTTAAAACGGAGAGAGAGAAAGAGCTCCTTAAAGACTTGGCTACCAGGGGTCACAGCAGACCTCGACTGACTGACCGACAAGAATTCATAGGTTTTATGGATTGCAGATACAACAGCACACATGAACTTACAACTTTAAGCTGTAATGATTGCATTCTTAAAGGAATTCCTTAAAATAAACAATTAAAAAAATGTACCTTTAATGTGCTTCCTCCTTTTCAGCCACAGGAAAAGCCCAAGCAATAGTAAGAGTATTGTTGATATTGTGACGCCACCAACAATCAATCCTGTGAAATTCTGATCTGGTTGAACGATCACTTTTCCAAGGACAGTTGAAGAAACTGCTTGCTTCCACTGAAAATGACAAAGGAGAGCCAGAATTTAGCTGGCTATTTTGGATAACTATAAAATATACCGCACAGGTTGAAGCACAGTCTCTGTGGGCCCCAGATACCACCTGGTTACTACTGTTCCGTAAGTGGCATGATTGCCGTCAGAGTAATAAGACGTTCCTCAATTCTGCTTCAGTGTTTTAATAGGTAGGGGCTAATGATCTCTGAATGACTTATATGATATTTAGCTGTTTGTACTTGTAACTAGGTATTAGGGATAAAAAAATAAACACAATCTTTGATCTTGAGGAACTGAGATATAAAAGGGAGATAAACACATAAACAGATGATTATAATACAATGTGATATATCCCACATATGTATAAATAACTAGTAAAAAACAGAGAGAACAGGATATTAATTCTGTCCTACAGGGTGGGGAAGAGGGCAAAGGACACTTACCATAAGAAGTAAATAGTCACTATATTGTGGGACAATAAAGCCTTAAAATATTTCAATATCAGTTTTGATACATAGAGGAAATCTTTGAGGTCCCTTCTAGCTCTAACATCGTATAATTTTCAGGATTTATGGTCCTTCTAAATTCTAAACTCTGATCTCATAATTCAGCCTTAACTTTCTAATTTTTTTGTAGTTTTCCATTTCATAACTTTTTAGAAGATTTCAGGAACCCTTTACAGAGCACTCATTCTTGGATAAAGAAAATGTGGTATATCTATACAATGGAATATTCAGCCTGGTATATCCATACAATGGAATATTCAGCCTTAAAAAGTAATAAAGTTCTGGCACATGCTATAACATGGATGAACTTTGAAAATATGATAATGAAATAAGCCAGAGCCCTAGCCGGTTTGGGTCAGTGGATAGAGCATTGACCTGCAGACTGAAGGGTCCCAGGTTCTGGTCAAGGGCATATGCCTGGGTTACGACCTTGATCCCCAGTAGGGGGTATACAGGAGGCAGCCAATCAATGATTTTCTCTCATCATTGATGTTTCTGTTTCTCTCGCTTCTACCTTCTTCTCTGAAATCAATAAAAATATATTTAAAATAAGCCAGACACAAAAGGACAAATAGTGTATGATTTCACTTGTATGAAATATCTAGAACAGGCAAATTTGTAAAGACAGAAAGTAGGTTAGAGGTTACCATGGGCTGGGGAAGAGGAGGGGATGTGACATACTGCTTACTTGTTCCAGCATTCTGTTTGGGGTGATAAAAGATGTTTTAGAATTAGCTAGTGGTGTGGTTACATGGACAATGTTGTGAATGTAATTAATGCCACTGAATTGTCCACTAAAAATGATTAAAATGGCAAAAATTGTTACATATATATAGCTTACTACAAGTTTAAAATATTAATAGTGTAATATACCCCAAACCAGTTTAAATGTGTGAACTGTATGGTATGTGAGTTAATCTCAAAAAAGCTCTTCAAGAAAAAAAAGTGCAAAAAAAATCATTCACTCTGATTCCAGGTTATTAATTTAGCTGCTTACATGAAGAAGTTACTGTAAAAATAGTTTAATTTCTATTTTATTTTGTCCAGTGCATACATAACATATTCTTTTGCGTCTGAGGCCCATGCATTTGATATCACTGTGGAAGGCAATAGTATGTTGGATCTGGCCTCCGAGGGTGGTCAGAGGTAGGGGCAGGGGCAATCTTAGACATGTCCTTATTCATCCCTAGACCAGAATTTGGCAAGAGTATGGCATGACACAGAGGGAGTGTGGCTGGGAAGGACTTTTGAGATCTACTCCCTCAAGCTTGGGAAGGAGACAGTGCAACAAGACCTCACTATTTCTAAAATAACAACCAAGAATCAAGGCTGAGCTGATGAGCCAAAGCTAACACACAGATGAGTTTAATGATTTATTTTAAGCTTGCGAGTGACATAATTACAGCAGCATCCTTATTTACATCACGAGAGGAATGCAGGAATCCCACCTCTATATTTAGCTCGCTGTTCAGTTTCAGCAGGTCACTGGGGACCGTACATAAAACAGCTTCAGAGTCCGAGGAGATCTTCTCACAGCTCTTGTTTCCGACTTTTAACACTTCACCCTGAACTGCTTCGGGGTCAATGTCATTGCCCTGCAAGAAAGAAAAGAGGCTGTTAACACTTCACAGTTTTGCAGGAAATACTAACAATTGTGAAGGAACATAAATACACTGCAAACACAGGCCAAGCTGTTTGCCAAGGCACATGAAACTCAGTTTATGATACTCGTCTCATGGGAACTTGGGTGGCTGAAAGCAAGCATGATCATTTCAGGGCACTAATTGTTTAGGAATCACAGCGTGTAGCTTTCCATCCAGTTGGATGTTAGGGAAAAGGAAAGAGAAGTTTGGTTCACATCCTTACATCTAATGACCTCTTAGCCATAATCACCCCATTCATGCTTTCAGGGGGTATTGATGGCTGGAAAAAAGGAAGCAAGGCAGAGACTTAGCTGTTGTGCTGCCTAATGCAGGGAAGCTCAACTCTGGCTTCACTTTTAGAATCACAAGGAGCATTTTATAAAATACTGGTGCATCGAGGGACTCTGATTTAACTCATCTGTTAATTTATTCCTGTCGTCCTTGAGTTGGGCAGTTTCTTTTCATCCTTCTCGCACAGTTAAATCCTATACAGAAGTGAATTTATTTTTAAAGGAATTCCTGTAAGATGCTATGTGACTCTCGTTACAATTTGAGAGCATGGCTACATTACTTTGAACAATTAATTATATATTTACACGAGGATTTAAAAAATCATTCAGTTTGACATATTTAGCTAACTAAAGTTACCACCAGGCATTTATAAGATATTAATGTTTTGTTGAAGAAACCTACCATTAGCACGGGAAAGAAGTGAAAACAGAGGGGCGATCTCTCCTCAACTATTAATGAGTACAGTTATTTATTAAAAAGCCATTCTTGGAAGAAAAATATATCAAAACACATGACTTCTTTTCTTAGGAACAAAGAGCAGCCAGTGATAGCTGCAGCAAATGCTGCTCTGCTTTTCATGACCTTTAATACCCAGCAAACTGCCACATTGTCTCATATGGATCTTCATAGACTGGTAAGTCAGATATTACTTTGGGAAAAGAAGTTTGCAAGAAAATGCTTCTTTCTAACATGAATCTGGAGTTTAAGAAAAAAGAGAGACAAACAAACTCTACCTTTATACTATTTCTAGGGGCACTACATACTCCATTGAACCAGGCCAGCCACGAGGGGCAATTCAACATAGAAGCACATAAATCTAATAAGTCACTTTGGGGCTTCAAATGACAACTTGTTGGTTAGGCTGAGGAGGGCTAAGGCACATTGGAGGGGACTCAGGGAATGATAAAGAACAAAGATGAAAGAGCTGGAGGACTTGATTTATGAGAGAATGACTAAAATGTGTCTTGCTTGCTTAGAGAATACCAACAGCTGGGGGAAGGGAGGAACACACTGCATTTACATTTCCAGCACTCCCTTTAGGCTCAGGACCTCCTTGGATGTTGCATAAAGGCTTCTCTAAAACAAAAACAGATCACACAGCCACACAACTGACTCCTTTTCATCTGTGCCTGCCACGGAACACATGATAAGCAGTGACTTACATAAGAAGTTATTAGCTTTGTATGTTCAGTAATTACCTTGAAAGTCTACAACCCAAGATATCACCAGAGTGATACTGGCAGCCCACTACCCTGTAACAGAGGGACCTGCGTCAGAAACAATAGGAATAGCTATAGGCTACTTTTTATTGTTTAAAATAAACATAGCTTTATGGAGCCGTGGGAAAAAGGTATATTTTTAGAAGCTTTACCATTTACTTTCTCATTATTTAATATTAAGTATTATTAAATAGAAGAACACACTTACAAAACAGGTTCAGTTTTTCAGTCACTGAAATGGCAGTATGTGAGTTTTAAATAAAGCAATATAGAAGAAACTCTCTGGTCTCTAATCCCCTACACACACAGCAATTTAGAAGTATAATGATCTCATTTTATCTTGTAAAGACATCTTCCTGAGGTAGCTGTTATTGTCATTCCTGCTTTACACTTTGAGAAATAAGGTTCAAGAAAGGACTTAGTCATGAAGCAAATAAAATTCCATTCAATACAGTATCTCCTTACCATCTACTGTGTGTCAGACACATTCTTTTCACTGAGAATATAAAGATAAGAGAGTCTTCCTCTCGCTGTGATGTTAAAATGAATGCCTTTCTAAAGTGAAAACTAATTACTCCCAATATGTAATATAGGATGTTCCTGTTCCCTTTTCTCTCCAACTCTGGTCAGGTGTGACACGTTTCCATCTAGGATTCAGGCCCGGGACCCATGTCTAAACTGCTTACAGAATAGAGCGGATGGGAGTGGGATTGGGTAGGATTTGAAAAATAGCATTATAACAGAAGGGGTCTTACAAGTTCTCATACATCATGGTGGCCACAAGACTGAGTCTGTGAAAGTAAGCCAGCTAAGGCAGTGAGGGGCAGGGTGGTAGTGGGACTCAGCCAGGCAACAGTCCAGGGAGATGGGCAGAAGAAACTAGTGAGCTGGTGGTGGTGGCTGGAGGGCAAGATTTATACTTTATCCAGAGGATATGAGTCCCTCAGCTTAGGAATCAGGCCAAAGAACCCGCATAGGAAACTTCAAAACTGAGTTTGCAGAATGTTAATAGGCATATGGGAAAAAAGTTCCCAGGTCATTTGAAATAAGCTTGGTGAACCAAAATTAAACAGGTTTCTTCACAGGTGCTGTCTCCATGCCACATCCTATATAATAAAAGCCTAATATGCTAAGTGTCTGGTCGTCTGGTTGGCCGTTCAACCAATCAAAGTGTAATATGCTAATGATATGCTAAGGCAGCTCAACCGCTCACTATGACGTGCGCTGACCACCAGGGGGCAGACTGTCGACTGGTCGACCAGTCGCTGTGATGTGCACTGACCACCAGGGGGAAGACGCTCCAACCAGTAGGTTAGCTTGCTGCTGGGGTCTGGCTGATCGGGACTGAGTGAGATGGCCAGGCATGCCCTGGAGCCCTTCTGCGGTCCCTCCCTGGCTGGTCAACCTCCCGTGTCCCACTCTGGCCTCACACAGGAGCTGCCCCCTGGTAGCCAGTGCACTCCCACAGGGGGAGCACCACTTAGCCAGAAGCCAGGCTCATAGCTGGCAAGTGCACTGGTGGTGGCGGGAGCCTCTCCCGTCTCGGCTGTAGGCGGGTGGTAAGGAGCAAGGGGTCCTGGACTTTAAGAGCCCTGGACTGTGAGAGGGTTGTCTGACTACTGGTTTAGGCCCGATTTCCAGGGGGGATTGGGCCTAAGCCGGCAGGTGGACAACCCCCAATGGGTCCCAGACTGCGAGAGGGTGCAGGCCGGGCTGTGGAACCCTGCCACCCCAGTGCGCGATTTTTGTGCATATTAACATGTACAGTACATGGAAATAGTAGTTTCTGAGTACCATCAGCAAGAATAGATCTTGCTATGGGGACAAATGACATCTAAGAAAAGAACTCTTCACCACCATCCTGTCTGGAGCTAGAACTGGCCTCATAGTGGTTGTGGCTGGGATTGGGCCTATAGTTGCAGGTAAAATCATCAGAAGGGGGAAGAAGACAATCGTTGGCTGGCTCTGGGCAGCTGATAGACTGTGTCAGCTCAGAAATATACCCGCTTCTAGATGCTTCTGATGCCCAAACACTGACACAGGCTTTTTCCTGACTCCCCCATCTTTGTTCTTGTGCTCACAATGTCAGAGGCCAAGTTCCTGCTCCCTGCCTTAGCTGGTGTTCCTGCCTCCCTTTTCATATTTCAGCTGACTTCAGACTGGACTTCTGAAGCATCCCTATAACCATATATTCAACATGCTCCCAAACAAGACAAACCCCCAGGGCAGTGTCAGGCAGTCCTTGTTCCAGCATTAAATACTGTACTTCTCTAGTCCCATAAAATATGCTCATACACAAAGTAATACAAAAATTTTTTTTAAAGTATTTGTAAAGAGTTCAGAGCTACTTCACTTAGAGAATTGTATAGATTTCTGTATACCATATGACAAAAGTCTGTTATAAAAGATATTTTGGTATACACGAAATAAAAGTTAATATGAGAAGCATTGTTACTCAGTGGAAAGAAAACCAATTCTGGAATCGAGAAACTTGAGTTATGAGCCCTAGTTGACTCAAGACAAATCACTTCATCTTTTAAAACCTCTGTTTACTTATCTGAAAATGGGCAAAATCATCACTGACGTCCCAAAACGTACAGGTGCACAGGAGTCTCAGATGAAATAATGTATGTCACAGTACTGCACATTAATTACAGTGACACACAAAGGGAGCTGCTTCTGACATAAACGTTGTGCCCTGACGTGGACTCCCAAGGAGATGTCTGCTTGTGATGACCATTGTCCAGCACTGGTGCTGGCCGGCTGAGGCCTTGCTCACAAACCTCCCACGTCGATGGGGTTTCTCATTTGTTCTAAGGGGTGACTGACCCTTGGTCTCTATTACATTCTCTGATCCAAACTTGGCCGACCCTCTTCATATGGCGTAGTCACTGGGCCAACTGCTGACGGAGGCAATTCTTATAACTAGGGCTGGAAACGATCACAATCGCTTTCTTTGTAGCCAAGGAATTCTTATATGCACGGCTGCTGGAGGAGCATGAACTCTTCCTGGCAATAAAAAGGAGGAAATCCCACTCTATACACATGGTTCTCCCCATAGTGCTTTCACTGAAGGAATACATACTCCACACTAATGTTTTGAATGGTAATTGAATAAGGACATTAAGTAAAATGTGCTTATTTGTCCTTTCTTTTGATACAAATGGTCCACTGCTGGTCCAGAAGAGGCCGTTTCTTTTCTAATGCTTTGCTTTCCTTTGTTTCTGTCCCAAGAGAGGCAGAGGTTTTAATGTGATCAACTGTAGAGACTGACAAAGGGTTAAATTGCTGTCACACAAATATTCTCTTATGCTTTAGATTTCCTCTTGTACGTAAGGAAAATGAAGTATGGGAAAAGACTCAATCATGATACCTAAACTGGCCCCTTCCCCCCAGGTTGCCACTTTGCGACATGACAGGTGCTCTACACTTGTTAGAGAAAAGAGGCATTCTGTATATAAGCAAAAGAAGGAAATGTTTTGTGCCTGTTTCCACAGACTCTTTGGGCCATGTTGGGAATAGCTTTAAAAGGCTGAGGAGGATGTCAAATCATATTTTTCTTGGTCCAACAATTTTGTAAGACATTGAAAAATGGGTATTTAATTTACAGAAAAAGAAGTTTTCTCCATATAAGACTGTGCTTGGACGAATAGATAAAGAACCATTTATCTCTAATCCTTCCATCATAGACACAGGAATGGAAAAATAGAGTTTATCTGGGCATACAAATATTTGCAAATAAACTTGTTTTCATCAAGAAAAACCAAATGGAATCTTTCAAATGGCAAACACTGTAATTGTTGAAAAGCAAAAGGCCACACTAGATTAGTTTGATTGAGAAAAAGTGAAAGATAAAAGCTTTTTCTCCCTTTATAAAACTAATTAATGAAGCAGATGAAAGAGCTTCACTGTGATAAACATGTTGCTCACTGAAGCAGGCCTCCGTTTAATTTCATTCTGGGCGTAATTATTGTGCAAAACACAACTGCGAGGTTAGTAAACTTGTACGAGTATGAACATGTGTATGGGTTTTGCTGGAGAGAAAATCATGTCAAAGAAGAAGAAAAATTTCAGTAGAAATGTATGATGATTTAAGAGAACTTATATTATACTTAAACAAGGGCTATCCTATTCTCTTACTTTGTGTTTATTCATATTTGCATCCAGGCTGTCTTTTAGGGAAAACATTATGATTGTCTAAAAACAGCATGTTGAGCCTGGCCACTGTGGCTCAGTCGGTTGAGCGTGATCCCATGCACCAGGTCACTAGTTCGATTCCTGATCCTGCCCAGGTTGGGGGCTCAATTCCCCTCTCCCTTCCTCTCTCTGAAATCAATAAAAACATATAAATATATATATATAGATATATATACATATATATATCTAAAAGCATATTAAAAACAACATGTTGCCATAACCGGTTTGGCTCAGTGGATAGAGTGTAGGCCTGCAGACTGAAGGGTCCCAGGTTCGATTCCGGTCAAGGGCATGTACCTTGGTTGTGGGCACATCCCCAGTAGGGGGTGTGCAGGAGGCAGCTGATCTATGTTTCTCTCTCATCAATGTTTCTAACTCTCTATCCCTCTCCCTTCCTCTCTGTATAAATCAATAAAATGTATTTAAAAACAAACAAAAACAACAACAACATGTTGAAGGATGGATAGTTTGCTGTTTCTAGTGAAAGGCTATGTAGATACTTAAAATCTTGACCATTTTGCCTGTTTTATTACTATTTGAAGTAAAAATGATTGAAGCAACATGAGAGTGCCGTATTCTAGTCACTATTTCATCACTTGTCAAATCACTTAACCTCTCTGGGCTTTACTGTTCTTTGTTTGCCACAGGCTGGAGTAGAAAAGATAATCTGTTATTCTCCAATTACATTATAGTTAGAGGCTAATATATTCCTAAGGTAGAGGAAACCCAGCGCCATTTATAATTCACATTAGAGATGACCATTCCCAGACACAAAATTGCAAGCATTTCAAGAAGTACAGAACTACAACTGATGCGTTTACTCTCATGGCACTTACCTTTTATTTTATAATGTGCTCATTTCGGTGCCCAGGAAAATACATACAGGACACTGACAAGATAATGCACCACAGCAGCCTATTTAATGGATTTGTGTCCCACATTTGCTACTCTTTAATATAACACAAAAAAGTTGTTAAATGCTTCATTACAAAGCAGTTCATGATTATACTTACCTTTTAGTCCAAAGCCAAAAAAAAAATGTATTTTTCAGAGCTTAGATAATGATCAACCAAGTACAATAATTCTATTCACACAGCTACAAAGTCAATTAAGTGCTAGTTGATGATTTAAGAGGATATTTTAAGCATTCTTACCTTAATTTCCACTACATTTCCATTGCCTATTGAGATCATCACTGGCTTTTCAAAATGCTTAAAGATAGGATTATGTACATAAATGAGATCGAAGTATTTGGAATGAATCCCATCTAACATGAAAAAGGCTTTAGTTTTCAGGGGGAGTTGCAGATTCAGCTGTTGTAGTGAAGGCGTTGTACAGCAGATTATCTCTGAATTAGAGCGATGGTGACATGCCTATAGGAAGACACAATTACCCACTATAAGCAGAATATGGTTTGACAACATCAATAGCAACTTTCACATTTCACTGTTTCAGCAATCAATTGAAAGATATAATATTTGGACTCACCGGGGCACCTCCAAACCCAGCACAAGTAGTAGCCATCTGCAGATAGCTTTGTAGTTCATGCTGGGTGGCCCCTGGCAGAATAGAGGTGGCAGGTGACCTTGGGGTTTGCACCTCCGAGGAGGCCCCAGAGCCAATGCACCTAGTGGACAGCTTCAGTCCAGGTTGAAGCCTCACCACCCAACCGCCTCCACAAGTGACACACTCAAGGGGTGGACTCAACTGACACCAGAGCCCCACTGAAGTTAGTCCTGCTCTGTGGGGTAGGCCCCTGAACAGTTCATCTTCCACCATGGTTGGAGGTAAGTGGCTGAAGCCTGGGGGCAAATCCCTCCCATTGACACGCCAACAGCAATCAAGGCTCAACTATAAGAGGAGGGTGCTAATGTGGGGGGGAGGGGGTGAACCTTGAGTGCTCAGCTTAAGTGACGGGGGAAGATGTGCCACTGGACCCTACAGAACACCTACTACATTAGGCCACTCTACCAAGCCTGGGAGATGTAGCAGCTCTACCTAATACATAGAAACAAATATAGGAGGCTTCCAAAATAAGGAGACAAAAAAACATGTCCCAAATGAAAGAACGGAACTAAAAGTCAGGAAAAAAAACCTAAACAAAATGGAGACAAGCAATCTACTAGATGCAGAGTTCAAAACACTGGTTATAGGGATGCTCAATGAACTGAGTGAGAACCTTGACAGTATAAAAAAGGGCCAGTCAGAAATGAAGGATACACTAACTGAAATGAAGAGTAATTTACAGGGAATCAACAGTAGAGTAGATGAAGCCAAGAATCAAATCAGAGATCTGGAAAATAAGGAAGCAAAAAACTCCAACCAATCAGAACAGCAAAAAGAAAAAAAAATAAATGAGGATAGTGTAAGGACTCTCTGGGACATTTTGAGAGTTACCAATATTCACATCATGGGGGTGCCAAAAGAAGAGAGAGAGCAAAATATTAAAAACCTATTTGAAAAAATAATGATAGTAAACTTTCCTGCCTGATTAGGGAAATAGATATACAAGCCCATGAAGTGCAGAAAATCCCAAACATGAGAAACCCAAAAGGCCCACACCAAGATACATCATAATTAAAATGCCAAAGGTTAAAGATAAAGAGAGAATCTTAAAAGCAGCAAGAGAAAAGAAGTTAGTACCCTATAAGGGAGCTCCCATAAGACTGTCAGCTGTTTTCTCAACAGAAACTTTGCAGGCCAGAAGGAATTGGCAAGAAATATGCAAAGTGATGAAAAGTAAGGACCTACCAAGATTACTCTACCCAGCAAAGCTATCATTTAGATTCAAAGGACAAATATAGAACTTCCCAGAAAAGAAAAAGCTAAAGGAGTTTATCACTACCAAACCAGTATTATATAAAATATTAAAGTCTTCTTTAAAAAAAGAAAAAAAAGAACAACAAATACATATCTATTAATAATTGAATAAAAACAAAATAAATGAACACACACACCAGAAACAGACTCATAGATACAGAGAACATTTTGATGGTTGCCAGATGGGAGAGGGGTTAGGGCAGTGATGGCGAACTTATGACATGCATGTCAGAGGTGACACGCAAACTCATTTTTTGGTTGATTTTTCTTTGTTAAATGGCATTTAAATATATAAAATAAATATCAAAAATATAAATCTTTGCTTTACTATGGTTGAAAATATCAAAAAATTTCTATATGTGACACAGCACCAGAGTTAAGTTAGGGTTTTTCAAAATGCTGACATGCTGAGCTCAAAAGGCTCGCCATCAGTGGGTTAGGGGGATGGGTGAAAAAGGTGAAGGGATGAAGAAGTACAAATTGATTGTTACAGAATAGAAATGGGGATGTAAGGTACAGCATAGGGAAGACAATCAATAATCTATAATAATAAAAGCATAATATGCTAATTAGACTGGACAGCTGAACGACCTTCTGGACATCCTTCCAGACAACCTTCCGAACGACTTTCTGGACGGAGCTGGGGCTGCAAGGGCCGAGCCCCTTGCACGAATTTCGTGCATTGGACCTCTAGTATTCTAATAAGTATGTATGGTGTCAGATGGGTGTGAGATTTGTCGGATGATCACTTAGCAATTTATGTAATGTCTAATCACTGGGGCAGTACACCTGAAACTAATATAATAATGTATGTCAACTCTAACTGAAAAATTAAACAATAATTAAAAAAAGAAAGATGTAATTTTTGAAAAAAAAGACACACACACACCAGCATTTAACTTTGTAATGTTGAAGAACACATTTTTGGAAACAAAATAGATGCAAAGTTATCTAAACAATGCGATCTTCAAAGAAACACAGAGCTTTACTTGCTCAGAATAAACGATGTTGATCTATCTGAAGCTGGCTCACCCTCCATCACTTATTTTTTAGAAGAAAAGAACAGCCTCCTGGAAGGACCGTTTTCTTGTTTATGAAGCAGCCACGACAGAGTGGGAGTTGAACTTTGTGCCATTATCTCACAGCTCTAAATCAAGTTGTGAGAATCAGGGCAAAATCCTTACTTGGAAACTCATTTTCCTCATTTAGGAAGTAAGATTAAAATGTCATTAACAATGTGTGATACTTCATGGTAAAGTGCTTTGTCAACTGCTAAGCATCATACGGTTCGCATTATAATTAGCTATGTAGTTAGACCATTTTACCAGTGTGTGTTTTAAGATATCAGTTACTGAGTGCCAGGTTCTGTGCAAAATACTTTCACATAATTCTCACAATAATCTTATGAGGTAGGTGCTCTGATCACACTCATTTTATGGGTGAAGAAGCAGCTTTTTAAGCTTACATCAGTAGACCAGGTCACACAGCGTTGCATGGCAAAGTAAGGAACATAAACCGTAGGCCACTGGCTCCAAAATTCACTGTCTTAACTTCCATGTTACATGTACTGCTTCTTGCTCACTCTACAGTCTATGTTGGTAAATCTTTTCCTATGCTCTCTATTTTACAAAGGCTTTGCTATTATTGTTCCATGCCCTTTCATCTCTCATTTCAAATCTTCCCCTTTGGAATTCTGATTTATAGAGAACTGGAAAATGTGGTTTCCTCTTGATTGTGCTTAGACTAAATCAGTAACACAAAGTGACACATTTAAGGTCAAATGGTTGCAGCCCTTCCCAAGTGGCTCAGTTGGTTAGAGCGCCACCAAGATATGCCAGGGGTGCAGGTTCAGTCCCCAGTCAGGGCAAATACGGGAAGCAAATGGTGAATGCATAAATAAGTGAAACAACAAATCAATGTTTCACTCTTTCTCTCTCTCTTTAAAATCAATCAATAAATATTAAAAAAAGGTTAAATGGTTGGGATTTTTCCCTCCAAGGAAAAGACAAACAAGCAACAACACCCCTTAGATTTATTTTTCTTTGATAAGTAGAATTGGAGATAAACCACTTACTTATGCCTGAAATAGAAAACGGACTCAGGATATACTTAAAAAGCACAAACAAGCTTGGCCAGTGTTGCTCAGTGGTTGAGTGTTGACCCATGAACCAGGTCACTATTAATTCCTAGTCAGGGCACATGCCCTGGAGGCAGCCTATGGATGATTCTCTCTCATCACTGATGTTTCTATCTCTCCCTATCCCTTCTTTTCTCTGAAATCCATAAAAACGTATTTTTTAAAAAAGCACAAACAAAATTGGGTGATATTTTCTTTTTAAAGTAATTTTAAAAATTATCCTACATTTAAAGTGTATGCTGTAAGTAGATACAGAAAACCGATAAATATAAATAAAATCATTTAATGTTATCTTAAATTCAGAGTATAATGCTGAAAGCAATTTATTCCTATCATCCTGAAAATAAAAATGAACAATTTTACTGCTATCACAATAATTTTCTATATAACAACAAGAAATTTGAAAACTATACAATAAACTACTGGCT
This sequence comes from Myotis lucifugus, assembly GCF_000147115.1. Classification (NCBI taxonomy): domain Eukaryota; kingdom Metazoa; phylum Chordata; class Mammalia; order Chiroptera; family Vespertilionidae; genus Myotis; species Myotis lucifugus. The sequence continues at coordinate 682,441 of NW_005871349.1, read as the reverse complement.
TTTGAGGCATAATGTATATAAACAAATTAATATACATTTTGGTGATTAGGTGATTAGTATTTTTATTTTTAAACATTTGAGTTTATTGGACTTAACATTATTGTGGCTGGATCAATATGTCTAAACTAGAGGCCTGATGCACGAAATTCATGCAAGGGGCTTGGACCTCACAGCCACAGCTGCCCCGACCCTCACAGCCCTTGCTTCATCCGGAAGATCGTCAGGACAGTTGTCTGCTGTTTGGTTGTTCGGTTGATTTGCATATTATGCTTTTGTTATTATAGATCAGACCTGACCAAAAGTTTTAATTGCTCAATAATGAATGAGTTCAATTAATCATGGTCAGCTTCAAATTCTATAAGCAGAGGGAACATGGAAGGAATACATCTCTTTATGAAGTAGTTTTCCCAAACAATAGTCAAACAGACTCACTGAATTTTTCATTCTTGTCCAATTCTAATGCATAGTTCTATTGTACTAGGAATATGTTTGTAGATAAAACAACTGCCTCCAGTTAGTATTCCAGATATGTAAATAGAATTTTTATCTTCTACCACTATTGGGACATGCCACTCTTATGTCATACACATAGGAGGTTTTTAATAAATATTTGGTTACAAATGAATGAAGAAAGCTATGAGGGGCTCTACCTGCTATTATAATGCTGTTGAGAGAGAAGGAAGAAAATTTAGCCATATTTTAATAACAGGCTTGGTGTAAATTAGATAAACTAATAATTTCTCAGATTTCTACTTTAAAAAGTCACATGCTAACACCAAAGAAGGTTACTGTTATTCTTATGTGGGTAATAATGTTGTATTTGGTTGTGAAGAATTGGTGTCCCTTAAATTAATGGCGGCGGTATTCTTTGTGGCCATGTGTGAGGACTGGTTTCAAAGCTCTCTACTTCATACGGTGACTCCCTGGAGTATAATCCCTCAGGAATCTGATAAGAATCTAATAATATTCTCTAGAGGTGATGCAATGTGGCTGATTGAGAAGGTCAAGAAAAATTTCATTTGAGGTGACCTTATTGTTTGGTGATCTGGCTTGACATTTTTAGTCCCAAATTGGTTTTTGTAATTAAAGAACATTGTGGCCTTAGTTTTCAAGAAATATTGGATGGGTAATCTAAAAGAAAGTGCTATAATTCAATCTATCACCTGCCCAATCAAGACCCTGCTTGAGAGGGGGCACTGAGAATTTTCATGCTAAGTGAGTGCACCAGCCCAACTAGATTACGATATTTTATATGAGAGAAAAACAACGAAAATGTGAAATCTCTGTAATTAACTCCAACTTCCTTAAGGTCTAAACTAAAATCACCATTTTAATGTGACCTATATAAATTGTTAGAACAAAATAGGTCCATCACTTTTAAGGAGGCATTTGGTTAAATTTTGATTGGCTTTACAAATAAAAGAAGGAAAGGTGGGGAAATAACACAGAACATACATGCTCTAGGACATATGTGTTCTAATGCTCTTCCTCATTACTTGATAATGTTCTAACAAAGGGACAAGAAGAATGGCAAGAAGTGAATGTAAGAAAACATGTGTGCCTGCCGCTTAGAAAGAAACGGATGATACTGCAAGATTGAAGACTTGTCCCATGGGTTTTATTAGAGCAAAAGGGTTGATGTCCTATGGTATATTAAAAGAAGGGGGGGATAGGAATATGCAATGAACTGAATATTTGTGTCTCTGAATTCATATGTTGGAACCCTAATCCCCAGCGTGGCAGTATTCGAAGGGCCTTTGGGAGGTAATGAAGTCATGAGGGTGAAGTTCTCATTTGTGCCCTTGTCAGAAAAGACAAGAGAGCTTCCTTTCTCTTTCTCTCTACCTCTCATGTGAGGTTACAATGAGAAGATGGCCTTCTGCAAATGAGGAAGAATGTCCTCAGGGGACACGCACATATGCTAGTGCCTTGATCTTAAGCTTCCCAGCTTCCAGGACCGTGAAATAAATGTTTGCTGTGTCGGCCACCCAGTCCATGGTATTTTTTGTAGCACCCATAGCCCCCCTAACTCACTAAGACAGGAAATAACGGGGTTTGTATTTGTACCGACTGTCTTTAAAAACACTGCCTCCAGTCAGTCATCATCCCTTGTACCTAGACATCGTGTGTGTGTATTTTTTTTACAATGCTAGCCTAAGACTATATGATTTGAGTTGTTGAGTAAAAAATGCTATTTGGCCCACACTGCAAGGAAGGTAACTAGCAAACATGAAAGGCAAACTGAAATGTCCTATGAACCGTGGAAGCCAGGGGTAGAGGCCAGACGCAGAACTTGAAGCACAGCCATCACTCAAAGGACTTACCACCGTGAAGTTCCTTCCTGCTTCACGCACACTGATTACCATCCTCAGGACACTGACCGAATGCAGGTTTTTCCCAACACCTGTGATTGTGCTCCCACCACTGGCAAAAGAAAACAGACAAACAGCAACATTGAGAGGTTTTCCCTACCGAGTATTTAAAGAGAGTTCAGTTAAATCACATGTAGTGATTGTAAGTTGCTCCCAAAGCCAAAGTCCAGTGGAAGTTCAGTGGTAATGGTTCTTTGGAAACAACTTGTTTAACTTGAAAATACTTTCAAAATTCACATTTCATAAAATGAAGAAAATGCATTTGTCTTTTTATTCACCAAATATGCAAAAGAAATTTTTCTCTCTGAAAATAAACTACAAAAACACAAAGACACGTGAACTTAACTATTGTTATTATACTGATAGAATTAATGGAAACAAGGCAGACTGAAGTGGGTCGAATGAGATATTGATACTCTACTCAGCAAAGCTATCATGTAGAATTGAAGGTCAGATAAAGAGCTTCACAGACAAGAAAAAGCTAAAGGAGTTCATTACCACCAAATCAGGATTATATCAAATGCTGAAGGATATTCTTTAAGAAGAGGAAGAAGAAGAAAAAGGTAAAGATAAAATTTATAAACAAAGTGACAACAAATAAATACCTATTAATAAGTGAACCTAGGGGCTTTAAACTTCCTGGTTTTTGCTGTATAAAATAAACTCGCTGTGTCGACTCTGGGTCCCTGTCTCTCCATCAGAGGACAGTGGTCCCACCCAGTCCCAGCTTTCCCTACTGTAAAAAACACACACACACACACAAAACAAACAAACAGAAAACAAGTGAACCTAAAAATTAAGTCAGAATAAACTGGTGAATATAATAGAAGCAGGGGCATAGAAAGGGAGTGGACTGACAATTCTTGGGGGGAAGGTGGTGTGGGGGTGCGGGAAGAGATTGGACAAAAATCTTACACCTATGGATGAGGACAGTGGCAGGGGGTAAGGGCATGGGGTGGGGTGGGAACCAGGTGGAGGGGAGCTATGGGGGAAAAAAGAGGAACATCTGTAATAATCTGAATAAAGATTTATTAATAAAAAAAACATGAAAAACAAACAAAAAAAAACCCCCAAAGGTACTCTAGTATAGGGAAAAGCTGTATGCAAAGCAGGCAGGAGAAAATACACTGAAGAATGGGGGAAATAGAGGTGATTCTACTTTCGAGCACTAAGGTTAGTGTAGAATTGACATGTACATAATATAAGTACATAAATGATGCTACGTTAAACTGTTTTACTGAAATCTATTCAAAAAGTAACAGAATAGGATAAAATGTTTCTTGGCATGAACTAGCATTAATAAAGTCAAACTGTATTCAGGACAAGAATATCATTTTCACTCCTAAATTGGAAAGGCAGCCTTCAAAAGAAATGAAAAGATAAAACAAAAATTCCTCTTGGCTACTCAACAGCCAAATCATTCTGATGTTACTTCTTTTCTTTTTTAAAAAATATGTTTTTATTGACTTCAGAGAGAGGGAGGGAGGGAGAGATAGAAACATCAACGATGAGAGAGAATCATCGATCGGCTGCCTCCTGCACGTCCCCTACTGGGAATCAAGCCCACAACCAGGAATGGAACTGTGACCTCCTGGTTCATGGGTTGACACTCAACCATTGAGCAATACCGGCTAGGCTTACGTTCCTTAGTTTTATACCCATTGGAAACTTTTCTTACCTAATAAAAGATTTGGTTGGATGAATTTTATAGACAATGGGGTCTTCCTGGTAACTGAAGCTGTCAATCACTTTGTTGGCCAAGTCAATCTTCAATTTAACAGGAAACTCAGTTGGAGAGTTTTGGGCTGGGGTATAACATTCGAGAATGCTATCTGACACACTGTATAAAAACAAAAACACACACACACACAATGAAGAAAATGAACTTTGGCTATTAAAGATACACATATTTGAAAATTATATCCATAAAGCAAAAGGACATCACTCAATGACTCCTAAATAGGAATTTCCTGATGTGGTCTAGATAAAAGATCTTTCTAATGTAGGCTGTTTATATTTGACTAGATTCCAAATTTAGTCTTGTTTGAGCAAGCCTAAACGTCAAAATTTTAGGATTTTAGGTAATTATTAAGGTATCCTTTTGGTATTTGATTAAACTGTGCTATTTCAACCCTAAGAAGCAAAAATATAACTTCTCTACAAACCCAATTTCCCCCCACGTTTCTCACCCCCCAAAGTGAGTTAGTCCAATTGTAAATCTTGATGGAAATGTTTATTTTATTTTATTGTCAATTATTAGAATCTCACAACTCATAGCATAGCTAGGATACTAAGATAAAACAGGAGAGAAGATGAATGGAAAGATAAAACTTAAAAATAGAATTAAACAATAAGGAAAAGGTAGAAAAATGAGCAAAAGGGAATAGATGGAGTTGGGAAGGAAGGAGTTTTATCAGTAGGAGAGTGAATGATAAGTACCTTGGATTTTTCCCATAAAAAAGAATAATTTTTCTTGAATTGTTAGATGTAGATATTAATCCTACATGACCAATGCAACAAAAAACAGATTTACAACACCTTTTTAAAGTACAGGTTTTTCCACCAATTGAAACGTGTCTAGAATTCCCACTGTTTAGGTATTTTCCAGTTAAAGTAAGTAAAGTGCCACCAGTTTTAGGACCATAACTTGGGGAAATACTTGTTATTATAGGATCCTGATGAGAGATAAGAACAAAAAAGCAACAAAACTTGTTAATTTTATAACTCTAAACAGATTAAGTAACAATTAAATATCCTACTTCTTGAGAAAAGTAATAGACTTACCACGTAAGAAAATGTACTGTATTGCACTGTCCCTCGACCATTTGAAATAATTATGGACATATTGAAATGCTCATTCATTGCAGGACCAACTGTGCATTTTAACCTGGGGGAAAAAAACCCTGAAGAGTTTAATATGTTACATGTCCAAAGGAGGCATTTTCTGGCTTGGCTGTTTTATATGAAGGGACATAAATGTGTGAGTGACTATTCTGATTAGCAAGCAGAGTCATCAGCTCACACATTTGTTAAACCTCATCAATGCAGAATTCACCAATTTGTTCATAAAAATCTAAGTCTCATCCTATAAAATTATAGGCAAAATGTTTGGCATACTTAACAAATAGTATTTCAATAGCATAACAATGGCTAATGATAAATAAGCCAAATATCTTCATTGAAGAATGCCAACAGGTACAGTTCTGTGATTACATGTGTTTATTAAAGTTACATAAGAAGTAATAAAATTGTGAAAGGTTTTCCATAGGATTATTTTTGAATAATCTCATAGTCCTGAAAGATTATAAATATAATTTGTTTTATTAAATAAGTTTTAAAGAAGAGAATGAATTGTTTCACTTTTATAGGCCCTAATTTATAATGCAAAGAATAAGAATTTACAAGGTAAATTTCCAGAATTAATTTGTTAGGTCATTAAGCTAAATAACTATGACATTAGTGGATATTTCAGTCTCAGTAAAATGAACAGATTTAGACCTTTCTGTAATCCTGACAGGAATTCTATTAGGTATAAAATAACCACTTGATAGACAAGGTTCAACCATAAGACTGTAAATTTTTGGTTGTTACTATACAATAACTAAAAATTCTGAATTCTCATACATTATGGGATTCAGCTCTCATAGAAGGTACGTTTAGAAAAGAGCCAAACAAGCACAGGTCCTGGATCAGGAAAGCTGAGCTTGAAGGCTTATAAATCACCTAGTACCATTTGAATGACCTGTCTCAGTTTCAGGAGTCACCTTTGTAAAATGGGAATGATACTGCTATCTCACAGGATTTGGAAGTGGCTAAATGAGATACACTCCTTACATTACAATGCCAATAAATGTCAGCTGAATGTAAATTTAAACTCATCAGAAAGAGTCTCAAAAATGTGATTCAGCTATCCTACTACTGATGTTACAAAGTAAATTTTGAAGAGAGGGCACATATTGAGCTATTTACTGATTTTTATAGAAAGAGCGATTGGATACTATATTTGAAAACTTTAAAGATGGAGTGACTCCAAGCAACCAGTGCTTTCAAATCTACTCAGACAATTTCTGAAGAGTTGTTACAAAATCGGCTGAAAACTCCCAAATGCTGGATTCTTCTTTTTTCCATCTAGATAATGTCAACTTTCTCCCTCCTTAATTCTGGCAGAAAATAGATAAAAAACAACAACAACAAACAAATCCAAAAGGGATGTGATAGACCAAGACCCTTAAGAGATACATTTTTAGGGACATTTTTACAGGTATTCATTCAAAAACAAACCTGTTTTCCAACCACACCCCGTCAAAGTATTTTAAGATCCTTACATATTTGTTGTACTCTCACTTAGGGTCAAGGTACAGCTCTCATTTCCAAGGAGAATTCTGGTTTTCTTTACATCAAATTTACTATTCTTCCTGAATCCAAAGTCCCAGCCACAGATGGTCAGCGTTGTCCCTCCTTCCAGAGGGGCACTAGTTGGGAAAACCTACAAGGACAACATAGAACGTAAAAACCCCAGTATATTATCTTTCATATGCGTGGAAAACAAAATACATTTACTCAAATAGTCTGAAATTCTTGCATTTCCCACTACCTAAAACATTTAATTTTAATTAAAGAAATAATGGTCAGCCTGGCTGGCATGGCTCAGTGGTTGAGTGTTGACCTATGAACCAGGACATCACGGTTCAATTCCCGGGACACATGCTGGGGTTGTGGGCTGGGTCCCCTTTGGGGGACGTGCAGGAGGTGGCTGATCGGTGATTCTCATCATTCATGTTTCTGTCTCCCTCTCCCTCTCCCTTCCTCTCTGAAATCAATAAAAATATATTTTAAAAAATAATGACAAACTTCAGAGTATCTGCACATTAAAACTATCTGACATGCTGCTCTGGTTGGTGTGCCTCAGTTGGTTGGAGCTTCATCCCATGCACCAAAAGGTGGTGGTTTTGATTCCCTGTCAGGGCACATACCTAGGAGGCAGCCGGTCGATGTTTCTCCCTCACATTGATCTCTCTCTCTCTTTCTCTCTCTCAAATGAATGGAAACATGTCCTCAGGTGAGGGTTAAAGAAACCCCCCAAAACAAAAAAACAAGTTGTTTTCAGGCAATCCAGAGCAGGGACAGAGAGCAGACTCAGCCTGGGTGGGAATGAAGGGCTTCTTGGGCTACTCGGAAATGAATTCTTCTTCTAGGAAACCTCGGGGCTAAAGAAGACATACTTCGGACCCAGTCTTTTATGCTTAGAACTCTGATTATTACTCCTTCAGGGGCCTCTATGAAACTGCTCAAAACGCCTTCATGAGCCCTAGAAGCCAAGCTCCCACATATGCCTGGTCTGTGTGCTACACTCTGGTTGCTATGATATTTCCCACCCAGAGAAGAAAGGCACACAGTAAAAATATCTCTTTTGATATTCATGTTTTCAGTTGCATTCAGCAGCTTTCATAATATCAAACACATAGGTGGTATTCAATACGTATCTGCCATTTATTTACCTATCATCTACTACATGCCAGGTAGCAATGTATGAATAAGTGAATCTATTTATTTACTTGTTAATTCACATTTATTATTGGTTTGCAACTTTTCTATTTATACCAGTGGGTTAGTTGAGAAACTCAGCCTTTAAAATGATGTAATATTTAACACATTCAATATATTATTTGTATTAGAAAGAGATGAAAACAGAACTGAAGAGAGCCCCAAATGTGATCTGTATTGTAATAATGTTTCTAATGATCTCTCTTGGCATTTCTTTACATCTCATTGCTAGGACTATTCCTGCCCCATTGTTCAATGTTAAATAAATAATAGGTTCATTTTATTCTTTCAGGTGTGTGAAAAGTAAAGTTAAATTTATTAATAAATACATTTACCACATGACCCAGCAATCCCTCTTCTGTGTATGTACCTGAAAAACTCTAAAATATTTATTTCCAAAGATTTTTCACCCCTATGTTCACTGCAGTGGCCATGACATGGAGACAATCCAAGTGCTCTTTGATAAAGGACTGGATAAGGAAGATGTGGTACATATATGAGTGAATACTACTCAGCCATAAGAAAAGATGAAATACTGCCATTTGTGACAACATGGATACACCTTGAGAATATTATGCTAAGTGAAGTAAGTCAGTCAAAGCTAAGAACCATATGATTTTACTCTTATGTGGGATATAAAACTGAAACTCATAGACACAGACAACAGTATGGTGGTTACCAGAGAAGCAGTGGGGAGGTTATTAAAAAGTAAAGTGGGCCAAATATATGGTGAGGAAAAGTGATTTGACTTTGGATGGCGGGCAAACAATGCAATATACAGATCATGTAACACAGAAATGTATACTTGAAACCTATGTGATCTTATTAAGCAATGTCACCCCAATAAATAACTAAGAGAAATTTCTGATTCATGTAACACACACACACACACACACACACACACACACACACACACACACCAAAAAAAACTTTGGCGACTGTAATATAAGATAGCATTAGGCTCTTAGGAAGTCTATAAGATAATGGTTCCTAGACTAAAACTATTAAAACAAAACAAATTTCCAAGTTAAAAATAAGCTTCTCCTCAGCAGTTTTGTGACAATCGAGAAAGGAAATGCTCTTTCGGGGGGTCATATTGTAAATTGTGCTGTAAAGTACAATAGTGGGAAAACAGCACCACTATAGAGACAACTCGGACCGGTATTTGTTTAAGGCCAGTTAGTGAAAAGCTGAAAGTGATTCTTCACAACTTACAAGGGCTTTTAGCAAAATTCAAATTTGCAAAGGTTCCTATCCTCCCCACATAATAATTGCAAACCAAATTCTTAACTTACCTTGTTTACTAACACCCTTTAAAGTTTTAGCTTAATGCTGTATGGTAGCTATTTTACCCATTAAGCCCATTACACAGTTGTGCCTTTCTTGAAAACTTACTTGTCCACGTCTAGCCAAATGAGAACTGCCAGGAAAAAACGATCTGTTTATTATTATGTTAGAAATCTAGCAGGAGAGACTAAGACACCTAACCCTCGGGGACTTTCTTCAGCCTGAGGCGGTCACACAGCTGCTGCTCCCTCTTAATGAGGCGTCCCCATAAAAAACAGCTGCCAAGGCCCGGCCCCCCTGCGGGATCCCCCCTTTCTATGTAAAAACTGAAGTCTGTCACTCTCCATACATCATGACTTCCTATATAAGGCAAAGGAGCTGGGTGATGATTTGAGAAAAACCACCGAGAGGTGTTCAAATGGTGCAGCAGAATTGGATATTATAAAAACTTGGCTAGACCATCAGGTTTTGAAAGACCAGCTCTACTTAGCTTCTCTCTCCAGGCTGAAATACTAGAGGGGGTGTCTGAGGCTTTTCCCTAGCTCCTGGTGTAATGTTCACTCTTCCAGGGGAAAGGAAGGAAGCAGTATTGGGCCACACACCCCTGGACAGAATCAACAATGGGTTGGCAAACTCTGAGTTCTCCTGAAGGGCACAGAATCTCTGTGGGAAGGAAATGAGTGTCCAGCATAAGCCACAGGGGCCGGGGCTCCCACCTGCCTGAACAGGGGAAAAACAGCTACACAAGGAGCTCGCCTCCTTTCACAGGTGAAAATGATTCAAATGATCATGTTTTCAAAACCCACCACGGTAATACACGAGAAAGCTAGAAACAATAATAAAAAACCCTTGGAAAATTAAAAATTGCCATGTATCAGTAATGTAAGCTATGAACAATAAGGGAAACCAGGTGAGGGGTATATAGGAAAACAACAACAACAACAAACTTTGGGAAGTTATACTTCGTCTCTTCAACAGGAAAAGAGTCACAACTATATTGGTGGCAGTGCATTGACTGCATGACCCCTGCCCCGTAAGATATTGCTGTTGCTTCTTATCTGAGTCTTCTGATCAATTAATAAACCGTTTTATTGTCTCACTGGGATTGAATTCAATCCTACAAGCTATGACCATTTTCTCCTGATAAATTCAGAATATATTGGAAAGTGCTCTTCCTTTTCTAAAGCACTTCACGTTGCTCTTTAAGTACAAGATCAGACAATAGGTCAGAAACAAAATAATGGGCTTTCAAGTCTGAAATCTGTCACATGCGGAACTGCCAAGAATTTCAGCCATTGAACATCATGTACCTTGAAAAGCAAGTTAATTTACACTTATTGGAAAGTGAAATCCTATACATTAGCTGGGTTTTGTGCCTCTAGAATTTAAGACAGATAAGAAAAAGATGAATAATTTGTCTTATTTTTGTTGCAGTCAGAATGTTGAATGTCACGCTCTAGGGCAGCATGAAATCTGCCTAACAGCTATGAACCGAAAGGGATTTATGGGCTCAGCTGCACTCCTTTCCTTCTAACCATACAGCTGAAGCCGCACTGACTCATGCATGAGGCAGAATTGCCAACTAGAGTGTTGGGAAAGGAAAGGTGAGAGAGGAGGTAGCCTCACACCAGAGATTTTTCTGGTTCCAGAAAATTCTAAAACGTTTGCTCTGTTTTTAACCATTTTAATATGGCTTTCATGATGAATAAAAGGAAGCACATTGGGCAAAATTAAGTGTTTCACGTGTACAGGTTTTCAACCTGCTCTTTATTTAAAACAGCAGCATGGCTATTTTTGAAATAAAATTGTTATGATTTAACTGTGTGCACACACACACACACACACACACACACACACACACACACACCACACTGCTCATATCTCTTTCATGGAATAGCTGAGCTCAGTTTTCTAGTGTCTCAAATTGCCAAGGCTGTGTGTTTTAAAAAAAATATAAAATTACATGTAGTTTTAAAAGTATATTAAAGAACAACAAAAAAAGCATACATAAACACTACAGTATAGATAGTTATTTCACTATCTTCTAGTTTATTCTCTGGCTGGTCAAGCTAAGTTAATAATCGTGTCACACCCAACAGGAAATAATTTGGTTTAAAACTTAGTCACCCCATACAAATCGTGTCCCAAACCATAACTAAATGAAAACAGCCATGCACTTGGGGGCAGTTCCTGTTCTGACTTGTACGCTTTGTTTACTTGGGCTTGACCCAGGCAGCCGAGGCCTTTAACTCGAATCTTTCACAAGGACCACTTACTAAAGTCCAACTGCTCTTCATGCAGCAGAGAAAGTACACACTGGGTCCTCACCAGGGAAGTATTTTCAAGCAAAACGTGTTTGGATCAAGACATTTTTTAAAAGTGCCAGGGAGATTTTCAAAGTACCAAATATGTACTTAAGAAACAAAGGCAGCAGAGAGAGATGGTGGCTACCACGCCACGGCTGAGGTCCACCGCTAGAAGCTAAATTCTCTAGCAGGAGGCACTCTGATCTCGTTTGAGACTATCTCCCCAGGGGCTAAAATCGTGCCTGCTGAGTAGTATGTAGTATGCATTCAAATATTTTTGGAGTAAGTTAAAGAAGGAAATGGCTGACACAGTGTAGATTGTACTATAGTCAGCAGCTGCACACTTATGGCTCTTCCAGGACCTTGGAGAGAAGGTGCACAGCCGCCCATGGGAGTTTACTATCTTCTTGTCCTGGGAAATAACCTCTAATCTCTCCTGTGATGAGACAAGGCCACCATCTCTGGAGTCAGACAGGAAGAAACCTGTCCTGTCTGCCCCAGAATGGCTGTGATCTCTAGCTTGCACGGCTCAGTGTAGGGTTGCGGGTTATGCCATGAGCAGATCTCTGTGTGTGGTAGAGGCTCATGTCTAGGCACCTGGCAGATAACGTAGATGGTGAGGACTCAGAAAATTGGGGAGTCAGGAGGGAACAGGCCCCAGTGTGAGGAAATGGGGAGCTTATTTACACTGCACTAAGGGAGAGCAACTGCCCAAGGAGAAAACCTATGCAGTGGGTGTGAAGCAAGCGCTTCAGGTACAGGACTCTGGGGATGTGCCCAAATGCCACCCTAAAGAAAAAACGTGGGGGCAGATGGTGCTTTGGCTGATGTCTCATAGCTCAGTGAGTCAACTGAGTTTTAGAATTTTTTCTTATTAGTGGGATCTGTGTTTACCAAAAAGCATACTGATCGCTGCCAGCGATTCCTACCTCATAGATTGTAGGATGACAGAGCTCTTGAGTCCACGTTCCGTTGGCGCATTCCTCCAATCGCGCACATTTGTCGTGGCACCAGCCACACTGCACAAAGGGAGGGGCAGAGAGGCACTGGCTGCAGGACTGGAAATGCTCACAGCCCAAGCCAGTCAGTGGGATCTTGGTGATCTGCAAAGAAAAGTGATAGAAAGAGCTTCCAGAAAGTTTGTTTGTTTGTTAAACGAAAACTAAATATACCAAAAATACACATGTAAATATAATTTTACAGAGCCTACCAGAGGTAACACCTATGTGTGTAAATCATATAATAATGATTACGTGACTAGAATAAAAGAAATAAAATTCCTTTCTTCCCTCTCCTGCGGGCATGTATGTGATAGAAGTTACCACGATGTCCAGTGAACACACACCAGCACTGCCATGCGATGCTAGAGGTTCTACTTAGTAGAGACGTTTTGCTCTGTGTGGGACAATGTTAAAGTAACAAGAGTATAATGAAGCATCTGGAAAGCACACTTGAGCCACCAGGAAATTCTAAGTACGTTTTACATATCATTCCGGCATCAAGATGCACCTCCTTCTCTCAGAGAAAAATGGGGTTACTGTTTGGCATCAAATTCCAATATGCATTTTAGGATCCATCTGCCTGTACTAGAGTTCTTACCTTAGGACTGTAATACTGATTCAGTCTGCTTGTTTTTCTCATTGAGAAATACAGGAGAAAAGGAAAAGTATATATTATGAAGAGGATCTCCCTTAGCTGCTGTCTTCCCTAAAATAAAAATTTAACTTGACTTCACAAGATCTCTGAAATACTCGAGAGGCGAATCCAAGACAAAGAGAGAAGTCAGAAAGGCCCGCCTGGCACTGGCAGTAAATACCCACTCAGGAAGGACGGCCTTACCCTCTTCCCCGTGACCACCAATGTGTAGCCGTTTTGGTCCAATGGGTGCGCCACAATCATTTCTGGAGACACGGGGTGGGAATCCAGGCGAAAATTCACATGAGGTGTTGACGATCCCGATCGAGAAACTACAACCTGAGAAACGAAACAGAAAACACCTTTATTCCAAGAAGCTCAGTTTACATATAAGTGGGAAATGTGGATGGTAACGGTAATAATAGATTTGGAGAGCTTGTGGGTGTTTAAACTAAAGGGCCAATGGTTTATCTCATTGTAAATCAATCTGACATCTAATTTTCTGCCTTGAAGACAATTCATCTGAACCCCCAAGACAGTTTTCCTAGGACCTTTTAATGGTTTCTAGGGAAGGAGGTCTCCTGATCTGCCAGCACATGCAGACAAATCCTCATGACTGCACTGGGGACTGGAGGAGCCCAAACTCTCCCCTGAACAGAAGACCTCACTTATGCTATGGGGTTTCTGGATTATTTTATTTTATTATTTTTTAAAATCTCTGTTGTTGAGAATATTACAGATGTCTACCTTTTTTCCTCCCATTGCCTCCCTCTACCTGGTTCCTGCCCTGTCCTAGGCCTTCACCACCCTATTGTCTGTGTTGTCATATACTAGTAAGATCTTTGGTTAATCTCCTCACACTTCCCCTCCACTCCCCCCTTCCCTCAGAGATTCGTCAGTCTATTCCATGTTTCCATGCCTCTGATACTATTTTATTCACCATTAGACTTCTTGTTCATTTATTTTGATTTTTAGATTCAATTGTTGATATGTATTTATTGCCATTTTATGGTTCATATTTTTTATGTACTTCTTCTTCTTCCTCTTCTTAAAGAATACCCTTCAATATTTCATATAATACTGGTTTGGTGGTGATAACTCCTTTAGTTTTATTGTTTTGTTTTTGTTTGTTTGTTTGTTTTGTTTGTGAAGCTCTTTAATTGACCTTCAATTCTAAATGATAGCTTGTCTGGGTAGAGTAATCTTGGTTGTAGGTCCTTGCTATTCATCACTTTGAATATTTCTTAAACTCCCTTCTAGCCTGCAAAGTTTCTGTTGAGAAATCAACTGAGAATCGTATGGGCACACCCTTGTAGGTAAATAACTGTTTTTCTCTTGCTGCTTTTAAGATTCTCTCTTTGTCTTTAACCCTTGGCATTTTAATTATGATGTGTCTTGGTGTGGGTCTCTTTAGGTTCCTCTTGCTTGGGACTCTGTGCTTTCCTGGACTTGTAACTCTATTTCTTTCACCAGGTAGGGGAAGTTTTCTGTCACTATTTCTTCAAATAGGTTTTCAACATCTTGCTCTCTCTCTCTTCTTCTAGCACCCCTATAATGTGAATATTGGTACACTTGAAGATGTCCCAGAGACTCCTTACACTATCTTCATATTTTTGGATTCTTTTTTCTTTTTGCTACTGTGATTGGGTGTTTTTTGCTTCCTCATATTCCAAATCATTGATTTGATTCTCAGAATCCTCTAATCTACTCTTGAATCCCTGTGAATTATTCTTTATTTCAGTTAGTGTATGCTTAATTTCTGACTGGTCCTTTTTCATGTCTTTGACATTCTTACTAAGATCCTTGAAAGTCTCACTAAGTCCCTTGAAGCTCTCATTAAGACCCTTGAGTAACCTTATAACCATTGTCTTGAACTCTCTATCCAGTTGTTTGCTTGCTTCCATTTCTTTCATTTGTACCATGTTTCTTTTTCTCTGCATTTTAGCTGCTTCCCTGTATTTGTTTATATGTATTAGGTAGAGTGTTATGTCTCTTGGAATTGGTAGAGTGACCTTGTATAGTATGTGTCCTGTAGAACCCAGCCTCCCTAGTGACCTGAGCTGGGCACGCTAGGTGCGCCCCTGTATGGGCTGTGTGCGCAATCTTGTAGTTGAGCCTTGATTGCTGTTGCCATCACAGGGAGGATTGACCTTCAGGCTAATTGGCTGTGAGGACCAGCTGAGTCTAAAATGGAAGACCTGCTGTGCAGGAGATACCTCTACGGAGCAGGACTTGCTTCAGTGGGGCTTTGGCGCTCACTGAGTCTGCCTCTTGAGTGTGTTGTTTGAGGATGTATAGAGTTGTAATCTGGTATGTGCACCAGGTACACTGGCTCTGAGGCCTCCTGGGGCCTTCTGGGAGGTGCAAAGTTAGCCACTACCTGCAGCCACCTGGCAGGAGCTATAGAGAGATCTGCAGATAACTGCTACTTGTATTGGGCTAGGAAGTGCCCAGGCGAGGCCCAGCTGTGAAGCAAGGCAGGTGAGTCTTGGGCCTTTTATTGATAGTTTTGGGGTACACTGACACCAGCTGCTGCTTGTTTGAAAGATTTTAGCAAAGTCTGAAGCCTGCACCAGGACAGGCCATGCATATGGAAAAGCAGCTGCAAACAGCACGGGTGGGGTTGCACATTGGATGGGGTGGAGCCTCAGGGACTCTCCAGGGTGGAGTGAACAGTGTGGGCTATGCTGGTGGAGACTCAGATATGGCTGCCAGTCATCTCTGCCACGGGAGAAGTCCCAGTACAGGAACAATGACCCCTGTGAGTTCCACCCCAAACATTCAACACTTTCAAAACATCTCCATTAAGCAGGGTGGTGATATTTGCACAGAAGTTAAATGATGGATCAAAGGTCGTTTCATCAGATTCGGAAAGGATGGAAACTATTTTTATTAATAAATTTAATGCCAAATAGGTATTTGTGACTTTTGCAGTTAAAGTAAAAAGTAGTTTAATTACCAATCCTCCCTCCCTCTGGGAGCTGGTGACAAACAGACTATCTGGACACTAGGCTTCGAAAGCTTCTATCCCAAATTATACAGATTTCAATTATCCAATTTTCCAATCTTAACTCACCACCTCTTATTTTTCCTAGCCCTTACCCCCTTTTTTTCACAATTTCTTGTTGCCAATTACTTCAAACTGAAAAGATTAAAAACAAACAAAACACTCTCCCATAACAAGTCAAAAACAAAAAAAAAAATCCGTTTCTCTTAATACCCTGACTCTGTTCTCTGCCTCATTCTGTGCTTTCCCCTTCACTGAAAATTATTCATCCCCGTGAGTCTTTCTCTGAGTATTTGCATTCTGTGTCTGACTCTTGTATCTTCCATTTTATTCAGACCTGCTCAATAATGACCACCTCCTTGTACCCGTTTTTCTAATATCTTATTGCTCTCTTAAAGATCATTTCCCGTGTTTATAATAAGCAACCTCTTCTTAATGACTAGGCCATCATATTTGACTTTATCAAATATCCGAAGCCCATCCAAATATTCATTTCTCAGAAAGGATTAACCTTTCTCTCTCTTTTCCTAAAAAAGCTCTTTGCACCTCTGGAACTTGAGTAGAATGATTCAGTTAAGACTTTTTGTCTGGAGAGCACCATAGATGTTGTACTCTCCTAATAGGTAACAGCCAGGCATTGTGCTCAGTGCCTTACATGGATATATATTTTTTACTCCTCACAAGAATCCTACAGGGTAGATACAGTTACTTTCCATAAAGAAAATACAACAACAACCATGAAAGAAAATACGACAGAGACTTTTAGCTGGAAAGTATGAGTCAGGTTTACAAGGAGCTCTATGTAATGCTTAAATCCGTGTGCTTGACCTCTCCTTAAACACTGAGCCGATCCACTCTTGGAGCACCAGAGTAAACACCAATAAAACGCTTCAACTCTGAGCTCCTGAAAGCCACTCGTGAGTCAAAGCATTAAAGCAAATTTCACAATCTATTTGCCTTGCTAAATACTCCCGTTTCAGTAACACTGGCTGCACAAGTAAGTGTGCCTAAGGACAAAGAGTCCACATCTAAAAAGATGGCACAGGGGAAACTTGACCATCACAGCTGGCCAGCTCTACTTTTGATCATCAGCTAGGATGAGTGTGGCTTCACATAGAAACAGGGATGAACCCGAGAAGACAGGAAGAGTGGGTGGAGAGGTGAGGTGACTGTTCGGAACTTTGAGCAGAGGCCATATCACAGAGGCAAATGCCTTTTTAGTTGATCATTAGCCATTTCTCTGCAGGGCTATCTAGAGCACAAAGAATGCTTTTCTATAATTTCACACTTTCACTCATTGCCCAAATTCTAAATAATTGAGTAACCACTTTCACTCTCAAAATACCCCTGAAGCAATGTTTGCAAAATTAGGAGTTCCCTTTGGTTGGCAGAGAGATGTTTCTAGGGACAAAACTAAATGTAGCATCTAAATTTAATCCTTATGAGAAATCACCGGCAATCTTAGGACAGTTAGTATGAAATAGAAGACTGGAAATTATCTTTTGAGTTTCTACTGTGCTGACAACTAATCTTTAGTGTTTAGGTCTCAAAACCTTTTTCTTTAATGCTCTTGAAAATATAAGACTAATACATTTGGAGTAGGGAGGAATCTGAATTTACTTAATTGTTGTGGCTGTGGCCTCATACTATCTGGGACAGGACATGGGGAAGGAATACTAGTATATGTACAAGTAAAAAAATCCTTTGTGGCAAGGTCCCAAAATTCATAAGCCTGAACAAAGTAATTTGATGGGGGAAAAACAAGTTCTGTAAAGGGTAGGTAATGAGCTTCTTTTGGACCCATACTGCCAATCTCCATTAGGACATGATGAACCAAGAGACCCATTATTGACAAAATAATTAAATTAATTGATTAATTAAGAAATGTTTTTTAAGAAAGACTGTTAATCCAAAAGAAAATAAAAGACCACTGTGTGGTAAATGGGAACGTGGGCCCCCATCCCATGCTCCAACTCCCCCTCCTACCCTGTGGTCCACATAGTGAAGGCCGTCAGTAAGGGGACTGTGAGACCTTGGTAGCCTGGCCAGCTTCTCAGTAAAACAACACACAATATCTCTCAATATTACACACAACATCTCTCAAGATTACACAAAACATCTCTCAAGATTTGAAAGCACACACTCTAATTCTACACACTCATCCTTCTTGTTTCTGCAATTTTTGCACCTCAATCCTATATCTTCTTATTTTTACTTTCTAGATAATAGTTTACTTTCTAGATAATAGTGTCCTGATTTTGTCAGTCCAGGCTCTCTCTCTCTCTCTCTCTCTTTCTCTCTCTCTCTCTCTCTCTCTCTCTCTATCCTCACCCAAGGATATTTTTCCATTGATTTTTAGAGAGAGTGAAATGGAGAGGGAGAGACTGAGAAACATCGATGTGAAAGAGACACATCAATGGGTTGCCTCCCGCACATGCCCCAACCAAGACTAGGGATTGAGCCTACAACCCAGGTACATGCCCGTGACCGGAATGGAACCCCAGGCCCTCCAGTCCAAGGACTAACACTCTATCCACTGAGCTAAACCAGCTAGAGCTCAATCTACTCTCTTAAGATACTCAGTGATGGATGCCTTTGATCATTTGTCGTCTTTTTTGAGACTTCTGTTTTCCTTTCATTGTTTTTGAAGCAATATTCAACATTCAGACATGGATTTACTATAATTTTGTAAAAGTGTAAGTTCTGTTTTCTGTCTTGTTTTAGTAATTTGTGAGCATTACTTAGGCTGGGTAGATTCCAGGCCCTTTAGAGTTGCACTTCAGGCTGTTGTTTAAATGCAACTACACATAATAACTCTTCAATTTCTTTCCAGAGTAGTGCTTTTTAGCTCAGAGTAGAGCCCCTCATTGGATACAGTCTTATTGGCTAAAGAGGAAAATCATCAAAATAATCACTCACATGAACCTGATTTTTTTTACACTTATTAAATTTATTGGGGTGACATTGCTTAATAGGGTCATATAGGTTTTTAAGTGTACATTAGTATGACACATGATCTGTATATTGCATTGTGAGCCCACCACTCAGTCAAATCATCTTCTGTCACCAAATATTTGGCCCTCTTTACCCTGTACCCTCCCCACACCCTCTTTCCTCTGCTAACCACCATACAGTTGTTTGTCTGTGTCTCTGAGTTTCAGTTTTATATCCTGGATACGAGTGAAATCATACGACTCTTAGCTTTTTTTGAAGGTCTTATTTTGCTTAGCATAATATTCTCAAGGTCCACTCATGTTGTCGCAAATGGCAGTATTTCATCCTTCCTTATGGCTGAGTAGTATTCCATAGTATATATGTAGCATATCTTCTTTATCCAGTCTCTATCGAAGAACACTTTGGTTTTCTCCATGTGTTAGCCACTGTGAATAATGCCGCAATGAACATAGGGGTGCATATATCTTTTCGAATAAATGTTTTAGAATTTTTCGGGTAGACACCAGAAGAGGGATGGCTGGGTCATGCGGTAATTCCATTTTTAGTTTTTTGAGGAAACAGCATATTATTTTCCATAGTGGCTGTACCAGTTTACATTCCCAACGGCAGTGAATAAGGGTTCCTTTTCCTCCACAACCTCTCCAACACTTGTTATGACCTGTCTTGTTAATAATAGCCAATCTAACAGGAGTGAGGAGGTATCTCATTGTAGTTTTGATTTGTATTTCCCTAAAAGCTAGTGAATGTGAACATCTTTTCATGTATCTGCTGGCCATTTGTACGTCTTCTTGAGAGAGGTGACAGGTCCTCTACCCATTTTTTAATTGGGTTGTGTATTTGGTAATGAGTTGTATGAGTTCTTTATATATTTTGGATATTAACCCCTGTCTGAGCTGTTGTTTGCAAATAACATTTCCCATTTGGTTGGTGGCCTTTTTCTTTTGTTGTTGGTTTCTTCTGCTGTACTTCACTTGCCTTTGGGGTCAAATTCATAAAATGCTCTCTAAAACCAAGGCCCATAACTTTAGTACCCGTGTTTAATCTGGATTTTCAAGGCCTGGCTTCTCATGCTTCCTGCTTCTGGCCTGTTGCAGTGGACTGTTTGTGTCCCTCCAAAGTTCATATGTTGAAATCCTAACCCACATATGATGGTATTAGGAGGTGAGGCCTTTGGGAGGTGACTAGGACATGGATAACATTAGTGACCTTATATTGGTAAAGGGACCTCAGAGAGTTCTCTTGCCCTCAGCAAAAAGTTGGCTATCTAAGAACCAGGAAATAGGCCTTCACCAGATACCAAATCTGCTGGTACTTTGCTCGTGGAATTCCAGACTCCAGAACTGTGACAAATAAATTTTTGCTGTTAAAGCCACCCCATCTATGGTAATTTACTATAGCAGCCTGAACTGACCAAGACACCTGCTTTAGGTTTACTATTTTCTTCAGTATATGAGAGAAATTGGTATTTGGTTAGAAAAAAATAGTTATGAAGAATAGATTAACTTTATAGAAAAAGTGAAACGAGAAGTGGAAACCGCTGATTGGTACTGACAGCTCAAAATTAGTAGTGTAAGACAAAGTACCAGGTGGCAAAAGTTGAATTGAATGGAGCTTTATTCTATTCTTTCCTTCACTCTTTTTGGAACATGGGCTCAAGTGTTCCTATATTAACTTGATACTACAAAGGGAAGGTATACATAAAAAGCAAAATGATTTTCCTTACTATTAAAATACTGATGTGTGTGCATTTCAACTTTTTGAAGTGAGTAGAAATGAGTCAAAACCAGACTAATCCCTTTGTAAAAAACAAACAAAAAATCTAAAAACAAAATAAGCTAGTAAATTTGTAACAATGTTAAAATACTTTCAAATCAATATTCCAAATACAATGATTGTAGAATTATCCAATCAATACATAGAGTATATTTGTTTCTGAATTTAAGAAGTGATAAAAGCTCAAAACCCTATTGGTAGATATATTTCATGCCTTAAAATGTCTCTTTACTCTTCTAATAAAGCACTCAAACAAGGAACCCCAGTTATTCACAAACTTTAGCGTTTTCCCTTGGTTTCAAATATTTATGATGTTTTTAAAAGATAAATGCACTTTAAGAGTATATATTAATTCATTTAAGGAGATTATACATGAACTGGGCTTACTTTTTAGTTATGGACATATTCTGAAACTATTATTTATAATAGGTTCTTTCTTTCACAAAAGAAATTTTAGAACTCATGAGTATATTTTCTTTTAAAGAAATGTATTAAACCTAACAGTCTTTAGGGATATAAAAAATCAATAATGTGCCATTAAAAAAAGACAAATGATATTTTTATCTGAGCATTTTATAAAGGAGATGCAAAAGTCAGCAATCCTTCGAGAAATGTCATTTAAGCTTAAGCTTTATTTGGCCGTGTCTCTTGCCGGATGCTTTTTTACAGCATTGATGAATTGATGATCTGTGTCTACATACTTTAAAATACCCATAATCCCAAACGTAATATATACCACAGGCTTCCAACACGAAGCATCGACATGCCTTGATGGTGGCACAGGAACTGAAGGAATTTGAAACAGGAGGTCAATAACTGGATTGATTCTCCTTCCCGGAAATGAGTAATTATTCTCAAGTTCACTGATTACTAATGCAATCATTTAAGTAACGGTCATAAGTCATGATCACAGGCTAAGGATGTCTTTTCAGGTGATCCCTACCTTTCAGTTTTCTGCTAAAGACCCAACTAGTCCGGTTAAGAGGCACAAGAGAAAAGGGCTAGTGAGTGGTAACAGCATTAAAAAACTGGGGAGAGGAAGAAGGGGATTGGAGAAGCACAAGGAGAAAGCCAAAGGGCCTACCCCAGGCATGGCCCCTGTATGCAGAAAAGGTAGCTGCCCTGTGGGTGGAGCTGAGCTTGAAACAAGTCATGAAAGGGACTCCCCACCCCCAAGCCATTCCTGAGCCACTCACTCTCCCTGGCCTGACAGTCATGCACAAATATTTTAATAGCAATGCCTCGCATCTAGAGATTAAAGGCCTTATACAAGTGCTGTAAAAAACAAATCAAACAAGCATTGTTTTTGGATGTAGATTAGACGAGGAGCTCAGAAGGGGAGACATGGGCAATCCCTGTGATTAGTCCTGTGATCTTCATGAGTATCCCTCTCCCCTCTCCCACGTAGCCCTGCACACTGCGCTCATGTTCCTGAGCCTTGTTCTTGCCTAAGTCCCTTCCCCCTCCAAATTCTCTGGGCAGCCACAGGCTCATTGTTTATTTATGCTATCTTGAATATTGCTTATCATATTGTTTTACTTCATAGCATCCCAAGAGAGTGATCACACAAATAAAAACTGTTTTTGAAATCTATACTGACATGGTTCGACAGAGAGACTCAAATAGATGTGCACATCAGTATATTCAGACATAGTTGCACCTGTACGAGATAAGATACGCATGCTTAAATGTTAGAAACATGTAAAAAATGTCTTCTCTGCCGTACACATAATATTGTTAGCTAAACAATATAATTCTTTCTAATTAAATAACCACTGTGAAATACCTGATTCACTTTGCACCCGACAGCTGGGGCTGTAGCTTGTGTTCCCAGCCAGGGCCGAACATAAGCACAATAGGAGAGGCAGAAACAGCTGCAAACTCGTGGAAGAAAACATTTGTAAAGCAGCTTTGCCTTTAGGCTTCGGGGTAGGAAGGAAGTAAAATCATTTTTCTGTTCCTTTTTATGGATGGCAGCTGTTTTTGGAAAAAAAAAATTATGTCCATTCCATTTTGTAACAGAGACTCCATAGTATTACTAAAACCTGAGTTGCAGAAAGTGAGGCCTGGCCACAGATTTAGCACATTAGCGCAGTCAAAACATTTACAGAACTTGGCCAGCAGCTCGATGAAGCTGGAAGGTCCCCTGGTCTTTGTGGGACTACGGACTCCTCCCCTAACATTATTTGCTGTAAACAAACTGGATTTCAATGATATTGACTGTTTGATCCTTCCAGTGTTTTAGGTTTTATTTAAATAAAAATTTAATGGAGTGAAAATCTCTTAGGCAAGTGTTAGAGAAACAGATCCTCTGTGAATGTCAGTAGTCCTTTGTCTTATGTCTTTCTAGTCTTGGTATCAGGTACATGTCTGTATCTCCCCTACCAAAATGTTAGCTCCATAAAGGCAGGTTCTGTGTCACTGCTTTCTTTGCTTTGCTTATTTGCCTAGGAAAGCAAAGTTAGTAAGCTCCTGATACATATTTGATGAATTAAGAGCCACCTGTTTTGTGTGTGTGTTTTTAAAATCAGTGATATCAGTACTTTATATACATTAGTTTCTACTTGTTTGCTTATTTTTATTTCTAATGTGTTGGATGTATAGATATGGGCTTCTCTTGTGAAAATGCTGGGAGGTAAGAATAAAATATTTGGCACAGCATTTCTGTTATAATGAGCCTGACGATGCATGGCATATCACTTGGGTGGTGGAATCTGTCACACAGCAGAATTTCCCCAGTTGTTAAAGCAACCTATCTAAAAATGGGATTTTATTAGATCTTTAGAATCTGGAAATAGTCCAGGAAGCTTTTGAGGTAAAAAAGTGTCAGACCTAAAAGTGTCTGTGGAAAGTTTGTTAATACGAAACTGGATTGGGGAGTCATAGACAATCTAGAAAAAAAAGAAAAGCAGAAAGAAAGATAAAGGAAAGCAAATGAACATAGTGAACACATTAGGAATTCAATAGATGTTAGCTTCTTTCATCCTCCTTCAAATTTTTTGGAATTCCATAGAATAAAATCAATGTTAACTAAAAAAACAAAAACAAGCACAACATAATATCACACATTTTACAAGGATCACAGGTAAGACCATATTTCAAATACCTTAGAGTGCTTGTTTGTGTGGAACAGGACTAGGCATCCCTCCTTCAGATTTTGAGGCGTTAGGGAGAGGGTAAATAAAAACACTAGGCTGGGAGAGAGGGAGGAGGGGGATGAAACAGTGTATAGTGGGGCCCTCACCAGTGTCCTGACTAACGAGGTTTTTGAGATACCAGCTGTCTCTCGGCCGATTTTTTGCATTGAGTTGATAGAGTAATTTGAGTTAACGAGCTCCTTAACGAGCTCGGTCTCTGAACGAATTAAACTCATAAGTCAAGGCCCCACTGTACTTAACTGTGAAGCAATGGGAGGAGGGGATTCTAAGTGTGGGACTATTTAGATAACAGGATCTATATGATTCGCTTTGAGCTAGGAAGGCTTTATTTACAAGTTTTGTAACTTTGAAAAATTCCATCGTGCCCACTAGTACAAGAAAAACACAAATTAAAATATGGCAATGACCAATATCCAGACTGCAATAAAGACAGTGGTAATTTTTAAAAACGTTTTATAATAGAATATAGACAGAGGATGTACAGAGGAGCAAGCCACAGGAAAACATCATCATCTTCAATTGGTTTACTAGACATCATGGTCTGAGTAGGATCTTAATTATACCAGATAATTATGAAAAAAGCATCTTTCTTTAAGAGAAATAGAGAGTCAGCATTTCCAAAGATGCCATTGTTATTCTGCATTAATTAAGAATCTAATAAGGAACTCATGTTGAAATCATTATGCAGTAACTATTAAAGCAGTAAAACAGCACACACAAGAGCATTTTAATTTCTGCAAGGCACTATGATTCTTGTATCTAGGAAACATAACTTCTGAAACGTGAACTTTTATTGTATGGAAATACTGTTGCTATCCATTAAAGCATTTCTTTAAAAAAAAAAACCCATAGATTTTTCTCCCTCAGTATCTAAGCTTCTTTGTGTCTGACTCCCATCATTTTGCAGAAATCAGGAGAGTTGAAGTTACAATGGGATTTTGATGACAACTCCCCTCCTAACTGCTGCCAATATTTCTCAATGATGTGAATGTTTCTTCTCATGGAGACACACGGTACACACAATAGCGCTCCTTTGATCCTTAGCTTCCCTTGAAAGAGGAAAACATCGCCTGGAAGCACTGTAATTGTTTCGTTTTATTTTCCAATCATGTGATAGAAATCATGAATGGAAAAGAAAAAAAAACAACCACCAAACCATTCTGGGCAAAGAAATGAAAAGCAACCGCATTTAAACCGGAAGCTTCGCGAATTTAACAAAAATAGGCCAATACACTTCATAAAAAGTGGACCAGCCTTCATTGTTTTGCTGTCAGTCGGTGTCTCTAGTTTCCACTATGATATTCATTTTAGAATGTTTGCAAATACCTTATTGCAAAAACCAAATTAATGGTATAATACCAGATAAAGCAGACGCAGCCCCCCTCAGAAAGCATTTACCTGCATGAAGCGGCCTTCTGAGGTCCCCAGGTTAGCGATGGTGAGCTCCCCTTTAATGAAGGTGGATATGGATGTTAAGAGGACTTGGTTGAATTGGCCCATGAATAAGTCGACGCGCTGCAAAGCTGTAGTAAACTCCGTTCGATATTCATCACTGTGCACTTCACAGCCTGATGAATTTCTCAAAAGTGTCTGGAATAAAACATGATCATAGAATTAAGGTGAGTCCAGATGAGAGTGAGCTATTAAGAAACTTTTCAGTACGTCTTTTCAGAGCCTGGAGGGGAATGGTGAGGAGAACTGTGCAAATAGGCCCAGATAGGCAGAAACATTTCCAGTGACCTGAATGGCTCCAGGACCGTGAGGCCTGTTGTATGTGCACATACTCTGAACTGGGGGCACACTTTACTATCACAGTGTGTACCATGGTTCATTATGTGCATAAAGATGAAACCTAGCTGGTATATTTAAAGAAAAATAAAACTGCAAATGTCTCAGTCCTTGACCTAAAGGTAATGCTTCTAGCAGGCAAGTCTAATGAGATGAACTTCGACTGGAATAGTAATAAATGTTGGAGTCATACTTGGACATTATATTTTATTCAAGTTTTTTCTTTTAATTCTCACCAGAGGATATGTTTGATTTTAGGAAGAGGAAGGCAGGGTGAGGGAGGAAGCGGCGGGGGGGGGGGGGGAGGAGGGGGAAGGAAGGGAGAGAAAGAGAGAGGGAGGAAGGAGAGAGAGAGAGAAAGAGAGAGAGATTAATTGGTGGCCTCCTGTACGCACCTGTCTGGGGATTGAACCTGCAACCTTTTTGGTGTACAGGACGATGCCCCAGCCAACGTATAATGCATAATGCATAAAGTATAATGTCCCGAGCTGCCCAGCTATGGCGGGACATTATACTTTAAAATGTGTGCCTTTGTGCATCTGTGTGCAGCGAGGTGGCGCAAAGTGGTGGTTGATAGATAATTCATGGGAGGCAGCACAGCATAGACCCCAGTGCCTGCATCAAACCCTGGTCCCTAATGCCTGCTTACTTTATGTAGTCCCTACAGTCTCTCTGTGTTTGTGAAATTCATGTCATCTCCATTTCAGTTCCCCCAGCTGTAAAACTGAGAGAATTATAGAAATGTGCCTTACCTTAGAGAACTGTTGTGAAGATTAAATGAGCTAGTTTATAAAAGTCCTTTACAGTAGAACCCAGCATGCAGAAAACACCACTTACATATTTGTCATCATTACAGTGAAAGGCTCAAAACATGCAAATGCTGTACATCAAATGCCTCAGTAACCAGCTTACTGAAAGGCAATTACCACTCAACCAGGTATTTATCCTTCAGGTTCAACTTCAAACGGAAGGATTTAAAAAAACACTGTCCAGTAATATGTGACAAATAAGAGCTCCCTTCTCTTTAACACTTCAGTCTCCTGTTTTCCTCCTGCTTTTCAGGCTGCAGCATTTATGGCTCCTTTGCAGGAAAATCCATGCCTGGCTATCAATGTTGGGGGTTCTCAAGGCTCCATCTTAGGGCTGCTCTTCCACTCACTCCTCATACTCTCCCCCAGGCTCTCAGGCTCTCCTGCAACAGCTATTGCTATTTAGTTGACACCTGTGTACCTCCAGACTACCCCTCTGCTCTGAGCTGACTGTGCATAAATTGCACTATGAAATCTGCACTCAGACAGCTCAAAGACCTAAGCTAAACATGGCTAGTGTAGAAAACACAGTCTTCCCCATGCCTAATCTTATGGTACAAATGCACCCCAGTGAATGGCTCTACCATTCCTCCAGGTGCACAAGTCAGAAACCAAAGGGTCACCCCTGATTCTTTCCCCATGTACAGTTCATTACCAATTCCCAAATCAATTGTCCTTTCTAAAGATCTCCTGGGTCCATCCAGTTTTCTCTATCTCCACCACATCAACCTTCCTCCAAGCCCTCCCTCCATCCCCCGACCCTCTCCTGGACTTCCTAACTGGACCTGCCACACCAGTCTTATCCAATCTCTTTCCTGATCCAGTCTCTACATTGCAGCCAGATTTTCTTCTTACAACATAAGTCTTACCATATAACTCTGTTTAAAACACTTAAAAATGTCTCCTTATTGCTCTTAGGTGAAGGACACAATTTTTGTGACCTCTTGGGCCCTGCCTCATCTGAATCCTACCCAACATCTCCACACTCACCCTGCAATGTGCTACCCTTTGCTCTCTGTGCTCCAGCAAGCTGACCTTCTTTCAGTTTTCCACATATGTCATGTGTCCTCTCGTTACAGGGCCTTTGCACATGCTGTTCCCTCTGCCTGAAGTCCTCCTTCCACCTCCATGCACTCTGTAAATGGCTATGCCTCCTTCAGATCCCAGCTGGTCATCATTTACTCAGCAGGCCTTCCCTGATCCCAGTACCTAGGTCACATTCTTCTATTTTGGTTATATGATTGATGTGAGACTTCTCTAGGTGGCTCTCTGGGATTAGGGACCTGTTTGTTCACCACTGTAATTGCTTATAATAGATGAAATACCTCATACAGTAAATCTTCAGTGAATATTAATCGAATGAACAAGTAACTGAATCAATTATGGGTAGATGGGGAATGAGCGTGGAGATATGAACCAATATTATCAAAGCTTTTTTTTTTTAAGGAATATAGGCAGTTAAGAGTTTATAAGGGATAAATAGAATGTCTGACTACTAACTATCCTGACAAGATAGTTTCGAATTGGTAAATTTGGGACAGATAACTAGGAGCAGGAGGATGTATTAAGGAAAATGAAGGTTAACTTGGAAGAGAAAGAGGGGAAAAAAAGTTCATTCTTACACATCTTTGTATATAGCTATATAAATCCTGGAAAATTATTTGAAGATTAGAAATTCTCTATTATTATCCCATTATATTTATAATAACTAGAAAATTGTCATTATATTTCAAACCACCTTAGTGTTCAAGAACACATTGAAATAAAAAATTTCATTATCCTTATATAAAATCACCTTACTCCTTAAGGTCAAATTTCTGTTACATGGAATGTGACATTCTTATATCTACTCTCTTTTACTGTTTAAAAATCACCCACAATACTATTTTATGTAAGCAACAACTATGTCTTCATTTTAAATAGTGACAAATTAGCAAACAGAGTCTCTGAGATGCTAAACCTACTGACTCATAATTAATGAAATGTTTTAGCTCTAGACATGCATTTTAATACATTAGTGAATGCTATTTAATTAGAAGCTTTTCTTCACTAAAGTACTATAGATTACTCTGAGGCGTAGCAGACAACTGAGATGTACCAGCAATTCAATAGTAACCGATTAACTGGTAATTAAGTTTCCATTGGTGATCAATCATCCATTTTGCAGAGACAGCTAGAATTGAGGGGACCTGCTGAAAGGAGCAAATACCAGTTTTAAACTAAAGGCCATTTCAAGTATTCCATTATAGAGGTGACTACTCTTCAGGGTCAGCTTCTGTGCTTCTTTTGTTCCTTCTCTTGCTTGAACTTACCCCCTTTTTTCTTTAATGAGGTGGCATCCAGGAAACCTTAAACCCTCAAAGTCCAGTGCTGGTGGAGTTATGAATTCATTGGGATGTAAAACAGCTTGCAGTGAATGGAGTAGAGTCTTTGACTGTAAACTAGTAACAGCCTTCTATCAACAAGAGGCCAGAAATGGTCTTATTCATTTTTTATCCCTACTATGTTTTGTGCCCAGCACGCAGTCTGTATTGATAACAGCTCGCTGAAAAATCAATGTATCTGCAAAGTGACCAGACATATAGCCCGCGTGCCTCCCCAGCTTGCTTTGTGGTCTGCCTTTCTGAACGGGGTGAGCAGGAGAACGGAGGTGAGCTGGCTTCTCAGAGTGTCTGAAAACCTGCAGGGACTTGCTAATCATTTTTAAATGAAGGAAGAGTAATATGATCAGAACTTCAGCCTCTTGTTTCCTCATGTGGAAGGCATAAATGCAGAAACTCTGAGTCAGAGTTGAGGTAACATTTACTTTGTACGCTTCCAGGCTTCTCCTTCAGGAAATAGGACGGTCTCTAAATGGAACCTCCTCAAGGACCGACAAGATTAAGTTATGTCTCTATTTCCCCCCAAAACACATTCCTAAGTATAGAAACACTGCAAAATGCTGGAATAGGATTTACAGAACTCTTTTATTCTGAAAAATTGTGCAGATTGGAACCAAAAAAACTAACATCATGTCAGGGTCAGGTGGCATTCAGATTCATAAGCCAGGAGAGCCTAACTGTTTTTGTTCTTAATTTTCTCCGTCACCGAGATCTGTAGGAGAGGGGTAGGGGTCTGAACTTCCAGAAAAATGTACCATTCCAGGGTTCACTGTAGGAGAGGGAACTACTCCTTGACTCTTCCTGCTGAGAATCATGATAAACTCAACGACTGGGGTCAGGGTGGCAGGACTGGCCTAGAGCCACATGCTGTCTTTGAGCCTGAGTAGAACTTTAACTCCCAGAGAGCCTTGTTTTCGGCTCTCAGCACTGCAAAGATAAAGCGCTGTGCACATAGCACTAAATCTCGCTCTTATTCCCTGTGCCCCTTACAGATAATGACTGAACGTGTTGCTGCTTCTTTGCACAGGGAAGCTGGTGTGGCTTCTTACCACTTTATGCATAGGGAGCTCTCCGCTGTGCTCTTGGAGTGGGGTTGGGTCCAGCAGGAAAAGCAACGACAGACCGACAGACCGGCTGCTAAGGGAATCCTTGCCACTCACACTTCCCTCAAAGCCGGGAGGTCTTGAGCTTTGGGAGAAAACTAAGAAAGGCTGGTGGAAAGCAGTTCTCTGGTACAACAGCTGCTTTGGGGCACCACAGGGAAGGTTTCCCCCAAGCACCAGTTGGGGAGCCAGACTAACGCTCTCCTATTCGTAACAAAGGGAGGAAGAAGGAAGGAAGGAAGGGAGGGAGGAAGTCTATCTTTTTCCTGCACCTACACTGTGCCAGGCACTGAGGTTGGGCATTTCCACATACAGCCAGACTCACAGCGGACCCGTGAGCTTTTATCACACTCAGTTTTCAGGAGGAGGCGCAGGGCAAACCAAGGGCACGGCTACAGCGTCCAGTTCACACTGGACCTGACATTAGGATTTAGTTCACTCTGACTGCCAAGCTCATGCGTTTCTTTTGCTACTATGTCCTATTCCGGGCAAAGTTCTGAGAACCGCATAATTACCAAAGGGGAAAGGGCCTTAGACACCCCCTTACTCCAGCCCCTAATTTTATGTATGAGGAACAAAGAGCTAGAATCATTGAGCAAAAGTTTATCATTTAACCTGTAAAAAACCTGCGAACTCTTGAAAGTAGGAAATGCAGATTCACCCACCTCTGATTCCTTTGCTGAGAGAAAGACTGGAATTAATAATTGTGGGCTGTTCTAGTCATTTTGGCTTTCAAATTTACCTCTCTTGTTAACTTACTATTTTGGCTCATTATCATGTTTCCATCCAGGTAACTTTGACATTTCAGTCATCACCAACTCCTCTTTCTCTAGCATTTCCCACATCCAACCAGTTGTGAAATCCCACTAGACTCGCTCTGCAGCATCCCTCCTGGCTCTGCAGCCACACCTCCACCCCTGCCCCAGGCTAGGAGTTTTCTCTCTGGCCTTTTGGTTTCCTATCTCATCTGCCTTGAAGCAGTTATGCTTTGTCATTCACTTTTTCCCCAAACCTAGTTGCTTCCCAAAGGCCTGCAGGAAAAGTCTAAATTTCTTATAGGACATCCAAACTAACCTTGATTTATATTTTAGGTGTTTTTTTTTAATTTTCCCATTAAGGTGAAGGATCAGATGACCAAATGAGTCTCAGAGGACACAGGACCCTTCCCATTCTTGGATTCTTGCATTTGCCCTGGCAACTGATGTCCCACTGCCTGATAGGTATGGACACCCACTCCTTGCTCATGTAAACCTGAAGCTTGGCTCTCTTCAATGTCTCTCTTTACAAGGTCTTTAGAGTAACAGGAGTGATGTGTTTTAATGGGTGGGAAGGAGGTACTGTGACAAAGAATGAGGTGGATAGTATAAGGATGCAGGAAGATAATAATTTATCCCTGACATATATGTCAAGAGGGAAAAAGAAGAAAGAAAAAAATTCACCCAATACAAATACATTGTTTAGGCAGAGACACGGGTAGTACAACTAAAGGCAAGGGAAAGATGAACAACAACAAAAAAATCACAATCGTTGTTTATCCACTTTTCTGAGGGGGAGAGGATATGATTGGGGTGGGACACACAGAGGGCTTCAAAGGCCTTGGTAATATTCTCTTTTCAAGCCAGTGGCAGAGAAGTCAGTATTTGTTTTATTTTTCATACACACAACACACATACATATATACAGCACATGACATATATATATTTGAGCATATTATAATAAAAATACATTTTAAAAGAAAACAATGAATAAATGGGAAGTGAGAAGTGGAGAGAGCCTATTAAAAACTCTCTCCAATTTCTTTTTTTTGCTGTTTTGTTAATCCTCACCTGAGGATATTTTTCCATTGATCTTTTAGAGAGAGTGGAAGAGATGAGAGAAACATTGACATGAGAGAAACACATAGATGGGTTGCTTCCTGCACATGCCGCGACCAGGGCCCGGGCCAGGGAAGAGCCTGCAACCAAGGTACATGCCCTTGACCGGAATCGAACCAGGGACCTTTTGGTCTGCAGGCTAATGCTCTACCCACTGAGCAAAACTGGCTAGGGCAAAAGCTCTCTCTAGTTTCTTGATGTCCTAAGCAGGTTTGAAACATTCATGACTTATCACAGCTCATAGGAGCTCACAATAATATAGTAAAGCCTCGATATAACAGACTAATTCAGGTAAGGGGGTGTCCATTAAAGCCGACAGTCCATTATATAATAAAGTCAGTTTTCCAAATGAGTATGTTAAAAATTGACAAATTAGTTAGTTTACATGTTTTTACTTATATAGACATGTTTGTGTCATTAAAATTAAGTATGTATGAAAAGTTTAATTTCACAGGAAAGTTTTCTATATATATTACAGTAATTTTAAATTTATATTGAATGCATGTGTTTGCCAGTCATCTTGAGTAAACAAATGCACATGGCTGGGGCATGGCTTAGCGCATGTGGCAACAGAAACAATTACCGCATGAGGTAGTGTGATCACGTGCTAATCATTCCCTGAACATTGTTTATGAGCGGCGACTGTTGGATTTATATATGTTCACTATAGTTGTAGATATGCAATATTTATTTATGTTGGCAAAATTACTACAGTGTTTTTTTTTCCAACATGTGGCCTATTTGCTAACATTTGTTAAAAATAACAGTGAATTAATAGTAAAAATAACCTGTTAATTTAATTATAAGCAAATCTTGGTTAAAAGCATTTTAAAATGAACAAGGTATTAATGTTCACATATGACATAAGGACTGGAAATTTTTTTCCCTTAAATCCAAACTCCATTAAATTGAGGGCCGCAAAACCGAGGGTTTACTGTAGTGCTAAATAACAACTGTATAGGGGATTGTGATTTTCAAAGTACATTATTGATCTGGACCTCTGAAGGCTGAGTTGGGTTTGTTGTGAACATCCTACTTCTACCGATGAAGAAAATGAGGTTCAAGGAGTTATGAGTAAATATCACAGCTTAAATCCTAGTTGTTGATTTCAAACCCTATATTCCTTATATTGCATCAGGCTACTTACTTATAGGCTCCTACAGTGTTTCTGAGACAAACCCACACTCTAGGGCTGATCTAAGGACCCGGTAGAAAGAAATGAGCATACCTGCAGGACAGGACTAGTTGCACCCCAGCTAGGATTTGAGGGGTCACATGACTTCAGGCAAATCATTTTATTTTTCTGGGTCTGAGTTTTATTTTATAAAAAGGAAACTGAAGTGCTATATACCTCAATGTATTTGATTCAAAATGTCTCCCCTAATTAACATTATGATGCATGTAGTGAATATGCAATTACATTTAAATTCAGTATAATTAAGAATGTGGTATGTTTAAAATAGTGATTCTTTTAATTGATCTATAGGACAGATTTAGCTCATCTATAGATTTAAATGTCTTACAGATAGATTTTTAAAAGAAATGTAATGCCTTGTAAAATCTTTGCTAGTTCACTCATACCAGCTCTCTTCCTTCCTTGCCCATGAATAAATTAACAGAAGCAAAGTAATCTAAACTTTATTCATAATTATACTTTGTATAGATTCTATGACCATGTAGTAATAGTTTTCAGGGGGATGCCTATTTCAAAATAGAAGGTCCCTCTTTGCCCAGGGCTTTCCTATAGTTGACTAAAAACTCAACTGCTTTAATTTCAGGAATTCCACTTACCCTATTTCCCCAAATTTCATTCAAGTGCTCTTTTCTCTTTACTGGGGAAGGGGTGGTCTGGAATTGACCTTAGGCAGAGGTATAGAGCTTTGAACTTCAATATCAGGTTGATTCTTTCAGACACATTTAAACTTCTCTCAGTCTGTACTCAAATGTCCAAGATGTTAACATCGAAGCCCGATTTTTTGCAAAATGCAGAAGAGTCAGCTCTCTTGGCCAGACTGTTAGGGTGGCTCAAACCCTCAGAATCTGATTACATTGCTTGTGTTATGAACAGGATTCAGCCTGATGATGTACTCAGTGCACACAGACTAAAAGAAAGATGCTTCCTCTATCCTTTTGCTGCCACCAACTCCCTTTGATGACGGACATAATCCCACCTCACAGCTTCAAGCCAAAGTGGTTCATAAAAACCTGAGACCTCAATTGCAATTCTAGCAGGGGAGCAAAGCTGGGGGGCAGTTCAAGGAGGGTTGATTCACCTCTAAGAAGGAAAAAAGGGCATTCTCTGGCTGTGTGTTCACCCTCAGACGGCCACAAACGCAGCACCACCAGGCCAGCCGCTCCTGGCTCAACATTGCTGATTCATGAGATGCTGGATGCTGCCTCAGGGTGATGATGACCTCACTTCACACATCTCTCTTCTGGGGACCAGCCCTGTCTCTGCAAACGCCTCCAGGCCAAGTTTGAATATGCCATTGATGACATTCCAATTATTCATTTTGTTTTCCAAGCTGACTCCCTCTTCTAGCTTTCTACTTGGCATCAGTAGCCACCCTCTCCCTAAGTGTGCGGTCTCAGCCATCTTTGCCATCCCTCTTTTTCTTTTGTTGTTTCTGCCCACCTATTGATACTTACAGATTTTTAATCAAATTAAAGAAATCTGATACTTGGCCTCCTACAATCTGATTTCCTTGATTTCAGACCCTCTTCCCTGAATTCCACCTCTATAAGTATTTAGTGTAATAGTCCCAAAGTCCTTTTTAGTCATGTCTAGCGGTAGTCACCCAGGCCTAGTGGGGAAGAACATGAGTTCAGTGTGGCCCTGCCCTTACTGGCTGTGAAAACTAAGCGAGGATAGATACTTAGCTCTCTAAGACTCACTTCCCTTGTAAAATGGAAAAACACATTCTATCTAATAGAATTGTTTTGAAGTTTAAATGAAATGAATCCAGTGCTAACAACATATTAAAGGATCACTTTCTTCATTCATTTAGTCGTTTAAAAATATTTGAGTACACCTGAAACTAATACAAAATAATACGGAATGTAAACTATAATTGAAAAATAAAATAAATATTTATTGAGAGCTGCAGTAGGTTGAATAGTTTCCGCCCTCAAAATTGATGCTCCCTTGGGACCTCAAAATATGTTCTTATTTGAAAATAGGCTCTTTGATGTGTAATTCATTAAGGATCTTGAGATAACATCATCCTGGATTGAGTGTGAGCCCTAAGTCCAATGTCTTTACAAGAAGAGAGGACACACAGAGACTCATAGGGGAGATGGCCAAGTGAAGATGGAGGCAGAGATAGGAGTTATGCTGCTGCAACATAAGGAATTCCTGGGAGCACCAGAACTGTAAGTAAGGAAGGCTCCTTCCCTAGAGTCTTCAAAGGGAGCATGAACTTGGCCGACACCTTGATTGCAAACTCCAGCCTCCAGACTGTGTGAGAATAAATTTCTGTAGTTTTAAGCTACAAAGTTTGTGGTAATTTGTTATGGCATCCACAGGAAACTAATAAAAACCATACCATGTGACAGATATTGTTCTGGGTGTTGGAAGGATACAGCAATGAACAAAAAGGACTAAGTTCCTGCCCCTGTGCAACTTAAATAGTTATTATTATTGTTGTTGTTGGTCTAGTGGCTCCTCCTAATGCTTATAAAGGTGAAGTCCAAAATTCTAATTATTTAGATTAACAAGCCTCAGGTTCTTTATCTGTAAAATGGAAACACTCATACTTACTTACAGCTAGGAAGGTGGAACCTATAATCTGTCCGCTATTGGTTTTCATTATTATCTAAAGCAGGGGTTGGCACACTTCTTTTGTGAAGAGCTAGACAGCAAACATATTACAGGCTTTGAGTATCATAGGGTTGCTGCAATATATATTGGTTTGTTTGTGTTATTTTCTAACCCTTTAAAAATTTAAAAATAATTTTTAACTTACTGGACGTACAAAAACAAGCCAGTTTGCCAATCCTAGCAAATGCTTCTACCTATAGTCCAACCTGGTCCCTCAGTGTTACATGATGGCACCATGTACACAGGGAGACAAGAGACACACAAAACAGCTAATTAATAATGCAAAGCACAAAGAATATAGCTGACAGATAAGTGCTGAAAATACTGGTACAGGTAGTAAATGCTACACGATGAGAAAAAGGATAAAATCGGTGTGAGCTTCAGAAGCGGGGAAGGATCATGGCAGAGGCTGAAGTTGAGCTGGGTCTTGACAGAAGTTGAATGATTGAAGAGGGAAGAGATAAATATTTGGAGAATATACTTCATGTATATGTGTGTATGGATGTATATGAGTGAAATAAGTCATATATCATATATTTCCTCTCGAGGTATCCTCAGGATTCAAAAAATTCAGAATTCTACAATGACAGGGCCTTTGGAAACCTAAGTGTTAAAACTTTTGCTTCTTTATTATCATTTCCTAAGGTGAACCAGATCTAAAACAGCCTCTTCTTGCACTTCCATCAAAGCCAGGAGTGACAGAGTGATTACTCAAGAAAGTCGTTCCAAGTAAGGCCAGTTTTAATGCTTAATGTGCAGAGGTTTTCTGATTTTCTCTATTTAGTTAACAGAAAACAAATTTTACTGTACTGACTCAAAGGGGTCTAACAGATACTCAGAAGACAGGACACCAGTTACTATGCACTAACCAATAACACAGAAGCAGTTCTTCCCGTGGGAGATAAGAGCCATGTCTGTTCATGTGTCTAACAGTGTCA
The DNA here is from genome assembly GCF_000147115.1 of Myotis lucifugus. Lineage (NCBI taxonomy): Eukaryota > Metazoa > Chordata > Mammalia > Chiroptera > Vespertilionidae > Myotis > Myotis lucifugus. Next base: position 645,691 of record NW_005871349.1, on the reverse strand, counting down.
CACCCAACAGAAACAGGCTGATGAATGTCTTGGCTGATGAATGGCCAGAAGAGGTGAAAGATGGATGAAACCTGAGTCCTTCAGCTGTGCCCCAACTACTGTTTAAACAGGGGCTGTACCCTAGCCTGCCCCCACTGTCATCACCTCTTATCCCTCTTTTCCATGCTGCCAGGGGGCAGTGAGACTCGTTCTCCCCTTGTTCCTGACCGTAACTGTTCATCAGAAACTTCAATCTATGGGCCACCTTCCCTGAGGACCTTACCACATTCTTCTAATCTTACTGCATCTACATCAAGGCCAAGCTTAGGAACATTTCTCTCCGTACCAAGCACGGACCTGGTGCTTATGAAGTGGTGTCGCTATGGAGTCTAATCCTGCGGCCACAGTCAGAGCGGCACTGAAAAAGACCTTTGTTCTTAACTAACGTCTTTTCCTTAATCCAGTCATTATTTTAAACTTGAAATCACACATTGCTGATCGACAGTGAAAATCTGTGGATTCTAAATGCAAACTGCATGTGGCGGGGGAGGGTCACCCCCACTGGTACCACTGCTTGAGCAATGTCCACCAGAAGGTGTTGCCTAAAGGTCCTCATACAGACAGTGTCCCCCACTCAGGGGGAAGCTCTATTGACAGGCTCAAGAAGGCCTTAAGGAGCAGACAGGCTGCTCCTGCCTTTCTCTCTTAATGGCTTTAATTGTGTTTTTCCCAATTTTGATTACAAAGCTCTGGAAATTCTACTTATTCACCCTCCCTATCTTCATCTTTCCTTCTCCTTTCATTCTTCTCCTCTTTGTTCTTTGATCCATCTTCATCCCAAAATGGTGGTTGGAGGAGGGGTGTGTGCGTGTGGGTGTGCGTGTGTGTGTGTGTGTGTGTGTGTGTAAGAAAGGGGCGTAGTGGAACTTTCCATAATGTTTTCAGAGCTAATTTGACTTTGGCAGCTCCCCAATTCTATAAATTAGTTTTTAGAGATTTGAAAGAGAATGAAAAACTTTTATCTAACTATTATTTTTACTAACCATAATTTGTCGTCATAATTACTTGCTCATTTGATAAATATATATTTTGTTGAAGCTATTGGGTTAGGTACCGGGAATGTAGAGATAAAAACTATAGTCCATATCTTCAGGGGCACTGGTACCACTGTTGGAGCAATGTCCACCATAATATTTGGAGCAGAATATACTTCATGTATATGTATACATGGGTCCATACACATGTGTACAATATCTATATCTATATCTATATCTATATCTATATCTATATCTATATCTATATCTATATCTATCTATATTTATATGAAATAAGTCATATATCATATATTTCCTCTTGAGGTATCTTCAGGACTAGTGTGGTAGGCTATATGGCAGAAATAATCTGAGGGTGCTACTGAAGTGTGCTGGAAAGGCAGGTTACCCAGAATGCAGCATGGGGGAAAAGCTAGAGGAGATTTCCTGGGGGAAGAAAATGCCCGAGTGGAACTGTAAAGAATAGGCAGAGGCTTATGGTCAAGTTGACAGCGTAGAAAAACTCAGTAGTACTCAGCACCTCCCACAACCACATCAAAATCACAACTAAACGGCAGAACAACCGCATTCAGAACTGCCTGAATCTAGCTCAGTGGTTCTCAACCTTCCTAATGCCGCGACCCTTTAATGTAGTTCCTCATGTTGTGGTGACCCCTAATTTCATTGTTACAAATTGAACATAATTAAAGCATAGTGATTAATCACAAAAACAATATGTAATTATATATGTGTTTTCCGATGGTCTTAGGTGACCCCTGTGAAAGGGTCCTTCGACCCCCAAAGGGGTCGCGACCCACAGGTTGAGAACCACTGATTCTAGGTGAACAGAAGTTCTATAACTAAGGATATAAAGAAGCCACAAACAGACTGGTAAAATGGGCAGAGACCCTATATGGGCTGGTCCCATACCCATGTGTAGCAGTTAAAAACCGAGAGGGATATCTTGACTGCTGAGGTCCCCCCGAGAAGTGAGGGTCTCAGCCCTATACCAGGCCCCCCAGCCCAGGGTTCCAGTGCCAGGGAGAGAAGTCCCCATAACCTCTGGCTGTGGAAACCAGCAGAAATTGTGGCTGGGTGAGACAGAGTGCTGCAGGAGTCCCTGGCATTCCCCCTAAAGGGCCTGTGCAGGGACTTACTCAGACTCACTTGCTTAGAACTCCAGCACTGGGGCAGCAGCTGAGAAGGCAACTTGGACGTATAGGGAGGAAATGAATTGTCTGGCAACAGGGCCAGGGGTGAAGGGGCAGCTTTCTCCCACACAAAAGTGCTGGCACAGGCCATTTTTCTTTGGCTGAGCGACTACCACAGAGCTGGGAGGCAGACACCATATCTGAATCTCCATCAACACGGTTAACACCGTTTGCCCCACCCTACTGACTTCCTGAGACCCTACATACCCCACCCAACTTTTGGGCCCACCTAAACCCTTCCAGTGGCTTTTCCATACAAATGACCTATCTTGGCTCATGCTACCAATTTTCCTAAAATCTCTCAAACAAACAGCATCTGGCCCTGGCATGCCCTATACCTATTGCTAAGTGGCTCCTAGCCTGGCACTAGTGGCAGCTGGCCTTGGTTTGTAGCTTGGCCTTTTCCAGGCACTTCCAAACACCCTCCTGGCTTCTGGCAGACCCAACCTCTGGGCTCTGGAGGCCCCACCCATCTGGCAACTAGGGGCTCTGCCCTAGGGAGGTCAGGGAAAAAACCAGGGACAGACTCAGTGGTGTGGCTCCGGGTGGGGACCACACCCACCACTATCCCTGAAGTCTGAAGTATATCTCCCCCTCAAGGGAGA
>NW_005871349.1:637165-642335 GCF_000147115.1 Myotis lucifugus | reverse complement strand
GAAATTTCAATCGTTGTACTGTTGATATTTGGCTCTGTGACTAATGAGTTTGCCGACCACTGCACTAGCCCATCCTCCTGATTCATCAGAGGTTCTTTCAGTGAATGAGCCTAACAGGCAGCTGGCAGGCAGAGGCAGGTGGAGGTGGATCCTGGGGTGCCTCCAGGATTTTTGCTGACCTGCCCTGGGCCTGGTGCTGGTAAAAAGCCAGTCTTGGAGTACAGTTTGGTCCTTCCCGTGCCCATCCAAGCCCAGCGGAGGCAGCCACAAACTGTGGATTGCTTGTAGCTTCAAATAGGTTTACAAGGGTCAGGGACAGACAGCATCTGACATTGACCTGCAACAGAGTCCCTTCCAAGAGGCTAAGAACCAACACACCAAGTGCCCAGCTTCAGACAACAGAACAGAACCCAACAACTTCACAAACATCAGGTTCAAAGAGAGATCTCAGCAGGCACTAAACTGTGCTGTGCCGAATTCCGCTTTTTTCTTTTCTGTTTTTTTTTTTTTTGGTCAGGATCTGCAAAAGAGCTTGCACACTGTGGTTGGATTTGAGCCTCACAGTAAGCCAGCCTGAGGGTCGATCCCAGGCACAAACAGGTAAACAGAAACCAAGACTAAATTACAACAGGAGGGCCCACATAACCCACACAAGGGACATTCTTAGAGCATCCAGCTCAGGAGACCAAGGAGACCACACCACTGAATCCCACAGGACACCTACCACGAAAGGGCATCCCATGAAGGCTGGCAGTCACAGCAGATCTATGTAATATACAGGAAGAAATGCAAAGAGGCAGCCAAAATGGGAAGACAAACAAATAGACTCCAAATGAAAGAATAGGAGAACTCCCCAGAAAAAGAGCTAAATGAAGACAAGCCGTTTATCAGACATAGAGTTCAAAGTAATGGTTATAAAGATGCTCAAAGAACTTAGTGAGCACTACAACAGTATGGAAAAAGACATAGAAAACATAATCTGAAATGAAGAATACAATATATGACATCAAAGATACACTGAAAGGAATAAACAGTAGCTTGGATGAAGCAGAGGATTGAATGAAAGAAAAGGTAAAAGAACAACAACAAAACACCCTATCCAATCAGAGCAGCAAAAAGAATGAGGATAGGCCCTATCCGGTGTTGGTAAGTGGCTAGAGCATTGGCCCACACACCAAAGGGTTTGATTGCCAGTCAAGGGCACACAAAAAAATGATAGGTTGAGAGATGGATAAGGTGTGCTTGAGCTATCTTGTACCAGATTACAGAGTCGACTACGAACATTTCTTTCTAATTCTTGTTCAGTGACTCTACCTTGGTAGCTTGAAATTGGCTTGATGGGGTATTTCTACCATGGAAATTTGTGAACACTACAAATCAGGGGCTTATGATTCCTCTTCCCCCCTGTTAAACATTTACCAGCATACCACTAGGTGTGAGGAGGACCCAGAAACAGCCAGGGCCAAGGTAAGAAATTCCTTGAATGTCATACTACTAGTAGCCCTGCGCATGAATCCATATGCCAGTAGCTCGCCAGTAGCTTGCCAGTAGCTCACTGCCACCCTCCTGTAGCTCCCTCTGCTCCCCCGCCCCCCCTCATAGCTTGCTGCCCTGCCCCCTCCTGTAGCCCTGCCCCCTCCTGTAGCTCTCCGCCACCCGCATGTAGCTCGATGCCTCACCCTCCTGCTGATCCATGATCCAGTTGTTACGTGGTTGGTTGTTACGCTTCATGGTGTAATGACTTGCATATTACATCTTTATTATATAGGACTAATAAAGAGTATGGATTTTACTCTGAAACCATTGGCATGCCCTCAAATTATGTTAAAGAATACAGTTACACAAATTAATTTGTTTTTGGAAAAGATTACTTACTCCAGCAGCAGTATGGAAACAAATAGATTGGTTGAGGATGAGGATGGAGTCAAGGAGGTCTAGTTTTATCTTACTGGCATCATTTTCATTACACTAATAATACAAAACCTGTCTGGAATGTAACATGCAATTTTCTGTTTCTGCTTTGTGTATATGCAGAAGGAGAGGAGAAGTAAAGATTTTTAAACTTTAAATTTACTATGAATAAGATCAGGTTTTATCCTGAAGAAGGAATAGAAGCAGACTAAACGAGAAGGTTGAGGTAGGCTGGATGGTTCTTGGGAAGCATTAAGTTTCTTGATTAAATAGGTGTTCTTAGTTGCACCCAAACCAGCAGCTGGATAAGGTGCTTAAGAAAGTCTGAACTAAGGCTGTTACACAGAATGTCAACATGGGTTAATGAATGAGAGAGGTTATGTAAACTATTACTTAATCCCAGCTGAGGGTTTCCTGAGCCACTGGGGAACTGGGTTGAGGTTGATAGACAAGAGTAAAGTTAGAAGGAAACAGAGCATTAAACAAATAATAGTTCAGTTTAACTTGTGATTTACCCAGAGTTTAGAGTATAAAATGAAAGACTTGCTAGTAGCAAAAAAGGTAGAACAAAACTATATCAATATTGTTATGAAAATAACTGCCTGGTCACTCACTGGAACAGAGATTTTATTACAAATTGGCAGAGAAAATAGAAAATTTGTCTGTTTCTTAACTAGTTCTAGCATACAAAGAATTAAGTAAGGCACTGGGAGTTTGTCATAATAACTGGTTCCAAGGTCTCAGAAAATTCTGTAAAGCTCACACAAATACTGAATTACTATCCTATATAATAAAAGGCTAATATGCAAATTGACTGAATGGCAGAACAACTGAACAACTGGTCACTATGACGTACGCTGACCACCAGAGGGCACGCACGGAACATGGTGGGTGTCGGCCGCAGTGGGATGGTGGAGCAGGTGAGCCAGAGCACCAGACCAAGGCGGGGTGCCAGTCGCCGTTATAGGGGTGAGCCTTTGGTTGTTACTGAAAATTCTTTGCTCCTGCACGCCATGGTCCTGCCTGGCGCCGGTCCCAATTGCTCGGCGCCATCAGCCGGTGCAAGCAGTGGCTGCCAGCCCCGATTGCCCCTGAGGGCTTCTCCACATCCCCCTGCTCCTGAGGGGTGATCAGTGCAGCAGCCACCACTCCCACTCACTGACGGCACCAGCCCTGCTCGCACCTGCTGCTGGCGCTGGCCCCAATCATTCTGTGCTGTCAGAAGGTGCGAGCAGGGCCGGCGTTGTCAGTGTGTGGGAGTGGTGGCAGAGGAAGTGGGGCTGCCGACAAACAGCGGACCAGGGGCCACGGCAGGAAGGGCCGGGTGGGGGCACAGAAAATGGACCGAGACCCACTCCTGTGCCCACTTCAGCCTCTCGGCCCACAAATCCTTTCAAGGTGCATGAATTCATGCACTGGGCCCCTAGTTTACTTATAAAAATGTGGTTTTTAGTTTCCAAATATTTCATAATCCTGTTTTTCATGAGTTTGTGTGCATTCCACTGGATTGTCAGCACTAGGGTCATATACTTTACAGCAGGGCTACTCTAGATCCTGTAATAATTTGGAGTTTGTTTTTTTTTAAAAAAACAATAACAATAAAAACACCCTTCTTCTGTTAGATCTGGTAAGATCCTGGTGTATATTTTTCTATGATATAAACCAGTGATGGCGAACCTATGACACGTGTCAGAGGTGACACGCGAACTCATTTTTTTGGTTGAGTTTTCTTTGTTAAATGGCATTTAAATATATAAAATAAATATCAAAAATATAAGTCTTTGTTTTACAATGGTTGCAAATATCAAAAAATTTCCATATGTGACACGGCACCAGAGTTAAGTTAGGGTTTTTCAAAATGCTGACATGCCGAGCTCAAAAGGTTCGCCATCACTGATATGAACAGTGCTTCGAACAGTGAACTTCAAATTTTCAATACTGAGGTGAAAATGTTTCTCTGTGCAGAATCTACTAAAAGCAAATACAGACAGGAAAGGAGGCCTGGGGTAATGGTGTGCCACCATGCCACACACCCAGCATCATAGAAAGCATTTCTTGCCTAAAAATCTGAAATTGTTGCCTATGTTTTCATAAGCATTTGATTCTAAAAAAGTATCTAGATAGAAAATATCAATCATTTTCACTATTTACCATAATGTGATATTTTTTAAAAGCAGGCCCATATTTTAGTCCTCTTTGTATATGACAAGAACCTGTATTTGACCTTTCAATGTTAATTAGGAGTTACACTTACTACTGTTAAACCACCACATCTATAATAATAAAAGTGTAATATGCTAATTAGACCAGACAGCTGAACGACCTTCCAGACATCATTCCGGATGTCCTTCCTGATGAAGCCACGGTGGCGGGGGCTGAAGCAGAGGCAGTTAGGGGTGATCAGGCAGGCAGGCGAGCAGTTAAGGGCGATAAGGCAGGCAGGCAGAGTGGTTGGGGCAATCAGGCAGGCAGGTGAGCAGTTAGGGGCATCAGGCAGGCAGAGTGGTTAGGGGTGATCAGGCAGGCAGGAAGAGTGGTTAGGAATGATTAGGCAGGCAGGCAGGCAAGCGGTTAGGAGCCAGCATTTCTGGATTGTGAGAGGGATGTCTGACTGCCAGTTTAGGCCTGATCCCGCAGGGATTCCTATGGGATCTGGCCTAAACCATCAGTTGGATATCTCCTGAGGGGTCCTGGATTGTGAGAGGGTACAGGCCTGGCTGAGGGACTCCCTCCCCGTGCACAAATTTTGTGCACCTGGCCTCTAGTCCTATCTAATAATAGACAAACATGGTAATTGACCATACCTCCGCTACGCTTCCCATTGGCTAATTAGCAGGATATGCAAATTAACTGCCAACAAAGATGGCGGCCGGCAGCCACGCAGCTGAAGCGAACATGAGGCTTGCTTGCTCCAGTGATGGAGGAAGCCAAGGTTTCCTGCCTGCCGTGGCCCAGCTCTGAGCTCCTGAAGCAACAATGTTTTCAATTATAGAAGCCAAACAAACCCCAGATACCTGTTTTCAGCCAGCCGCGGCCTCAGAGCTGGAGCCGGGCCTCAGAGCTGGAGCTGGTTCTCAGCTCCAGTGACAGCTATAGAAGGTAAATAAATCCCAGAATAAAAAAAAAAGAGAAAAAAGAGGCTGGGAGCTTCAGTCGCATGCCAGCCTGAAAACGGCCTCAGCCCCTCACCCAGGCTGGCCAGGCACCCCAGTGGGAACCCCCCACCCTGATCCCGGATCACCCTTTCAGGAAAACCAGC
>NW_005871349.1:574269-637065 GCF_000147115.1 Myotis lucifugus | reverse complement strand
ATCCTTATAGTAAAAGGGTAATATGCAAACTGACCTTAACAGCAGAAAGACTGGGAATGACTGGTCACTATGACACACACTGACCACCAGGGGGCAGACGCTCAATGCAGGAGCTGCCCTCTGGTGGTCAGTGCACTCTCACATGGGGGAGCTCTGCTCAGCCACAAGCCAGGCTGATGGCTGCCAGTACAGCGGTGGTGGTGGGAGCCTCTCCCGCCTCCTCAGCAGCGGTAAGGATGTCTGACTGCAGCTTAGGTCTCCTCCCCGCTGGCAGATGGACATCCCCTGAGGGCTGCCTGGCTGCCAGAGGGATGTCTGATTGCCATCGTAGGCCCAATCCCCCGGGAAGCAGGCCTAAGCCAGCAAGTGGTCACCCCCGAGGGGTCCCAGACTGCCAGAGGGCACAGGCCGGGCTGAGGGACCACTCCCCCCCCCCCCCCCCCGAGTGCACAAATTTTTGTGCACCGGGCCTCTAGTATACATATGTTACTCATCATTCTGCAAGCACTGACTAATGTCCTTAATATTGGGCCAGTAACAGAACTGATCTTGTGCTTTGTCTGACAATTCTATGTGAAATCAAGAACTTTCTATGACTCTTCTGAAATGAGAGTGACTTTAATTGAGAATAAGAAACACTGCCCATTTCTTTCCATATCAGGTCTAGATACACCCAAAGTAACTGGTATTTTTCAAATTAGAAATGTTTCTCGATTACTCTTACTAATGCAGTTACGGAGTCCTGTTTACCATGATGTTGGAGCCATAAATAAGTTTACATTTAATGAATCATCAGATATATTCTATTCTATTATAAATTCCTCATCTTTATGCATTTAATTCAGTTCCTCAAGTACCAGAATCACATAATTTGACCTCATATTCACCTTTATTATTGCACTTTAGAACATCTCCAGAGTCTTATACCTTCTCACATTAGGAAATATATGAAAAAAATAACCTCACCTCCTTACTATATATTTTGAAGTTTTGTATAACTCTTACACACACTGTATTCTTATAAACAATCTCTTAAATTCAAGATTTTGGACACCTTACTGGAAAATAAACAGACCTTTGCCTGTAATTATAGCCTTCAGCAAGGGGCTAGCCAGTGACCTCTCTGACTTACAGGCATGGGAATAAACCTTGAAGATTAAACACCTCCCGTTCCCTCGTCTTTTCCCTTGGCAAACTCCACTTCTTTCTTGGCCAAACAAAAGTAAACAAAGCAAATACAGGAGTTAAATATTTCCTTTGATTCCTCAGCCTTTTTTTTAAAGCTTTGTGGCTTGTGGAGATGACAAAAACAATGCCTTTTATGACCGTCATAAAAACACATTTGTAGAATTTATCAAGAACTTTTATTCAAATACTTTAGCAATTCAGATGGTCTCTGTTTGCTGTGTAAATATATAGGTTTCTTTTGGAAGACAAATTTTTTTTTTGTCAAGTAAAAGAAACACTATTGTCTATGGTCATAGGCTTAGGTATAAAGAAGCATAACAAACTGCCTTCCCTCTAAGACCTTACATTTATTTAAATATTTGCATGATTAAATATATATGAACAAATATATATACATGATTAAAATGAGAAAGGCAAAATGTGTCTGCAGCTAGAGATTCGTTAGAACAACGTAACCATGGCACAAACTAGAGAGAATGCCCCTGTACATTCAGTAGGTGCTCATGGCATCCTCCAGTCCCTGGAACACTTGTCTCCCACTTGACCCTCTAGGCTACATAATTCACATGAGAAGGAAATCCTCTAAAATGGATTCAGTTGTGCAGAGCACAGTGCACAGAGGCGGAAAGAGAATATGACTGGGGCCCACCTCAGCATCACATTCCCTTGAATTCGATGAACTTTTATAATTTTGATAATTTCAAAAGAGCTTATTTTTTGTGTTCTCAGATCTTATAGTTCACTTTGTCATAGACTTACTGGTAGGTAACAGGATAATCCCTTCCACCACCAAGAAACACAGGTTCTTCTGACAAATAGGGTCCCAATGTTAGCCACAGAAGAAAGGAAGCGGGGGGGGGGAGGGGGATAAGAGAAAAACAACTTGGACTGACATAAGAAATATCTATTTTCAAAGAAGCTGATAAGAGAGGCAGTGAGAACAAGCGCTACCTAAATTATGCCCGCAGCTTCTAGAATTATTTTCTTCACACTAAAAATCACTTAATGAAAAGTAATTTAACCCATTTAGAAATCAAAGAAAAGACAGTTTGTTTTTAGTAAAATAGAACTGTTAAAAATGTTAAATTCTCCAACATAGTTCTACTTGTGATATATTTTTGTAAGTATAAAGTAATATGCACTCATGACTAGAACCTACTTTAAAAGCTGAATAGCCCTGTCTAGTTTGGCTCAGTGGATAGAGCGTCGGCCTGCGGACTGAAGGGTCCCAGGTTCCATTCGGGTCAAGGGCATGTACCTTGGTTGTGGGCACATCCCCAGTAGAGGGTGTGCAGGAGGCAGCTCATCGATGTTTCTCTCTCATCGATGTTTCTAACTCTTTATCCCTCTCCCTTCCTCTCTGTAAAAAATCAATAAAATATGTTAAAAGAAATAAAGCTGGATAAATGAAGCAACATGTAGTTAACACCTAAAGCTTGTGAAATAGGCAAGAATTATTAGTTTATTAAATACTGGCTATGGACTTGCCCATGTTCTAAAAATATGTTGTTTTTTCCTAAAATTTTGAGCTTCATATAAGTTACCTTTTAGCCTTATGCAAAGTTAATTTCCACCTCTTTTGGCCTATTGTGACTGTATTACCAAATTAACATATTCTTCCTTACTTGTATTCACAGGTATTCCCCTCGAACTGCATTTCATAAATCATCATGATGTATTTGTTTATTGGGGTGACTGATCACTTACAGTAATCTCCTCCCCTAATCTGTTTGCTTCATAAAGACAAGAACCATGCCTATCTCATTCACCAAATACCAACAGGGTTAGGCACTCAATAAATATCTGTTGAATTTCTTGTTGAATCTTGGTTGTGTGATTAAATCCTTTCCTCTGTCTCTTGCTTGAAAACAATGATTATAAATTTTTGGTCATTTTATGCACTAAATAAGATGGTTAGGCTTCTAGCATTTGGTTTAAACTAACAAGATGAAAAAACAAGACTATAATATAGTTAGCTTAAAATAAATGGAAAATATTGCACATTTTATTGTCAATATAATTCTTAAAGACACTCAGTTTTGCTATTGACTGCCACTGCATTAGTGTGTGTAATCTACTTAGTGCATTAGCACTAAATACTACTGATTCATTTGGCTAAATGACTAATTCAATCTTTGCATTTATTCCTATTTCCTGAACAGCAATTCACCTATAGTTTAGTTAGTAGACTAGTTGCTAGATGAAAGTGTTAATAGGATTTTTTAAAAATCTGAACCATTTTATTTTTTATCTTTATTGTTGAGATTATTACAGATGACCCTCCTTTCTTCCCCCTCTGCCCATCTCCACCTGGCTCCCACCCCACTCCAGGCCTTCAATGAACTATTGGCTGTGACTATGGGCAAGTGTCAATACGATTTTAAATTTAAAATGTCATTAGAAAATTTAATGTCATACAGATTTACACTTTTCTGATACATAGACACAAATTCTAGCAAATTATGAATAATACATGTATTTTGAAATGACAACTCAGCAAACTTAATTTTTCATAAATTCAGTTATAGAAAAGGAAGCTTTACAAATCAAAACTGACCTCAATTTACCCCTTTTATCTAGAACACAATTTGAAATATCACCTACCATTTTATTGTCCTCTGATTAATACACATTTTGGTGATTTACCCAAATAAGACAACTAATGTCAGACTTTAGTTTGAATTCACAAAAATATTTATTCTATTCATAAACTGTTTTCCCTTATATGTGAACATCAAGAATGTTTACAATAGCCTTTATTCTATGATAGCGTCTATTTGTAAGACATTTTTCTGTCCTTGTGTTGAAAAACTAGAGACAATTTTTGAAGGAGAGAAGGTGGACAAACTTCATCTGCTCCCATGTTAGTCAAGGTCTAGGGCAGTGGTCGGCAAACTCATTAGTCAACAGAGCCAAATATCAACAGTACAACGATTGAAATTTCTTTTGAGAGCCAAATTTTTTAAACTTAAACTATATAGGTAGGTACATTGTTATTAACTTAATTAGGGTACTCCTAAGCTGGCCTTTGCTAAAAACGTCCTCAATCTGATTGAGGTACGTTCGCTGAGGTCGACCCCTTCCAACTCTCCCATCCACACTCGTCTTGTATACTTGTTTCCTCTATCTTTTGTCACCCTCGCACGATTTGCAGACGCGACTAGCACTAACCACTGCACATGAGACTGCTGACTGGCTCACTCAACTGGTGCATGAATCGTGTGCACCTCCCCCTCGCTGCATATCCCACGGCCCCACCTGCGCCGCGTCTCCCCCGACACCCCCCACTTCTTCTAACGCCACTTCTTCAAAATAGACTCGCCCAGGCCGAAAACTGACTTCTGCGCCTGGGCCACGAAGTTTCAATCGCGCCCGCATGTGGTATTTCGTGGAAGAGCCACACTCAAGGGGCAAAGAGCCGCATGTGGCTCGCAAGCCGCAGTTTGCTGACCACTGATCTAGGGTGATGTGTACTGTGCCTCTTCCCAGGGTAGGAAGTCAACAGTACTCAGCAAGTAATTCACATGCAAAGGAACCTGCCTGGAATATGTTAGCTGGAAAAAATACATAATTAGCAGACTGGAATGTATCCAGCTGGGATCCTAGAATCATCACATTCACTATTATTAAAAAAAAATCAGGGGAGTTTTACTTCAAGAATAGCTGAACCATTGGTTTTACTTCCCTCATAAATGAGCCCTTGACAGCCCTCCCCGGCTACTGGAGACGTGGCTGGCAGCACATATCTGGGCCCTGAGTCATCTGGACTGTGTGTGCCCACTGACTCAGTATCTGTGCCCATCCATGAGTAAGCAACGGCAGAAATTCCTTTGGCTCTTCTATTCAAATTCTGATAGATGCCCATTTTTTAAAATTAGAATGAAGAGATAAGAAGGCAGAGTAGGGTGGCCATTGTTAGGAGAGAATTCTGAAGTATTCTTAGCTAAAAAATCCATTATTACTCAAGGAGGTTAATATTCTCATAAAAATGCCGGATCCCACATGCTTTCAGAAGTCTAATCATGTGGTCGCATTGCAATAAAAATATCACATATTCGATCTGTGTCTTCAAAGTTTTATTAACACGTCAGCATTTCAAACACCAACTCTACGATTTTTTTTGTATGAACTCATTGTTTGCTACACTGATTTTACCAAATGAATCTTCATGTAGAGACCAACTACTTAAATAAATCACAGATCATACCTCCTGCTTTAAAAGACATTAAGAAGAATGAAGAATTCATTTTATGTATATGGCATAGTTAACTTTTAATTGCTCATACAGGGGAAACACTATCAATCACATTATGAATCAATATGATACACAGATAAAGCCCACCTACATTTTTAGTGAGTTTCCGAATTAACTGCTTTTTTTCGCTGTTAGCTTATAAAACACTAGTGGCCCGGTGCACCCTCTCGCAATCCGGGACCGCTGGCTCCTAACCGCTCACCTGCCTGCCGGCCTACTTGCCCCCAACTGCCCCCCCCTGCTGGCCTAATCGCCCCCAACTGCCCCACTGCCGTCCTGATCATCCCCAACTGCCCTCCCCTCCTGGCCTGATCACCCCTAACTGCCTCTGCCTCGACCCTGCCACTATGGCTTTGTCCAGAAGGATATCTGGAAGGTCTCCTGGTCTAATTAGCATATTACCCTTTTATTAGTATAGATCATACCTTTGCTTTTTCATTCTTTCCTAGGGTAGACCTATGAATAAGCTATGAAATGGTTTAAAGACTACTTAGGAGGAAAAGAGAAAAGAGCAAAGGCATCAGTGGTTCACTCAGTAACGCATTTTCTAATACCCAGGGTGTGCCCAGTGATCTCAGAGAGTGTTACAAAATTCTGGAAAGAACTAACTTAAAATTCTTTTTAATAAAATAATGCAATATGCTACTTTTCATAGGAGGGTAGCATGGAAAGTTCAAGTAAGTAGGTTAGGGAGCAGTGACTATCTAAGCCTGGCAGAGAGTAAAGAAGAGTTCACAAAAGGAGAGGAATCAAGTCCAATGAATGAATTTCTACTTAGAATTTTTTAAAAAGTATATTGAATCCTTATACCTCAAGAATTTTCTTCCTTGCAAGGTTTTGCTTTGGTAGCTAAGCTATTACATTTGGCATCTCCAAGATATTTAGTGTCTAGAATAAAGAATCCTCGATAACATTTTTCATATAGGATAACATCCTCTCATTTCGGAGCACAAGAAGTAAAAAAAACCCTGAAATCAAACTTCACATTTTTCATCCCTAATACAAACTGCATTTTCTGGAGATACTGGATTGCTTAAATAAGGCATGTCAAAACCAGTATAATTACATGGATGTTATTTGCAACATTGATTCCATCTTCTCTGTTCAAATGTTGGGGTGTGGGAGATTATAGATATACGGCCCATAAAGAGTTATACATCTTTGCTTATTTTATTAAATATTATGAGACATGTCCTGAGGATGACAGATCAATAATGGTCCTTGTGGTTTCCTGATAGAAGGCTGCAATTATTTTCTTCCATTACAATTTAAATGTAACCCAATTTTACTCATCTATCATCTTTGTATAATAGTAATAAAGAAACATCACTGTGTGTGTTTCTGCCTATTCCTATTGTTCCTTGTTTGCATCTTGTTTTGATTTTGTTTTCATACAAAATCGTTCTAATCACGTTGCTGTCTTCCTTTGATGGTTCTGAGCAGTGACCCTTTAACTTTGCCCCTCTTTCAGAGGGAGATGGAAAATTACTATTTTAAGTTTCCTTTATTTTGGGAAGCAGTTGGCTACTTTTTGCACTTGAGTATAAATGATAATTACAAACAAGAAAGCTTGATAAAAACAACCTGTGAGTTTAAGTTTTTCTAAAACTTCATTATCTGCAAGTTCTTTAATGCACAGTATAACTTAAATTACATAAGCAGAGTATATTATAGTGCTTGGAAGTGAAAGTTGGGGAGCAAGCAGTAGACTTTATACCTTCTAGGTGGACTATAGTACATTTCTGATTCAACTGTCTTTGTCTCCACCCCCAAAACACCACCACTTCCCACCTCTCCTTTTTTTTCTTTCTTTTGAGTTATAAGAAGGACTTGCACAAATTAAACATTCTGGAGGTGGGTCACTCAAAACAGGTTGGCACAGAAGAGAAAGACCCTCATGATCAATAAAATCAGAATGTGCCTCGTCCAAACACAATTCAATAATTGGAATCTGCCTTTCTTCATATAAGCATTTCTTACAATAATAGCTGTTATTTATTATGTGCAATGAACTAAGTTTAGTTCTTTTACAAACATTGTTGCACTTGTCCACACAATAGTCCTGCGTGGAAGAAAACAGGTTCAGAGATTTTAAATAATGCTCTCATGGCCAAAGAGAAAACTGGGGTACAGATTTGAACCCAGATCTCTTTGACTTCAGTCTTGTTCCATTAGGCCATGCTGTCTCCAAAGAGCTAAATTATGGTCATCTTATTGTGCCAGGTACTTTATATACATTATCCCAGATTTTCACAAAACCCAGTGAAGTATGTGTTGTTATCTGCATGTTACAAAGGAAGAGATTGAGGCGCTAAGAAGTCAAGTAATGTGGCAGAAGTCACCCAGCTTGTAGGCCAGGACTTCTCTCCAGGTGTATCTGGCACCAAATGATGCATTTTTCATTTAACTGATTAATAATTGGTCATGAAGATGACCAAGAAGTTGATGAAAATATCTGCTGCGAGTCTACTTTACTCTTTCAAATGGCTTACAGATAGAGTAAAACTTTGATAATGAGATTGCACAAAAAACAGTGTGATATGATGATTGCACTTTCTGGGTGAGAGAATCCTTTTTAATTTCAGCTTTGATTAAATTAAAAATCTTTCCAAACGTATTATTCTACTTCTCTTAGTAAGTTTACTATAATTTAAGAAACAGGATCTTTGCTGATTTGGGGATTTAAAAAATTCCTTTATTCAATATTCTCATTTGTAGGAGACTGGGCCAACGTGTACTGATTCTATTTTTTTCCTGAAATAATTGTCATGTCAACAAATCCTCTATATGATACTATTGGAGATACCAGTTAATATGCTTAAAATTAACTAAATTTTTAATACTATTTGTCCCAACTAGACTATAAGTCTTTTTTTCTACCCAAATTTGGGGCTTTACAAGTCTCCATATTACAGGGCATTTTTTCAATTACTTTATCTTGAATAATAATGTGCAGTTTAGGGACTATGCATTAGTCTAAAACAACTTCAATCAATTCTAAGGAGGTTAAGATATTTGACATTTGTGGGTGCATAATTTCATAAATCTAAGTGTTGGAAGTCACTATAAACAAACCCTTTAAGAATCACTTTCAAATGTGACACAGAAAATGGTTACATTATGAAGATAGGACTATGTTCTTAGAGAACAACTGATATAATAACACTAATATTGCATGAATGGGATATTTGTGGCTTGAGATAAGTTTCCAGAAACAGCCTCATATGTGAAGCACAGATAACTTAGAGGTAAGAATGGTGTGCTCTGGAAACTATTAGATGACTCAAAAGAGGGCTTTAGGGATGTCATCAATATGAGAATATGTATATAGAGTTTGTATAGCTAGTGTTTCACAAAATGTCAGAGGGGGAAAGCAACATGAGTGATCTTAAATAAACAAGCCCGGCCTGATAGCCTCCTGGACCCCTACATTTAGGAGACCCTTCCCTAGCACTCTCTTTGTCTGGTCCTGTAATATAAACCCATTTTGTTTTGTTTTTATAGTAAGCCAGTTTATTTACATAATACATATTTTGCCATGCAGCTTGTGGACTGCACTCAGATGAATAACAAAGAAGACAAGCACTATCTTGCTATTTAAAAATGCCTTATATAGACAGATAATTGTCTTTTAAATAAATGAGTTAACTACAACCTTATAAATCACTATAGACAATTTAAAACAGCCATGGATAATTTTAAAATGTAAAGTCCGTCAGTAAAGAGCTTTTACATAGGTAAAATTAAAAATTTTAATAAATCCAGTAAAACAAAAATAACTTAAATCTACATTATTACAAGGCTCAGATTTGAAGGCAATTTTTAAATAGTTATTCTTTAATGTTAACAATGCCTTGAAAATTTTGCCAGTAGTGATGAGCACACAGTAGGTGGTCAATAAATGCTGATATACAGAAGTGTCTATAGTTGACAGCAATCCATATTCATTCATTTCTATGTTACGATAAATACATCATAGTAAAGATAAGAATGAGAAAGGACAGCTTTCTTACAATATTTAACACTTTCATGAAAAGATGAAATGTTTACATGGTATAATTCTTCTTACAGTCAGACCTTTTATATTTGAAAATCAGTCTTAAACACATTATGCTTTTTTTATTTATTAATTCAGATGACAAGTACTAGATAATTCATACACTATAACAAAAAATCAGGAATATTTCAAAAAATTAAAATAAAACTTAAGGTTTCAATATGTTTATGAGAAGATTTTATAACCAAAATGGTCCCAGACCTAAAATAAGTAGACTTCTTCATTTTCAAATTAATTGTAAATAGTGTATTTTGTTTGGCCAAAAATGACAAAATATCTGTTTAAAAGAAATAATACCAGCTGGCCACTGGTGTGACTCATTGATTGAGCAGTGAACTATGAACAAGGAGGTTGAGGTTGACCTATGAACCAGGAAGTTGAGGTTCAATGGTACTATAAACCCTTTTTTCACATGGAGGGAAGCTAAAGAAGGGCCAGACAACCTCACCATGGCTGTGCTCACACTTGAGGACTGGGCAGAAGCCTCAGAGGACTTACTGCCACATCTTTCTCCCCCCCCACCCCCCGCAATTCTAAGACAACGTTTATTTAGAAAGTCACAGAGGTAGAAAAGGTGAGCCAGCTAGGCTGCATGGGCTCAGGAAATAAGTTACAGAGGTAAAAAAAAAAAAAAAAGCCCTTGGAGCTCAGGGGAGAGAAAAGCAAAGGTCATGTGACTGGGGGAAAGAAGAGGGGGAAGGAAAGGGCGGGGATGTGCTCCAGAAAGAGCGTGCCAGGGAAAGAAGGGGCGAAGGTGAGGGCATGCTCCAGAGGCAGAGAACTGTTTTCCAAAGGCAAGAATTCTAGGTGAGGTCTTAGTGGAGGGTCCCCATAGAATACTCCTCAGCTTTTTGCCGATGCACCAAAATGAGATTTATCCTTCTGACTTCATCAGTCCCTGGGTGTGATTGGCACAAATGGCACTAATTGGATTTCTGTATCTATCTCCCTGAGTAGGGTGATTTGCAGTCTTTCTTAACATTGTCTACAGAGCACACAACAATCCCTCAATAAAGATCTGATTGATTAGTCATGTTAATAATAAAACTACAATATGTGTCTATTCACCAAACTTTATGCCAAAAATAGAAACTCAGTTCCAAGAAGTTGTTAGATAGGTCACCCGATATTTTGCCAAGTAACTTTGCCAAGACAAAATGGAGTCATTTTATTGCTTAGAGTCTCTCCAAACTAGTTTGATCTTGTAAGTCATTTTGTTTTTTCCTGTGAATAATGGCTCTAGGTGTCTCACTCTATGCTGATTGTATGCTGATTACTGGAACAATCTGAGGTGTTGTTTTTGTGTGTGGAATGAATGCGTATACAAAACTGAGAATGTGAGTAGTCTCATTCTTGAAATAATTTTGATTTTTAGAAACCAGAGAAGATAAACAGGCAAGTAAATAGAGGAGGTTTGAAAGTATTTATCTTTATGAAATTTGGCCAGTGTAAAAGTTGGCTTCCCTTAGAAGAAGATTATGTTGGCAAGTTTTATCTTGTTTCCCACAAGAATTTCTGTGATGGGAGTGATAATGGTTTCAGGTGTGGCTGGTGCATTTTGGCCATTTTTCCATGGCAATAAAACTGACCTGAATTCCATTCAATAATCCTGCCTTTTTGTTCCCCTTGGAACACTACGGAAGCCAAAGGGGTAAGATAAAGTTCAGCTGTGTTTTGAGAATTTTAGAATTGATAAATACTTTTAACATGAACAAAATAAATAATAAGATATCAACATACCCTCATAAGTTGTCTCTTTTTAATTTTTAAGAGAACAAGATTTAAATAGCTCATGTGCTCGAGAGGCCCTGGAGTAGTTCCTACTAGACACTTTTAAACTTGTGTTTCTGAAGCAATTTATAGGATGCAGGACAAGTGTTTCCTCTAGAATGCTACTTATATTACACTTTTATTTCCTAATTCCAGGTTTCCGAAAGTCTTTTTGTTTCTTTTCATTTTTTTCATATTTTCTAGTGAAGGTAAGGGGCAGACTCATGAGAATCTCATTACTTCTTAGAGTTTGCAACATATATTAAACATCTGCATGGAGAAATAAGTCTTGGTTGGGATATATATGTATGCACATTATGTATATTCACAAGACTGTGGAAGGGGAACGAGAACAGTTATGTCTGTAGTTCACCAAAAGATGAATTCATTTTCTCAGAAGTTTCTAGCTTTATGAAAAACTTACTTGAAGTTCCTATCTGGGAAAGCATCCCAGACATTTCAGCAAGAGTGAGCCAAATGTTTCTGAATTCATATGCCCTTGGTACACCTCAGCAAATTACTTACTTTTTTTCACCAAGGACATGTTTAATGTTCTTCCTGCTTGCAATTATAACCTTTATTACTTAGACTGAAAACTGTTAGGATGAGATATGCTTTTCTAAAGTCAAACTGTCTTGAGGAAAGCTTATTATCTGTTCATTCAATTACAATAATTAGTGGTTATTATGTTAGGGGCCATAGCCGGGTCCATATATTCAAATCTGGGTACAAACCAAAAAAGCTTAAAGCCATAATGAACTCCAAATTTGGTGCTCTTTCTTGGGCATCAAATGATGTGATGACTAGCAGGATAAATCCCCAGGTATATGTAAATCAAAGTAACAAACAATTTTCCTAATCCTTCCTGTGAAAAATACTATTTCATGTAAATATAAATAATCATATATCAAAAATAGTTATATTTATAAATATACCAACCAGATAAAAAGTGCCAAACTAGAACTTGGTAGAGCACTATATATTTAAATAGGAAGTCCATGACTGATGTCAAGATCCAAAAGAGGGACTTCTGGTCAAGATGATGGCATAGGTAAACGTGATCTTCATTTCCTCCCACAACCACATAAAACTACAACTAAAATACTGAACAATCATCATCCAGAACTGCTTAAAATCTGGCTGAATGGAAGTCCTACAACTAGAGAAGTAAAGAAGAAGCCACATGGAGATTGGTAGGAGGGGTGAAGAAGCAGAACAGGCTAGTCCCACAATCACATGTGGCAGATAAAAATCAGGAGGGATATGTCCACTGCAGAAGTCCCACCTGAAGAGAACAGGGTCCCAGCATCATACCAGGCCTCCCATCCCAGGGTTTTAGTGCCAGGAAGAAAAGTCCCCATAACTTCTGGCTGTAAAATACCAGCAGGAATTGAGGCTGAGAAAGACCAAGGGCTGCTGGAGTCCCAGGCAGTTCCTTTTAAAGGTCTGTGCACAGACTTACTCCCTCAGCGCTGGGGCAGAAGCTCAAAAAGCACTAGAGACAAATGGGGAGTCCATTATCAGGACAAGGGCTGGGGAAGAGTCGGCTTTATCCCAGACAGAAGTGCTGGCAGAGGCCATTGTTTCTTTGATAAGCCCTTCACCCCCACAGAGCTAGTAGGCGGGCTCCATATATGAGATTCCAACAATATGGTTCACACTGTTTGCTCTGTCCTGGTGTTTCTCTGAGACCCAGACCCACCAAACTTTGGGGCCAACCCAACTTTGGGGCCCACCCAAGAAGTTCCAATGGCTTTTCCATATGAATGGCCTGTCTTGGCTCATGCTTCAGATTTTCCTAAAATCTCTCAAACAAGCAGCATCTGGCCTCAGTGTGCCCTGTACCTTGAGCTAAGTAGCCCCAGGCCTGGCACTAGTACCAGCCAGCATTTTTTTTCAGCATTTGGCCTCACCTGGGCACCTCCAAGTCCAGCAAAATTAGCGGCCATCTGCAGATCACATTGTAGCTTATGCCAGGTGGCCCCAGAAAGAACATAAAGAAGCAGTGAGTGATCTTGGTCTGTACCAAGCACATTCAGTGAACAGTTTCAGACCACGTTAAAGCAACACCCAACCACATGCATAAGTGACACACTCAAGGGGTGGACTCAATTGGCACCAGAGGCCCGCTGAAGTAAGTCCTCCTCTGGGGGGTGGGCCCCTGCACAGCTGATTCTCCACAGTTGTTGGAAATTGGTTGTTGGTTGTTGCAGCCAGTCCTTGCAGTTGATTGCCCTGGGGATAAATACCTCCAATTGACGTGCCAACAGCAATCTAAGCTCAGCTACAAGAGGAGGGTGTACATAGTCCACACAGAGGGCACACATTTAGTGCCCCGCTTGAGTGATCAAGGAGGCTGTGTCACTGGACCCTATAGAACACCTACTACATTAGGCCACTCCACAAGATTGAGATGCTGCCAAAATGAGTATAGACAACGAAACAAGTCCCAAATGAAAGAACGGAACAAAATTACAGAAAAAGAACTAAACAAAATGGAAGTAAGCAACCTACTAGATGCAGAGTTCAAAACACTGGTTATAAGGATGCTCAGTGAGCTTAGAACTTCAACAGCATAAAAAATGACCTATCAGAAATGAAAGTGACACTAACTGAAATGAAGAATAATTTACAGGGAATCAATAGTACAGTAGATGAAACTGAGAATCTATAGCAATTTGGAATATAGGAAGAAAAAAACAAAAAACACCCACTCAGAGCAAAAAAAAAAAGAATTAAAAAAATGAAGATAGTGTAAGGAACCTCTGGGACAACTTCAAGAATACCAACATTTGCATCATGGAGGTATCATAAGAAGGGAGAGAGAGCAGGATATTGAAAACGTATTTGAAAAAATAATGACAGCAAACTTCCCTAACTTGGTGAAGGAAAAGACGTACAAGCCCAGGAAGTGCAGAGTCCCAAACAAGAGGAACCCAAAGAAGGCCCACACAGGACCAGGACGCATCATAATTAAAATGCCAAAGGTTAAAGACAAAGAAAGAAGCAGCAAGAGAAAAACAATCAGTTACCTACAAGGGAGTACCCATACGACTGTCAGCTGATTTCTCAACAGAAACTTTGCAGGCCAGAAGGAATTGGCAAGAAATATTCAAAGTGATGAAAAGCATGGGACTACAACCAAGATTATGCTACCCTGAAAAGCTATCATTTAGAATTGAAGGTCAGATAAAGAGCTTCCAAGTTAAGAAAAAGCTAAAGGAGTTCATCACCACCAAACCAGTATTATATGAAATGTTAAAGGGACTTCTTTAAGAAGAAGAAACAAAAAGAGAAAAATATGAACAATAAAATGGCAAAAAATACATATCTACCAAAAATTGAATCTAAAAAACAAAATAAACACACAAGCAGAACAGAAACATACTCATGGATATAGAGAACATTTTGGCAGTTGCCAGATGGGAGGGGATTTGAGGGTATGGGTGAAAAAGGTGAAGGAATTAAGAAGTACAAATTGGTTGTTACAGAATAGTAATGGGGATATAAAGTACAGCATTGGGAATATAGTCAATCATTTTAGGGATGTATGGTACATGATTTATTGGGATGATCACTTAGTAAGTTATGTAATGTCTAATCACGGGTGTATACCAGAAATCTATATAATAAGGTATGTTAACTCTAATAGAAAAATAAAAAAATTTAAAAAAAGAATAGAAATGGAAATTAATCATGAACATTCTCAGGGCTATTTTCTGGGGGAAGGGAGAAGTATGATTCAACACTGACCCAAAACTTTTTCTCAGAAAAGCACATGTCAGAATGGCATCTCAGAAGCTTGTTCAACCAGACATTAACAGTAAAGGAAACTTACATTTGCACTAGCGAAAGTTAATGTTCAAAAGAAATATGTGGTTTTGTTTGTGTATTTTTTAAAAAACACATAGCAAGGATTTGGGGAGCAAGAAAATTTTCTCTCTAGCATCCCAAATTATTTAGAGAAGTATATTAGCTCATTTGAAGATGTTTTATTTACCAACATTTTGGAAGAGATTTTTGGTTTCTTTTGATCTTACAAATTACATATTTCTTTAAGTAATGCCAAAAATATAGACCATTTATTTGCATATTAGTGAGGAAATGGTGCCTCATAAAGAAAAAGCCTTGTTAAACATTGTACAGCAGAGGTTCTCAACCTGTGGGTCGCGACCCCTTTGGGGGTCGAATGACCCTTTCACAGGGGTCGCCTAAGACCATCGCAAAACACATATATAATTACATATTGTTTTTGTGATTAATCACTATGCTTTCATTATGTTCAATTTGTAACAATGAAAATACATTCTGCATATCAGATATTTACATTACGATTCATAACAGTAGCAAAATTACAGTTATGAAGTAGCAACGAAAGTAATGTTATGGCTGGGGGTCACCACAACATGAGGAACTGTATTAAAGGGTCGCGGCATTAGGAAGGTTGAGAACCACTGTTGTAAAGACTCTACTGAGATCTTAATAATTGTGTTTTATAGAAATTGCTGTTGCATTAAACTTTGTGTAAATCTGACCAGAACCACTCAAGCTTATATGAGAAATAAGTTTAATAATCTGAAGCATTGGCAAATATGCAAACCCAAATTGTAAAAATGTATTATTTTTTCTTTTAATTACCACATTGAGTTTTTCTCAAACTGTGATTTACTTTTAAATGAAGATTTAATTTCTAAATTTTCTTGGAAAGCATATACAAATATTTTGGATTAAGACCATTTACCAAGCACCCAAAAGCCATTGGTATTCTTTTCTAGGCTGATACCTATTCTGCTTATACCTCATCATTTGTAAGTGGGGAATCTGTGTGACTTACCCTATTAAAGCAGTGTTCATGGTTGGGTCCATAAAAATGCTGAAGACATCTCACATTGTTTTTGTTGACGATCTTGTTGAAGAATTCATTGACATACTTGATAGGGAATGCACAGACGGCAGAGCGATTCATTGGTTCAGCAGAATCTGGCTTGCTTTGTGCAAACACTCCATAGAGAATGTCATCATCCGGGTTGGCGCCTATCTGCCTAGCGAGATGGGCCCCAGGCTTACTGACATAGGCAGCTTGAAGAATATTAAACACCTCCTCCCTTGGGGATCGCTTTCTTCTCTTTTCCGTGAGAATACACTCCAGAGGCATTTCCATGTAGGAATGCAACCCAGAGTCTACGGAACAGAACCTGATTATTCTTGTGTGAAAAGACTGAGCATTGAGTGTTTCCCGTTGGACTGTCAAAAAGTAAATAAAATGGTTGCTTTCAAAGGCGTGGACATACTTGATGGGGTAAGAATCTCGGAATTCAGGTAGAACATCAATATAGGACTGGTCTGTCAGAAACTTAAAACCATCTTGAGTTTCCTTTAACCTTCTCACCGATATCGAATGCAAAGAATAGTCCGGAGGGTAAGAAGAATTTATGGTATTGCCCACAAAGAAGTTGACGAACCGTTGCTTTTCAGACATCAGGACCTTGGTTCCCAGGGCACTCACCACACAGTCAGGACACTGTCTGGGCTCTTCATCTGTCGGTGGAGAGTACATGCAATGTACCTCGGACTGTATGTCAGCAGTGTTGTAGGCAGGAAGCATGTGCCGCTGGCAGGTCCCTCTGCGGACGCTGCCACAGCTAATGAGCTGATCGTCATAGTACGTGTCAACAAGCAGAGCCATGTTGATGTTATCTTTCCAAACGCCACCAGAAGCATTGGCTAGGTGGCTGCAATCCTGACATGGGAAGCAATCCGGGTGTTCCAGCATGGGCCCCGTCTTGTACTCAGCAACCTTCTGCAGGTCTTTGTCATTTAAAACATACATGTAGTTAATGGCACCGAGGTAAATGTGATGCTTGTGTAAAACCACATTCTGGATGGGCGTTTCCGCTGTGAAGTTGGGAAGCTGATACTTCATGTTCACATTCATCTCAGACTTTACTAGTGCCTCCTTGCACTCCCCATCACTCTTCCGCACCAAGGTAATCAGAAGCACAAGGATGCCAGGTGTAAGCACAGTAGGGGCCTTCATGGTGAGTTTATCTGTCAAAACACATACAAGGAGAGAGCAATTTAGTTGTCACTAGAAACAAAGAAGATATGGAAAGAACTATACCAGTTAAGCTATTAGAAACAAAGCTTCCTTACTGAAAATTTTACATCGGGTGAAAACAAAAACTTTAGCTGGTTTCGTATAAAGATGCATTGTGCCAGTGGACATGACTCCACATAGTTTAATTTTAGAACTCAAACCAGAATGAGTAATTTTAGAGAACCATTATGAGATGCAAACAATGTTCTGTATTAAGAATGATAGTGCGACCAAGTTAGACTCATTCAGCAATGAAGTCAGAAACATAAGAAATTTCGTTCTTGCCCCTTTGCTGTTTGTTTAATGTGGTTTAATATCGGTGGTTGATGACTAGGTTGATATTCAAAATTTTCAGTCAAGTAAAGGAATTGTGGTTCAGATTCATTTATTCTAGAAATCACAGCAGGCATTGTTTCCTTGGGAGCATGTAGCATTACTAGGCTAAATTTAGCTTCCTTTTGGAACAAAACAATCATAAATTCTAGAAGCAAATGGTCACATGCTGTTTATAATAGGATTTTGTGTGCAGATGAAAGGTATGGTTATAATTCAGCTATAGCTGACCTATTGTTTTTGGATAGACAAATGCTTAACTTAATGTAAGATCATGGAAACATAAAAACAGTAAGCTGAAAATGTATAAAATAAAATTAACCTCCAGGACCAAAGTCCTAGAATTATTTCACAGGGAAAAACAGCATATTGTTTATTGCCAACTCAAAAGCTATTTAGTAAAAAGAACATTATTTTAACATTCTGTTTTATGCATATGAATAATATTTTCTACTAGGAAGCAGAGTGGATTTGTGATTCAGTTTTTTAAATTTTATGTACAGGAGTTATAAACATTGCAAATTCTACTTACAATAATTATAGATGGGTCATAGGCTGAAAGGATAAGCATTAGAATGAATAGAAACTAAATAGCCCTTATTTATTTCCCCCTTTTAATGCATAAATCTGACAGACAATGGGAGCATCTAAAACATACAAGATATTATAATGATTCCAAAGTCTAACCCTGGGTCTACAAAAATCAACAGAATTCATGCTTGTACTATGGGAAATGGGAGATGGCCCCTACCCTTCAGTGAACCTACTATGTGGTTGAGATAACACCCATATGCAAATAACTATGATACATGGCATTATAATATCCTGCATAGCACAAACCAAATGCTAAAAGCATCAAGAGAGGGAGGCATGGCCTGTACTTAGGTTACTACGATTATGAGAAATAGCGACAAGTCTGAGTGTTGCAAGGTTCAGAAGAAAAAGGACAAGGTCTGTTTGGCTCATCACTATATCCCAAGTACCTGGCACAGAGTCTAGAACACAGTAGCTGTTATATAAATACACGCTGAATAAAAATTAAGCGATAAGTTCAAAGTCACAGAAAAGGTAAATATAGTAGCCAGAACTTAAATCCAAATATTTTGGACTAAAAAAAACCAAAGATAATTATACTCTACTAAATTTTATAGGAATTGGGGTTTTATTTAAGAGATAATAGCAAGTCATTGAAGGCTTTTGGGCTGCAGAGCCATATAATCCAGGTTTTACTTTAGGAAGACTGATCTGGAGGCAAGGTGGCTTAGAGCAGGGAGAAGCTGGCAACAGGAAGACCAGATGACATACTATTCTAACAGCCCATAACCAGGTAACAAGGGCCAGCCAAGATGGTGGCACCAAATAATAGAAAGGAATGAATGAGAGACATACTTGAATAAATACAACTGACACCTAAATTGGTGGAGTACAAAGGAGAAGGCAAAGATGATTAGTGGTCATCTTGGAAAAAGTGGAATAAGTTACAAAACTAGTGCAGTCAGTAGGAGGAAGTTGGGTTGAAGACAGAGGAATATAATAAGTTGGTTCTAAACATGTTAAGTTTGATATGATTTTGAGAAATGTGTGAAAATATTCTAATATAGGGATGACTAGTATGTTTCAAATTGTTCATCAGGAAGTAGGTGTCCAGAATACTAGTAAGTGAAGAATGAAATTCCAAGCAGACACAGCATTTGTGTCAAACAATAGAGGAGAATAAGGAAAGGATTCTGAGAAGCCTGCCCTTTCCAGGAAATGGGCACAATTGGTCTTGGTTGGGACAATATCCATCTTGGGTGAAACAGTGGCAAATGGAAGCGTGAGTGCCAAGTATCTGCCATCTCTGCACTAGAAAAAATGAATATTCAGCACTCGGCCTTGCTGGACTAACTGGGATGCTAGTTTGACTACAAATAAACTTTGCATGTTATCTGCATAAACATGACAGTTAAACCCAAGAGTATGTTCATGGAGAGACAAGGTGAAAGAAGAGAAGACAAAGGAACCAAATCTTGGGAAAAACAGTGAAGGAGTTAATAAAGGTAAGTTTAGTGAGGCATCAAGCAAACCTGTATTTCATAGTCACAGAAGCCAGGCCAGGTGAGAGGCTCAAGAAGGAGGATGTGGTCCACACGTAAGCTCTTTGGTGACCTTCAGGAGTAGTTTTTCAGTAGATTCAATAGTGGTTTTGGACACTAAATTGCAAGGGAATGTGTGATGAGGAAGTAGAATGTTTGTTAAAGGAATGACAAGAGGAAGGCAACCCAGGGTAAAGAGGAGTTTATTCTTAAATTGTAGAAAAGACATATGCTTATTTGTAGATCTCCCTTCCTTCCACTAACATGTATTGGTGTCTATGAAGGGTTAAGCAGTGTAGTAGCGCTGGGAATTCAGACATGGGGCCTCTCCATAGGAAGCTCATGGTCACTTGGTGGAGGCATGGGTTTATAGATGGTTATGGGATGTGTAGGAAGGGCAGCCAACCTGGACGTAATGCTAGAGCTGAAGCTTGAAAGAGCCTGGAGAATGGAAATTTCTGGGGGGCAGAGCAGTTTGTGCAAAGATATAGAGGCAGAGGGGAGCACATGGCCTGGTCAGGAGAACTGAGAGTAGTTGAGCCTAGAGAGGTGGGGAAATCAAAGAGGGCAAATGAGGGAGAGAAAAGGTGTTGGAGCAACATTCCACAGGAACAAAAAGAGGCATTTTCAAGAGCCCTGGGACATAAGACAAGTCACTCTATCTGAGACAGAGGAGAGGATGAGAAAGCAGATGAAGTATAGGGACACTAAAGGAGTTCAGGGCACATGATCTCAAACTTTAACAAATAAATTACAATATATGACCATCTGCTGAAAGTGATGAATACAGCGAGGGCTTAGGGAGTTCAGGGTGGAGGAGGAGGAGGTGGTTTAGAAGAGCTACAGTAGGGCATGCAAACTGAGATCAGCAAGAAATGAGAGAAAAGACTGCTTAGTAGTTTTGAGTGCTCCCTTGAGATAAAATACAATATATTATGACTTCCTCTTCATGTTTATGAAAGACATGGAAGAAACCTAAGGCATAAGGTCAAGGACACAATGATTTCATGATCCAAATAAAAGTGGAAGAGAAATCATATAATAGAAATAACATGTTGAGTGCTTATCATAT
This sequence comes from Myotis lucifugus, assembly GCF_000147115.1. Classification (NCBI taxonomy): domain Eukaryota; kingdom Metazoa; phylum Chordata; class Mammalia; order Chiroptera; family Vespertilionidae; genus Myotis; species Myotis lucifugus. The sequence goes on along the minus strand of NW_005871349.1, from coordinate 616,218 downwards.
GCCAGGCATTCTGCCTAAACCCTCTGAATTATTCTTTATAAACACCCTGTGAAGTAGAAGGTATTATTATTCTCCTCTTCTAGATGAGCAAACTTGCCAAAAGTCACACAGTTAGAATCAGATTCAATCCTATGTCTGGCTAATAGGAATCTGTCCAGACTCTTAAATGCTTCACTAACACTGAAGTGGCTTCCCTCACTAAGCCGAAGTTAGACAATCAGAGCTCTGGTTCTGGCCTTACCCTCTCTAGCTGTGTGCTTTCAGGCAATCCATCCACCTCTTAAATGCCAGGGTTTGATACCTTCACATCATTATCTCTATATATAAAAGCTTAAACGACCGGCCGACCAGCCGACCGGCCAGTAGCTATGATGCACAATGACCACCAGGGGGCAGACGCTCAACGCACAGGCATGAAAACATGGAACAGACTGATGAATCTCAGAGGGAAGCTAATGAAAAGAAAATAGGATTCCACCGAGTCTCCTATCTACCTACTCCAGGACTTCTGTGAGGATCAAATGAGATGAGGGAAAATGCTTCACAGATATTTGGTTACAGTGTGAAATGTTTGCACCTGGCTATCAAGCAAGTCGTGTTCCTGGGCTGAAGACACTCCAAGGAGGCTAGTCGCTAAGGAGAGGAAGCCGGGTGTTGCTACATGATGACATTACCCAGCACCCACAGCCACCGTTTCCAGGCTGGGCTGGGCTGTGGGCCACATTTTGTGCCATGGGTTCTCAGCAGCATTGGCTGTGATTTGGTGGGCTGTCGCTCTGGGGTGGTGGCGGGCCCTGTGTCCCACTTGGGGAAGCCGAATGATGCTTTGTCAGCACCAGGTCCGTGATGCTGTTTCTCTGTAAATGGCCAGTGTGCGTCACAGCAGCTCCCGCATTGAGCGTCTGCCCCCTGGTGGTCAGTGTGCGTCATAGCAACTGGTTGGACGGCCAGACACTTAGCATATTAGCCTTTTATATATAGAGATAAAAATCTGAGGTGTTATATTAAATTACATTTAAAAAAATAAGGTTCATATCTTAAGGTTGGTACATAAGTCACTCATGGTACTAAACCTCAATGAACTAGAATCCAAGAAAATGTACAAAAGTAGTAATGGGCTTTTTAAAAAAATCCTCACCGGAGGGAATGCTTATTGATTTTGATCTTTAGAGACAGCAGAAGGAAGAGGAAAAGAGAGAGAGGGAGAGAGGAAAGGAGGTGGCGGGTGGGGGGGAGGGGAGGAAGAGAGAAAGAGAGAGAAAGACAGAAACATCAATTGGTTACCTTCCTATAATACCCTGACCTGGGGATCGAACCCACAACCTAGGTATGTGCCCTAACTAGGAATCGAACCTGCAACCTTTCAGTGTATGGAACAATGCTCCATGCAACTGAGCCACATCAGCCAGGGCAATAATGGGCTTTTTGTTATCTCACTTGATAACAAACCATAAGAAGACCAGTAGGGAAAGAGGATATTTTTTCTATTTAAAGCAAAAGCCTTGCAGAACACCCCTGGAGTTAGTAACCCAGTCTCCTAAACCTTCTTTAGATTCTCTTGCTAGCAAATGGGGATGCCATTTTTTAGATTGAGAAATCAAAGAAAAGGTTAATCTTTTTTCATTAAAGCCAAAAAAAAAAAAGACTCAGGACCATTGTCCACAACATGATTTTTAATTAGAATAGAGGTTTCTGTTTAATCTTCAGACCATGAGAAAACTTGATTACTTGATTACCCCATTTCCTTGATTATTTCAACTTAGCAAAGGGGTCAGACTAGATCTTCTCTGGGAAATGTCTGTGTCATTCATATGGAATGGAGGGAGAACTTTCTAAAGTATTTGTTGCTGAGCTGGTTACCCCAATGACACTGACAGTTACCTGAGTGACAGCTGAATAGGCAAGCGCACGGGCTCTGGAGACAGGCTGCAGGGTTTGAACCCATTCACTGAGCTAGTATGACCTTGGGCAACTAACTTCTATGAGCCTCTATTTTTTCATCTGAAATATGCACGTGATTACAGTACCTACTTCACTTGTTGTGATGATTACTCTGAGGATTACATGAGAAAGACCAGTGCTTGGCCCACAGTAGGCCAATGAATGTTTTCTGTTATTATTGTTTGTTCATACCCTCATTAAACACTTTTGGAGCATCTACTATGTTCTAGATATTGTACAGAGTATTAAAGTCACAAAAATGAAAAAAAAAGTGTCAGTGAAATCTCAGACTAGCGGAGAAGGCAGACAAACAAACCACAGTTTAAACTCAATGTCAAAAGGTCAATGGGGCCCCAAAAGGGGGATGCTTAAGGAGGCTAGGGGAGGCCTGTGGGCTTTACCAACCAATCAATCGTGGTCCTTTCCTCATAGTGCATTCACAGTACTGAGGGGCAGCATGAGGAAGAACCTGAGTTTCAGCAGTGGCAGTGCAGCAAAATACTTTATGGAACATTTCTTTGGCCTCAGTTGCGTTCTTATTTGTAAAATGATAGTGTTGAACCAGTCGTGTACTGGAGCCCTCGGGCACTGGCGCATGACAGCCTATTGTGTGCATCTCTTCCCAACTCACATTCAGTAACCTCATTTTAGCAGCTTGAAATTGGGAATGGGGGGAGTATTTACACCATAGAAATAGGCCAACACTACAAATCCAGGGTTTTTTTTTCCTCCACTGGAGGGACAGTTATTAAATATTTACAAGCATACTCCTGGGTTGAACTTATGAACTCCAAAGTATTTTCCAACTCTAATAATTTGCAACTCTGAGATGGTTTTCTACAATTACATTTTATACCACTGCCATTTTAGTTGTCATATATTGCTTTCTTTTCTCCATTTCTATAATCTGCCAGATCAAGCTGTGTGAGCAATTTTAGTATTTATATTGGTAGTGATTCCAGAAATACTTTCACTTTTCATACACTTTTATCTTGATATATTTATTCCTGTGATATGCCTGGATAAGGCTTTCAATATAGAATTGAAAGCAGTCTCTTTTTACTGTTGTTTTTTTTTTTCCCCTTCTGTCTGAAATAGTGCTGGCCATTTAACCAACTGAGTTCTTTACTAAAAGGAAGTGTAAAGATGATTCAAACAGACTAATTTATTCTCTCAAAATGTTGTGCACATACATAGCAGATGAAACTGAATCATACATAAATCATTTCTTTATTTCCTTTCAGTCGGTAGTTAAGATAATTTTACTGGCAAAATGTTTCTGAGGAGTGATCATCTCAATGGCACCTTGGTCATTAATCTACTGGTATTAAAGAGTATTTCAGCTCAGCCTAAACTTAAGACCAGCTACTCTACTCTGTCTGCCATCTATCTGCTTCTGGTTTTCTCATCAAACTAGCTTACTTTTGCCTTTTCACTCCTTAGAAATCTAGCAGGACATTTAATTTTCTAAGAATTTATTGAGTAGCTATCTGAGCCTATCATCACTACTATTGTCATCATTGTTGTTCCCATCATTATCAACAAAATCTTGTCACAAAGCATAAATGTGTGTTGTATTCAAGTACTGATTCCTTAGGAAAAACCACAACAAGTATAATGAATACATTTTGTAAGAGAGAGACTTTCCCATCTTTGACATAGGTAACTTCTGCTTTCTTTATGAATTGATTTTCTTATAAATCATATTTCATAAAAACACTGATGTTATCTTATAGTTTATAAAATATTATCAATTACATCATTTCTTCTAATCTGCATGATCTCTTTGAAGGTAATCATTATCCCCATGGTTTCAGATGATAAAACTGAGATTCAAAGAAAACATAATATTATCCAAAATGTAATTTAGTTCTGAATGTATTTCTAATTTTTTTAAAGTATGTTGCTTATTTAAATTGTTTTAAATTATTTGGAAATTAAATTTCTTGGAAAATATTTTTATTCAAAAGGCATATTTTAGTAAACATTTGTTTTTCCCTGCCTCGCTGCCACTGGCAATTCTTTTGAAAACTCTCCCTTCACAATCTAATGGGGCCTACCACCCTCACCACAAGATGAGCTTGCAAACCAGGCTGGCCTTTCAACGAACTCTGTTCTTTTGACCCACAGCTTGATCAGGGGTGAGCACATGACCAAAGCAAAGCCAATCAGAATCTTTTTTGAGATTCAGTAGAGATACTGTGAGAGGACCTCTCTCCTTCAAAGATCACACACAATAAAGATGATGTTAACTTGGAGTGTCTTATAACCATCTTTGCCACCATGTGGAAAGAGCCTGCCTCAGCATGACACTGACCCAAGAAGCAGGAGATCCTAGATATGGAGAAAGTCTCCTGATGTTATTGCTTGAGCATCTGTATCCACCATGTCTTAAGCTAAAAGAAAACAGTAAAATTTTTCTTTACTCTTTTCTTTATTTTTCTTTTTTCATCAGCAGTTTCATCATGATTCTTTTATTCTATGCTCCTAAAAAAGTTCTGACTAAACAATGTCCACTCAAAGATACTATAAATTTGTGAATTCAAACAAAAGTGCATAAGCAACTTTATGTAAAGTATTCAAGTAATTAGAAAAAAATGGTTTCCTTATTTACTTTAAAAGATTACTGTAAATATTTCATTTTGCATTTGGAAACATATCTATTAGTTAAAATTTCTGAGGTGGTATAATAGTTTTTCTGCTATATAACTTCAAATTCTTCTACAATATTTACTTAACATAATCTCAAGATAGAAATAACGTATCAAAGTGAAATCAAGATATAAAATTTTGAAAACATTTCAATCCTGCTTTTAAAAGTATAGAAGGGTTTTATGATGGTGGAAACCTACTGAGGCCTCATATTAAGGAAGTCATGGCTAAATCTGCAGGATGACTTGCCAGAGTTAAATCCTAAGGCAATTTCTTTTTCTTTTTCTTTTTCTTTTTTAAAATATTTTATTGATTTTTTACAGAGAGGAACGGAGAGGGTTAGAGAGTTAGAAACATTGATGAGAGAGAAACATCAATCAGGTGCCTCCTGCACACCTCCTACTGGGGATGTGCCTGCAACCAAGGTACATGCCCTTGACCGGAATAGAACCTGGGACCCTTCAGTCTGCAGGCTGACACTCTATCCACTGAGCAACTGGTCAGGGCCTAAGGCAATTTCCTAGCCCTCTCTTTCTATATATACTAGAGGCCTAGTGCACAGATTCGTGTACTGGTGGGGTCCCTCTACCTGGCCTGCACCCTCTTGCAACCCGGGACCCCTCGGGGGATGTCGAAGAGCCACTTTTGGCCCGATCCCTGCAGGCCAGGCCGAGGGACCCCACCAGTGCACAAATCCGTGCACTGAACCTCTAATATGCATATAAGATCTTTGGTTAATCTCTATCTGCCCTCCCTGCTCCCCCCTTCCTTCTGAGATTCATCAGTTTCATGTTTCCATGCCTGTGCATTGAGCATCTGCCCCCTGGTGGTCATTGCATGTCATAGTTACCAGACAGTTGGCTGGTCAGCCGGTCGCTTAGGTATATATATATATATATATATATATATATATATATATATATAATGACCATTCACTTTAAAAAGTAGACCCCGCCCCCTTGCCTGGCCAGTGTTGCCCAGTGGTTGAGCATCGACCTATGAACCAGGTGGTCATGGTTCGATTCCCGATCAGGGCACACGCATGGGTTGCAGGCTTGAGCCCCGGTGTGGGGCATGCAGGAGGCAGCGATCAATGATTATCTCTCATCATTGATGTTTCTATCTCTCCCTCTCCATTCCTCTCTGAAATCAATAAAAACATATTTTTAAAAAAAGTGGTGCCTCCCCTCTCCCCCCAAATAACAACGAAGGTGTAGAGTCAAGAAAATGGCAGCCAAATAGGAAGATTTTTCTTGCACCTCCTCCCAGGACCAGACTGGAAATAAAACTAAAGTGGGGAACATACACCCGGAATTACCAACTGAGGTCCAGCTGAGGAGGGGACTATATCAAGGAAGGACAAAAAACCCCTGGAGACCGGTAGGAAAGGTGAGGTCGAGAGAGGTGCTAACCCAGCTCCCTGGGGTGGTAGGCGAGAGTGAAGAGGATCTCTCAGCTATTGGAGGGTCTGTTCCCTCAGAAGACAGAGGCCCAGAGCACAGGCTGGGCTCCACAGCCCAGAGCACCAGAGCTGAGACCTGCAGCCCACGTAACATCCAGCCCTGAAAGGCGGCAGGGCTGTTGGCTGCCTCGGAGCCTGGAGTTGGTAGACCAGAGCCGGTCAGAGAAAAGGCCTCAGTTTCTGTTTTTTGTTATTGTTGTTTTTAAACCCAGAGCACAGAAGTTTTATCTGCAGCTACGCACCTGAGGGTTTGGTACAGGGACAGAGGCGTGGATTCGAGGTGCCTAAGGAGAGGCTGGGGTGGGAAAAGCATTGCAGGGAGAGGTGGAAAAGCAACAGCCAGCAGTCCTGCATTTGGTTGTAGGTCCCCAAACTGAAAAGGTCATTTTTTTCCTGAGAGGAGCTAGCTGCTCCAGTAGCCACAGCACAAGAAAAGGTAAAAAGAAAAAAAGCCCTAGGTAATACAGCCTGTCCCACGCCCATGAGCTCTGCCTGCCACACCCTGCATCTTGACCTTTTCAGAAAAAACAAAACCAGAGGCCAAGCCTATGGGTTTGAACAGTCAGGGAGCTTCCAGTTTGATAAAAACTCTCAGCAAAGTGGGAATAGAGAGATCATACCTCAACATAATAAAGGCCATATATGACACACCTACAGCAAACATCATACTCGATGGGTAAAAACCAAAACCATTTCCCCTAAAAACAGGAAAAAGACAGGGATGTCCACTTTCACCACTCTTATTCAACATAGTAATTGAAGTCCTAGCTACAGCAATCAGACAAGAAGAAGAAGGCATCCAAATTGGAAAGGAGAAAGAAAAACTCTCATTATTTGTAGATGACATGATATTGTACATAGAAAACCCTAAAGACTCCACCAAAAAACTACTAAATTTGATAAATAAATTTGGCAATGTAGCAGCATACGAAATTAATACTAGAAATCAATGGCATTTATATACAGCAATAATGAACTCTCAGAAAGAGAAACTAAAAAAACAATCCCATTTACCATTGCAACAAAAAGAAAATAAGATACTTAGGAATAACCTTAACGAAGGAGGTAAAAGACCTGTACCTGGAAAACTATAGGACATTGAAAAAAGATATAGAGGAAGATATAAAAAAATGGAAGAACATACTTACTTGGACTGGTAGAATCAATATCATTAAAATGTCCATACTACCCAAAGCAATTTATATATTCAATGCAATCCTTAAAATACCAATAGTATATTTCACAAATCTAGAACAAACAATCCAAAAATTTATATGGGACCAAAAAAGACCCCAAATAGCCACAGCAATCTTGAGACAAAAGAGCAGAGTTGGAGGAATCACAATACCAGATATCAAGTCATACAACAAAACCACTGCACGCAAAACAGCCTGGTGCTGGTACAACAGGCATATAGATCAATAGAACAGAACTGAGAACCCAGAAATTCACCCAAGCCATTACGCTCAATTAATATTTGACAGCAAAATCTCAGACATCTCTCATAGCAATTTATTTACTGATACATCTCTGAAGGTAAAGGAAACTAAGGAGAAAATAAACAAATGGGACTACATAAAAAAAAAAGCTTTGTACAGACGAGAAACCATCAACAAAATGAAAAGGGAGCCCGCTGTATGGGTGAACATATTTGCCAATGATACATCTGATAAGCAGTTAATTTTCAAAACACATAAGGAACTCATAGAACTTAACAAAAGGAAGTCAAACCAATTAAGAAATTGGCAAAGGACCTAAATAGACACTTCTCCAAAGAGGACATATAGAAGGCCAAGAGACATATGAAAAAAATGATCAAAGTCAATAATCAGCAGAGAGATGTGAATTAAAACAACAATGAGGTATCACCTCACACCTGTCACAATGGCTACCATCAACAAATCAACAAATTACAAGTGATGGTGAAGTTGTACAGGAAAGCAAACCCTAATACACTGTTGGTACAGCTATTATAGAAAACAGTATGGCGTTTCCTCAAAAAATTAAATATGGAACTCCCATTTGACCCTTGATCCAACTTCTAGGAATATACCCTAAGAAAACTAAAACACCAATCATAAAGAATATATGCACCCCTATGTTCATAGCAGCGCAATTTACAATAGCTAAGATCTGGAATCAGCCCAAGTGCCCATCAGTAGATGACGGGATAAAAAGCTGTGGTATATATATGGAACACGATGGAACCATGGAACACTATGCAGCTGTAAAAAAGAAGGATCTCTTACTATTTTAGACACCATGGAGTGACCTGGAGATTATTATGCTAAATGAAGTAAGTAGGTCACAGAAAGGTAAGTATCATGACCTAACTCATATGTAGAATCTAATGAACAAAATAAATGAACAAAATAGATCCTGAGGCACAGAAGCATGGAACAGACTGAGACTGATGAATCTCAGAAAGAAGGGAGTGGGGTGGGTGGGTGGATGGAGAGTGATTAACAGGGGAACTTATATGTATATTAGTGGCCCGGTACACGGATTTGTGCATATTGAAAGGAAATTAATTAGAAGAAATATTTTAATATGGCTATTTTCCCTTTCTCTATAATAGAAGTATCAACCAAATTCACGATCAACAATGACAGATCACAACACATGCGTACAACTGGTGCCAGTGAGAGCTTTATATGTATCGTGCATGTGTGAGTCAACTTAGCCTTTTATAGATATAGAATAAACTTGCTTAATTAGACCTGCTTTCTGATTTAGCTAAACTTTTTTCCAGCCCAGTGAAGCACCCCAACTTCTTTTTCAGGTAATTGTCAGTAACCCAGCAGTAAATATCAACACGAAGCAGATTATTATTGTAGATCATGCAGGGAGAACAAAGGGTAAAATATTTAACTGCAGCAGTGTTTGACCATATTCTGTGCAGTGAGAAAACCTGAAGTCATTTTCAAGGTTCACTATTTCTTACTTCTTTTCAGTTGGGTCAAGTTTCTAAACTTTCTAAATTTCCATTTTCCGGCTAATGAAAGAAAATAGGATTCTACCGAGTCTCCTATCTACCTACTCCAGGACTTCTGTGAGGATCAAATAAGATGAGGCACAGGAAAACACTTCACAGGCATTTGGTTAAACTGTAAAATGTTTGCACCTGGCTATAAAGCAAGTCGCGTTCTTGGGCTGAAGAAACTGCAAGGAGACTAGTCACTAGAAAGAGGAAGCTGGGCATTGCTATGTGACATCATTACCTGGATGGACACTTAGCATATTAGCCTTTTACTAGTATATACATAGATATCCATAGCTCATGGACACAGTGGTGAAATACTGTGGTGAAAGCTTGGGAGGAGCAGGTGTGGAGTGGAAGGGGTCAATGGGGAAAAAAAGGTATATCTGTAATACTTTCAACAATAAAAATAAGTAAAACACAACAAAAATACCCCACAAAAATACCAATGTGAAGGAAAGAAGATTCCAATAGGATATTTCTGATGTAAGTTAAAATACTGTATTTATAAATACTCACTACTTATGAAGCCATATTATTTCACACAATATTAATCAGATATTGTGAGAATCCCTTACATACCATGTCCTTGTCTAGATACTGAAAGATTCACCCCTTAAAAAAATGTATAGTTCGTGGATTTGAAGATAACAAGGTAAATACTTAAAATTGAAATGTGTAACCTAAATTGAAAAGTGAATGGTTCTACCGGTATGTTGAGAAAGCAAATGTTAAAACATGCTATGAGGTATTATCATAAAAAAAATCCTAAACTGACTTTAGAAAGACAAAAAAAAATAGACCATGTCAAAAATCTCTTTTGACATTATCTTGAAAATAATTTCTAACAGTAAGTTGGAGGGATGAAGAAATCTTCAGGACTTTTCAGCCCATCCAACTACATGACTACATTTAAATGGTCCAAAATACCCATGAGTCAATCTTATGTCTAATATGTACAGACTAGTTTGCTTCACACTATTCTTCCCCGTAGCCCATAAACCTTCTGGAGAAGAGGTGGGGTGTAGGAGACAATGTATGGACTTTGGTGTCAGACATACTTTGATGCGATGTGAATTGGGCTTTACCATTTACATAACTTCTAACTCTATCAACTTCATTTAAAACAGGGATAGTGGTACACATTTTGTGGGCTGGTCATGAAGATAAGAGATAAATTATGAGAGGCATTGACATTCAATTATGTTACATACACTGGCATTCAATAAATGTAGCTACTATACTTATTATTCTAAGTTGTGTTTTAGCCAGTGTTTGCCTACCCTCGTCAAAAGTGAGGCACTGGCACAGTCCACTGGGTGAGCCCACTCAAAATACTTGGTGATTGTTTCATCACCTTAGTCCTCTCATCTACAGATTAAATATTGTTAGTCCTTATTTTCCCACCCTTTGGCTATCTTGTGGTTTTCCTGAAACCCATTTCAAGTTCTTGAAGTCCTTTTTAAATTGTCCTCCAAGGAAAGAGCCATGGTAATGGCTTTCTAGACTTAGAACAAATAAGTAACCAAGTACTTTGCCTCTTCAGAGAAGAGTAAACCCATACCCCCACTGAGGTTTAGCAAATAAAGATATAAGATGCCCAGTTAAGTTTAAATTTCAGATAAATAACAAATAACTCTTCTTAGATAAGTATGTCCCATGAATGTATTTTATGTGATAATCCAATTTGTAAGCAAATGTAGAAAAATAAAGGAACAATCACTCCTTTTACTAACAGAACTTCAATTGAAAAGATTTCGGCCTAACCTATTTATCTGTTGGGGGCAGAATAGTATTTTTAAGATTTTTGTAGCACATGCATGTTGCAAAACTACATACACTTGTTTTTGTTTTGATGCTGCATATCAAATTCATGCTGTTTTCAAAGTGATTACCAGAGTAACCTGTTCCTAATAGGTGATTTTAAAAGGGAGTAACGATTCTTTTCTTTTCTTTTTTTTTAAACTAAAAATCAAGAAAAAGATTGTGTGCTTGTGGAGAAAAGTTATATGGTATATGGCAGCTTATCACTAACCATGACATTTCTGAAACAATAATATTCCTAGATTGATTTTCATACTTTATTTATAATAAACAAGCTTATTAAAATTCCTATGTAGGTGGCTACTGGAGAAAACATGTTAAACATGATAAAATAATAATTTTCATGTCTTATAATTCATGCTTTTAGGGGTTTCTGTAAACTCTGATTCTTGATTATTACATAAATGTTTGTTTCTTTGAACAAGACCTAAACAGTGTTTTTTATTCAGATGCATATGCAATATTGCATCCCTTCTTCCAACAAACACTTTAATAGTTGAAAATGTCTGAATTATAGGACAAAAAAGCCAAATATGCATTTTCTAGTTGTAACATATGATTGAGATCATTGTCCAACTCTGATGTGGTAAGAGTAAAGATATGACTGAAAGTATTCAAGTTCTGGGGAAGAAGAATAAATGGACATTGGTTTGATCAGTGTGCATATTGTAAAAAGTCCTATTCAGGAAATATATTGAACTGTCAGAGTCCTGATTGATGGACAGGCTTTTGTCCTATTAATAATTTGTAGGTCAGACAAGAATGTTTCATTGCCCTTAAAAATGTGAAGAGTAAATTTTCAATATTAAGACAGTGCTAACATGCTTGAAATCCTATAAAGCTATTTAAACATATTTTCCAGCCTAATGGATAGATGTAATTTTATAGTTCAGATTGTGCAAAAAATGCATACTTGGCTTATTTTGTCCTATTTGTCAATTAGTCCAGGAATACTGAATAACATGAATCCACAAATCACATCTGAGAAACATCTTTCTAAGTATATAAGTTAAAATAAGCCTAGCAATCTTTTCTGGTTGCATTCAAGTACAGGGTTTGAATAGGTTAAACCTGACTGGAACTGTCCGAATGTGAACCAGTGAAGGGAGACAAGTTAGAGAGGAAGCTGGTACATTACTCATGAATGAATCAGACATTTCCCTCCCTCTGTGTTTGAAAATGTCTTCAGCACAAGGCGTGGTAAATTCCAAATGGGGAAACTGTGTTCAGGATTGGGTTTATACAACTGATCAACCTCTCATGGTATTCTAAAGCAGAAATCAAATGGCTGCAGAGAAATGCTAATGGTAAGTAGACCCCCATTCTTGTTGCAGTTGTTATCATGTAAAAGGAAATCAACTTCCAGGGAAAAAAAGATAAAGGGGAGAGACATGAGGGTGCCACAGGCCAGGCCCTGACCCTGAAATCAGAGTGGTCACGCAAGGCAGGTGTTCCCCTGTAACACTACTTTCACGGAGTTCCTAGGGTATGTCTGGATTTTACTTGGCTCACATAACCTGAGAACTTTTCTTTGAAAACAAAGTTTGCAAGTAGACTCTGGCAGTGGAATGAACTAAGAACCTTTTTCAAGGTGCATTTTGTCAGTATACGACATTTCCTTTTTGAAAGCAAAATAGAAAAAACACACACTCTTAGAAATCATGAAAATACTGTGAATGGAAGGAATAGACAAACCTAGTCATATTTTGGTATAGATGTGTATTCCTCGGGTGAACATAATGCAATTCCAACAGTGTTTGGAGAAAAATTAAAAACATATAAATATGTTTGATCAACAGTAACCAGAGAATAAAGAACCAAACAAAACTTTCTACAAAGATCTTAAATATTTTAAATGAACAGAGAATACCAAGCAAAGTATCTTCGTAAAAACAGAACAGTAGAAAAATAAGTACATAAGTACAGAATCCAATTTTTAAAACTCAGTAAACACTCTGGATCCTTGAAAAATCAATAAACCAAAAGGTTAGGACACCTTAAAAACAACTGTGCTCAGGATTGCATTTATATAACTGATCAATTCAAGGAAAAAAATAACTTAGACAGCTGTGTGTGTGTGTGTGTGGGGGGGGGTGTGTGTGTGTAAAGGGTATATGTGTTTGAGAGAGAGGGGGGGAGACAAGTTGGAGAGGAAGCTGGTACATCTGTTCCCTAATGTACCAGAACAAGAGAGAGCAAGTGATTGGAAAAAAACACACAGCACTTTTCAACTATAGGTGTTGCCCCATAGTTGTTACCTCGTGCCTCGCTGCACTCCAGGTGGTACTGTAAGGTGGGTACACATGCCTGGAGGAGCAGAGAGGGAAGAGGCGCTAAACTTTGGTGGACAGAGGCAGGGCCAGGGAGTATTTCAGAGTGGAGATATTCCTTGAGTGGGGACTTGCAAGACAAGGTGAAGTTGCTCAGGTACAGCTGAGGCAGGGGACCAGACATTCTGGGCAGAGGACCTCAGGGAGAATGTGCAGGCTGTCCAGGAAGTTGTAACTAGGACAGAAACAGTGTGGGCTGGGCTGTGAGGGTGGATGAAGCTGGCAGGTTAGCTGGGGCCACATCACAGCAAGCTGTATATGTCCTGTTGAGAGGTCTGCACCTTATCTGTAGCGGTGAGTTCCTGGGAGGTTTTAAGCAGGAGATGGAAATCGGCATACTTATGTCTATATATTATACAATTTGTGACTGTGTGGAGAATGGATTGGAGCTAGAGGCCAGAAGACATGACGGAAGGTCATTACATCTGCGCAATCAAGGATAAAGATTAAGAACAGAGTGAAGATCTCATTACCCGCAGAGTCCAGAAATCCATCTCTCACGCATCAGTTTTGTGTGTCCAATAGCTATTTAAGACCAAGTTTGACATGCATTTATTTAGGTCCTACTATGTGTGAGATGTTTGGGGGTATATCAATAAACAAAACAAACATTCTTGCTCTTGTAGAACTTACCTTCTAGCAGGTGCATCCAGACAATAAATTATACATATAACAATTAAGTCAATCATCTATATATATAAAAGGCTAATATGCAAAGTGTTCCCTCGGGAGTTCAATGGCTCACTATGATGTGCGCTGACCACAAGGGGGTGGTGTGGAATGAAGGAAGACCCTGGCCGGCAGCCAGAAGTCCCCGATTGTCCCTGGTTGCCGGCCAGACCTAGGGACCCTAATCGTGCCCAAATTTTGTGCACCGGGCCTCTAGTGTAGTATAATAGAAGTTGATGAGTGCTACAAGCAAAAATAAAGAGCAGGGCTGGGGGATCAGGCAGTCAGAGGGAAGATGGTAGGGGAGGTTTGTGGATTTGAAAAACTGGAAAGGTGACTTCTAAGGAGAGGGTAGAAGGACAGGACTTAGCCATCTGAGAAGTGAAAAGAGATTTCTGAGTAGAGACAAGAAGGACCAAACTGAGAGCATGCTCGGTGTATAATCAGGTATAGCAAAGGGGCCAGTAAACTTGGACTTTGGTAACTGGAAGATGACATCAGAGGACAAAAACAGAGCATGCAGAGCCTGTAGGCCACTGTGAGGCCTGGATTTTTTATTGGAGTAAAGTGGGGAGCCACTTCAGGGTGTTGAGCAAGGGAGCAATTATGACTGAATGGAATCACCTTGAACAAGTGTGGAAGAAGACTGCTGGTGGCAGGGAGTTGGCATAAGGCAAAGGTGAAGAAGTGAGGTCAGCCGGGAGGCTGCTGTAGTCCAGGTGAGGGATGGCCTGGGCAGAAGGAAGGGGTGAATGAGGAGAGGTGGCTGAATTCTGGTTATATTTTGAAGACATGGATTTGGATATGAGGTGTGTGAGACAAAAAGGAGTCACAAATATTCCAAGGATTTTGGCTTTTTAAATAGGGAGGATGGCTTTGCCAGTTACTGACATGGAGACGCCGGTGTATGGAGCAAGTCTGGCATGGATGTGAGACTATCAGTAGTTTAGTTCATGTTTGAGATAATTTTTAAGAATCCAAGTGGAGCTGCTGAGTATGCAGTTGGATATTTGAGTCTTAGAGTTAAGGAGACACATCTAGGCTAGAGACTTAAATTAGAAAATTGTCTGCATATCGATGGTATGAAAAACCTTGAACCTGGATGAGACCACCAAATGAGGGAGTGGAGAGAATGAAGAGAGAAGGACTACACATTGGAACACAGCTAAGAGGCTGGGGAGCAGAGGGTGAATGAGAGACTAAGAAGCAGCAGTCAGATTCCTTCTGGCACCTTCATCGACTCCCATGAAACTTGCTCTCCTACTCTGTATCCTTCTTGGTGTCTAACATTTCCCACATTTCCAGGACATCATCCTTGACTCTCACCTACAAGTGTTTAAAATATATCTGCTTCCATCCCCACTGACATCTATAGTTCAGGGCAGTGCCACTTCTGCCTGGATCTCTACAACAGCCTCCTACCAGTCTTCCCTCGCCATTCTGGCCCCTGATCATCTGTTCCCTGATGTACCAGAGATATCTTTCTAAAATGACAACCTAATTAGATTGTGACATAATCAGAAAGTGACATAATCATGACTTCTCTGTTTAAAAACAATTCAGCTCCTTAGCACAGCTTAAAAGCCAGGCATAATTTGGCCTCTGCCTAACCCTCCAGCCTTGCCTCTTGCCATCACCCCCCTAGAAATCGAGACGGGCACTCCCTGCCCTTCTTCTAGTTGTTGAAGCAAGCCATGTGCTCTCCCACTGAGTCTCAGCACATGTGGCCACCTCTTTATGGGACTCTTGTTCTCACCTTCATGTGCTTAACTCTTATTGTCCTTCATGTCTCATATCTTATGGGACACTTCTTTTAGGATGCCTTCTCTGATGCCTCTCTTGCCCTCTAGTAAGAGATTAGAAACTCTTCTAAGTGCTCCTACATCAAATCTGCCTTCCCCTTATCTAGACATATCATGCTGTATTGTAATTTACTTATCTGAATCTCCCATTACACAGTAAGCTCAGTTTTCAGCCCCTAGTGTAGTGCCATCATATGACTCTTGTTAAATGATGAACAATGAAATGAATACATAAAATAATGATCCTGAACAATGACTTTGGAGGTATGGGTACGACAGAAAGGAAGGACAAGACTGGAAAGAGAGCAAAGAGATAAAATTTATGTGATAATGACTGAACACAGATTTTGGTTGCAGGTGAGACTGAGGAGACAAGGATGGCTAAAAGATGTGTAAGCTGGGTGTCATAAATGGGAAGGAAAATAGGCAAAGAAAAGTTTTAAAGTAAAAATGATAAGTCATTTAATAACTCTGAAGTATCTGTTGGTCATTCAAGTGGCAATGTCTATAAGGTAGTTAATAACATTGGCATGGTGGTCCAGAGTAATGAGGAGTCAGAGATAGCAATCTGTGAACACTGGTCCATCAGTGTATTTGAAGTCATAGAGGTAAGTGAGATCCCCCATGGGTGTGTTCAGTTTGTAGAAAGGAGGGATTCAGATTGAACCCAGAACCTAACCTTTATATCCTAAAAGTAAAAAGTTTGAGTGGCATTTCAGAAAGTTATGAAGAAATTTCAACAAGGGAAGAGCACAGGTTAGTATCAAATTTGAGAGGGTTGAAGTGGGATAAAAACAAAAGTATCAGCTATATTTGGCAATGAGGAGGTTATTGGTGATTACTGTGAGGGTACTCTCTTGGGAATGTGGAACAGAATAAATGAGTTAAGGAATGAATGAGAACAGAGAAAATGAGTTAGGCATCTATTTTCAAGAATTCTTTATTAAAAGGATAAGGCAGGATTTCAAGATGCAGCAGAGTAGGTGGGAGCTACACACACTTCCTTCCAGGACCAAAGTGGAAATTATAATTATATTAAAGAACAAGCATCCCGAATAGCCAAGTGAAGACTAGCTGAAGAGGAGTCTTATCACCAAGGATTTACAGAAGCCAAATCGAGGCTGGTAGGAAGGGCAGAGATGAAAAGGGGGGCTGGCCCAGCTTCCATGGGCAGCTGCTGAGGTTCTGGAGGGATATCTCAGCTGTGGGGGTTCTCCTTGAAGAACTGTGGGACCTAAACGCCAAGCCAGGATCCCCAGCCCAGAGCACCAGAGCCAGGAAGAGGTCCCTAACATCTGTCTGTGAAAAGCAGCGGGGTTTCTGTCTGCCGGGGAGAGATAGAATCAGCTGGAGAAACAGGCACCCTCTCAAAGGGCCAACGCACAGAATTTCATTTGCAGCCACTCATCCTGAGCTCTGGGGGAGGGAGGGCCAAGCAGACTAGAGTCACATGAGAGGAGTCTGAGGTTTGTGGCTCTGGGGAGAAAGTGGAAAGGACAGCCACGAGGATCCCTGTGCTGAGTCATTTTCTCACACCACAGATGCCATCATTCATGGGCAGGAGCACTTTTCTGCTGCCTCTCTTGCCCTCTCCTGAGAGATTAGAAACTGCTATGTGCTCAGACATCAAAGCTGCTTTCCCTTATCTAGACATTATCACGTGGCCTCAGCCTGGGGAAAGCAACTGGCCTATCCTTGGAACTCCCTCTCACCCCACCTGGCAAAGTACAGGCCCTGCTGAGGAGTAGCTGCCTTGGCCAGGATGTAGAGCTCTGGGAAGGCTGAGGGGGTGCCAGTGACTGGATTGAGTAGTCTGGCTTTGAGGCAGGAGCCATTTTCCCCACTTTTCTGTGAAGCTGACTAGCACTTCTCTCTCATGGGAGATCCAATCAAACCCCCTCCCAGCTTCTGGCAGACCCAACCTCCGGACTTTGGGGGCCCCACCTGCCCAACCCCTAGTGGCTCTACCTTGCTGAGGTCTGGGCAAAATCTGGGATAGACTGAGTCTCCTGGCCCTGGGGCAGGGACCACGTCCATCACCTTCATTGAAACTTGACTGGCATCTTCCCCTGACAGGAGATTCACTAGCCCCACCTTCCTGATTCCACTAGGGCAGTGGTTCTCAACCTTCTGGCCGTTTAAATACAGTTCCTCATGTTGTGACCCAACCATAAAATTATTTTCGTTGCTACTTCATAACTGTGATGTTGCTACTGTTATGAATCGTAATGTAAATATCTGATATGCAGGATGGTCTTAGGCGACCCCTGTGAAAGGGTCGTTCAACGGCCAAAGGGGTCTCGACCCACAGGTTGAGAACCACTGCACCAGAGGCTTTTTCAGTGACTGAACCTAACAGGCAGCTGGCAGGGGAAGGAAGGCAGAGGCAGATCTTGGGGTTCCTTGAAACTTTTGCTGAACTGTACCTGGCTCTAGTGCTAGCAATGCTGGCCTTGATGCACAGCTTGGTCCTTCTCATGCACTGAAGCCCAGCAGAGGCAGCCACAAACTGTGGATTTCTTGTAGCTCCAAATAGGTTGCTGAAGCACAGATAGTGTCTAACAGTGGCCTAATACAGGGTCCCTCCCAAGAGGCCTCAACACAACCAGTGGCCAGCATCCGGCAACATCAGAGCAGGATCCAACAAGCTTCACAACAGTGTATCCAAAGAAAGATTTCAGAAGGCACCAAACACTGCTGAGGTGAATTCTGCTTCGTGAGGTCAGCACCTACACTGCAGCTCGCATACAGTGGTAGGGGTTGAGTCTCATAATCAGTGAGCCTGAGGATTGATCCCATGCACAAACCAGCCAAATAACAATCAGGACTCAATTATAACAGGAGGGTCCACATAACCCACACAACAGACATTACTAGAACACCCAGCTCAGAAGATCAAGGAGACTGGCACTCGGTTCTACAGGATACCTACTACAAAAGGCCACCCCACGGAAACTGGGAGTCATAGCAGACCTATCCAATACATAGAAAAAATACAAAGAGGCAGCCAAAATGAGGAGACAAAGAAAAAGTCCCCAAAGAAAAGAACAGGAGACTGTTCCAGAAAAAAAGCTAAATAAAATGGAGGCAGATATATAGTTCCAAGTAATGGGTACAAGGATGCTCAAAGAACTCAGTAAGAACTACACCAGCATGTGAAAAAAACATAGAAAACTTAAAAAGAGCAGTCAAAAATAAAGAATACAATATCTGAACTCAAGAATATACTGAAAGTAGTAAACAGTAGGTTGGATGAAGTAGAGGATTGAATCAACGATATGGAAGATAAGGTTAAAAAAAATCCAATCAGAGCAGAAAAAAGAAAAAAAAATTCAAAAGAATGAGGATAGGCCTTAGCCAGTGTGGCTCAGTAGTTAGGGTGTTGGTCCGCACACCAAATGGTAGCAGGTTTGATACCCAGTCAAGGGGGTGTACCTAAGTTGCAGTTTTGATCACGAATCCTCGTTGGGGTGAGTGTGGGAGGCAATAAAAAATAAAGAATACAATATCTGAAGTCCCCCCTCTATCCCTCTCTCCCCCTCCCTCCCTTCCTTCCACTCTCTAAAATCAATGGAAAAAATATCCTTGGTGAGGATTAACAAAACAAAACAAAGAATGGGGATGATTTAAGGGACCTTTGGGACAATATGAAGTGTAACAACAAGAGAGAGAAGAGAGAGAGAGCAAGGGATCGAGAATCTATTTGAAGAAATAATGAGTGAAAAATCTCCCTAACCTGGTGAATGAAAAAGACACAAAAGTCCAGGAATCACAGAGAGGCCCAAACAAGATGATTCCAAAGAGGCCCCTACCATGACACACCATAGTTAGAATGGCAAATGTTAAAGACTAAGTGAGAATCTTAAGAACAGTAAAAGGAATACAGTTACCTACAAGGGAGCTTGCATAAGACTATCAGCTGATTTCTCAACAGAAACATTTCAGGCCAGAAGGGACTGCCATGAAAAGTGATGAAAAAGCATGGACCTACAACCAAAACTACTCTACCCAGCAAGGCTACCAATTTAAAACTGAAAGGGAAATAAAGAGCTTCCCAGACAAGAAAAAGCTAAACGAAGTTTTTTTTTGTTTTTTACCACCAAACCAGTATTACAAGAAGAAGAACATTGCTAAAAGAATATAATGGCAATAAATACATACCTCTCAACAATCACTTTAAATGTAAATGGCATAAATGCTCTAATCAAAAGACATAGGGGAGTTGAATGAATAAGAAACAAGACCCATATACATGCTGTCTACAAAAGACTCACCATAGAATGAAAGATGTACACAGATTAAAAGTAAAAAGATGGAAAAAGACATTTCATCCAAATGAAAATGAAAGAAAAGGCTGGGGTAGCAATACTTTATATCTGACAAAAGAGACTTTAAAAGAGAGAATATAGTAAGAGACAAAGAAGGACACTACATAATGATAAAGGTAAAAAATCCAACAAGAGAATATAACCCTTGTAAACATTTATGTAACCAACAAAGGGTACATAAATATGTAAAGTGAATATTGACAGACATGAAGGGAGAGATTGACAGTAATACAATTGTAGTAGGGGATTTTAACACCCCATTGACATCAATGGATAGATCTTCCAGACAAAAATCAACAAGGAAATGATGGCCTTAAATGACACAGTAGATTAGATAATTTTATTGATATCTTCAGAGCATTTCACCCCAAAGCAGCAGAATATACTTTCTTTTCAAGTGCATATAGAACATTTTCTATGATAGACCACATGTTAGGACAAAAAACAAGTCTTAATAAATTTAAGAAGACTGAAATCATATCAAGCATATTTTTGGACCATAATGGCATGAATCTAGAAATCAATCACAAGAAAAAAGTGAAAAAATAAACAAAAACAAGACATGGAGACTAAATAACATGTTACTAAACAATTAATAGGTTAACAATGAGAACAAGGATGAAATCAAAAGTTACCTTGAAACACATAAAAATGAGAACACAATAACCCCAAATCACAGTGAGAGCAGTCCTAAGAGGTAAATTCGTAGCATTACAGACTTACCTTAAGAAACAAGGAAAATCTCAAATAAACGATTTAACTTTACCATTAAAGGTACTAGAAAAAGAACTAACAAAGCCCAATGTGAGTAGAAGAAAGGAAATAATAAAGTTCAGAGCAGAAGTAAACAAAATAGAGTCTAAAAAAAAGTACAAACGATCAATGAAACCAAGAGCTGGTTCTTTGAACAGATAAACAAGATTGAGAAACCTTTCATCAAATTCATCAAGAAAAAAAGAGAGAACACCCAAATAAATAAAATCAGAAATGAAAGAGAAGAAGTAACAACAGACACTAAAGAAATAGCAACAATTTTAAGAAAATAATACAAACAACTATATGCCAACAAATTGGACAATCTGTAATAAATTCCTAGAAACACACAATTTTCCAAAACTGAATCAGGAAGAATCAGAGAATCTGAATAGACAGATTACAACTAGTGAAACTGAAGCAGTAATCAAAAGACTCCCAACAAAAAAAGTCCTTGATCACATGGCTTCACAGGTGAATTTTACCAAACATTCAAAGAAGAACTAACACCTATTCTTCTCAAACTATTAAAAAAAATTCAAGAGGAGGGAAGACTCCCAAGTTCACTTTACGAGGCCAGCATTATCCTAATTCCATAATGCGATAAAGACACTACAAAGAAAGAAAATTACAGACCAGTATCACTGATGAACACAGATGCTAAAATCTTCAACAAAATATTAGCAAACGGGATCCACCAATACATTAAAAAGGTCATATACCACAGTCAAGTGGAATTTACTCTGAGGATGCAAGGTTGATACAATATACAAAACAATAAATGTGATATACCACATAAACAAAATGAAGGATAAAAACCATATGATCATATCAAAATATGCAGAAAAACATTTGATAAAACCCAGCACCCATTTATGATAAAAACTCTCAGCAAACTGGGAATAGAGGGAACATACCTCAAACTAATAAAGGCTATATATGACAAACCCACAGCCAACATCATACTCAATGGGTAAAATCTACAAGCCTTTCCTTTAAGATCTGGGACAAGATAGGGATGTCCACTTTCACCACTCTGACTCAACATAGTACTGGGAGTCCAAGCTACAATAAATTAGAGATGAAGATATAAAAGGCATTCAAATTGGAAAAGAAGATGTAGAACTGTCATTATTGCAGATGACATGATACTGTGTATACATAGCCCTAAAGATTCCACCAAAAAACTGCTGGAACTGATAAATGAATTCAGTAAAGTAGCAGGATACAAAATAAATATCCAGAAATTAGCTGCATTTTCACATACCAGTAATGAACTATCAGAAAGGGAAAGTAAAAAAACATTCCTATTTACAATTGCTTCAAAAAATAATAAAGTACCTGGGAAAAAATTTAACCAAGGATGTAAAAGACCTGTCCTTGGAAAATTATAAGACACTGAAGAAAATACAAATATGTGGAAGCATATACTATGTTCATGGTTAGGAAGAATTAACATCATTAATACGTCCATACTACCCAAAGGAATCTACAGATTCAACATAGTTCCTATCACAATACCACTGGCATATTTCCCAGAACTAGAACAAATATTCAAAAATTTATATGGGACTAAAAAAGACCCCAAATAGTCTCAGCAACCTTGAGATAAAAGAACAAAGTTGGAGGAATCACGCTGCCTGATCTCAAACTATACTACAAGGGCATAGTAATCAAAACAGCATGATACTGGCATAAAAACAGACATATAGATGAATGGAACAGAATAGAGAGCCCAGAAATAAACCCATGCCTTTATAGTCAGTTACTATTTGACAAAGGAGGCAAAAACATACAATGGGATAAAGATAGTCTCTTCAATAAATGGTGTTGGGAAAACTGGACAGATATGTGCAAAAAAATGAAAGTAGACCACCTTCTTATACCATACACAAGAATAAACTCAAAATGGATTAAAGACTTACATGTTAGACTTGCAACCATAAAAATCCTAGAAGAAAACATAGGCAGAAAAATACCGGAAATTTCTCATAGAAATATTTTGTGTGAGGTACTGTCTTGGGCAAAGGAAACAAAAGGAGTTGCCTCGAAAAATTAAAAGTGGAAGTGCCTTATGACCCAGTGATTCCACTTCTGGGAATATATTCAAAGAAACCCTAAACACTAATTCAAGAAATATACGCACCCCCATGTTCATTGCAGCAGTATTTATAATAGCCAAGATTTGGAAGAAGCCCAAGTGCCCATCAGTAGATGAGTGGATAAAAAAAGCTGTGGTACATTTACACAATGGAATACTACTCAGCTATAAAAAAAGAAGGGAATCTTACCTTTTGCATCAGCACGGATGGACCTGGAGAGTATTATGCTAAGTGAAATAAGCCAGAGATAGACAAGTACCATATAACTTCACTTATATGGTAATATGTGGAATAAAATGAACAAAAGACACTAACAAAGTGGAAAGAGACTCATGGATACAGAGAACAGACCACAGCTGTCAGAAGAGAGGTGATTGGGAGCTGGGTGAGAAGGGTGAACGAGATTAAGCAAAGAAAAAAAGACTCACGAACACAAACAACAGTATGGTGATTTCCAGAGGGAAGGGAGGGTAGGGGAAGGTAGAAAAAGGTAAAGGGGGAATAAATGATGATGGAAGGAGACTTGACTTGGGCTGATAAACACACAATACAATATGCAGATGATGTACTGTAGAATTGTATACCTGAAACCTATATAGTTTTATTAACCAATGTCATCCCCATAAATTCAAATAAATATAAAAAACAACAAACAAAAGGATAAGGCAGAATTAGGAGTGAATATTTAAGGTAATTGGGTATTAAGGATCCTATTAGGATATTGGACATCTGTCTTTTCTTTCTTTCTATAAGAAGAAGTTGAGTAAGGGCTGAATGAACAAAGGTGAGAGATATTTTAAAAGATGGGAAGGGTTTGGGAGGAAAGTGGGATAGATGAAGCATGAGGGAAAGAGTGGGATCAAGACGATTGGTTGAAAAGACCATTTTGTCACTTGAGACAGAAGCAGAGAGGTAATAATGTGACATGGAGCCACTTTGGCTGTTTAGTTTCTAAACCAGAGGTGGGGAACCTTTTTTTCTGCCCCGGGCCATCTGGATATTTATAACATCATTCGAGGGCCACACAAAATTATCAACTTAAAAATCAGCCTGCTATATTTGGTCAAATATTTAATTAACTCACCCCTAATGCCATGGCAGGGCCAGACCAGATGATTTTGTGGGCCTTAGACGGCCCTCAGTCATTCCCCACCCCTGCTAAACCATAAAGAAAGATTTACCGAAAATAAGAGGAGCCAAAGAGCTTCAAGAGCTTGAGAGAATGGCGAAAGTTTGCAATTATTGTAATGGGAAGAGAGAAAAAAGAAAAGGACCAAAACAAGAACACAAGTTCGATTGAGGTACAACTCTTCTAATGCCCATTCTCATTGAGTGTCTAAGTCATCCGCAAGGCAGATGTGAGGATGAAATGGATCCATAAACACGACCTCAGTAGTGAAGTCCTTGCATTGTTTATATAATCCCACAGGTCCATAAGCCTTTATTAAGAGGAAATGTCAGCATTTGATTGTTTTTATTTCAAAACCATTTTTATTGAAATCTGCAAGAAATTAACTTCAGGGAAAAGAAAAACATACTGAGACAGATACCCTGTTCTCTTTTTAATAGAACCAACAGTCTAAAGATGCTAAACAAATGAATCAGATATATTGGTAATCTAGCTTTGAAAAGTAAAACCCATTTAGGAATTGTGAGAGTCTTGATCCTAAATACCAGTTTAGTTATTCACTCAGAATCTTTAGTAACATTTGGAAAGTAATTAATCAACTTATGACACAAGATTCAAAGGCTGCCACCTCTCATTGAAACTGTATGGGGTTTTATCTGCATTTATCTGGTAATTGAAACAACAATTATTTTTGTAACCTCTTTGAACACCCAAAGAATATTTAAAATCATTGGACCTTATCTACAGATTTCACTGCACAAGTATGTGTTACTGAGGCTGAAAGAGAATTTAGAAATATCTTAATTCAGACATGAGAGAAAGTTAATTTTTAAAAAGTCCAAAATGCACATTCATTTCTGTTAGGGCAAAGTTGTTTTCGTTAGAACTTAAAATATTGATTGCACTGTTTTACACTCAATTTAAAAAATAGGTAGGGGTTGACCTGGCTGGTGTGACTCAGTTGGTTGGGCGTCATTCCGTGCACCAAAGGGTCACTGTTCTGATTCTAGTCAGGGCACATGCCCAGGTTGTGGGTTCAGACCCCAGTCGGGGTGTGTGCCGGAGGCAGCCTATCAATGGTCCTCTCTCACATCGATGTTTCTCTCTCTTTCTTCCTTTCCCTTCTTCTCTTTCTAAAATCAATTTAAAAACCTTAAAAAACAACAACAACCCAGCTACGGTAATATTTTAAGCCCAAAGGCTCACGAGGGCCCTAAATGATTCTATTTGTCTGCTGTTTTTGACATAACTAGGCAGTAGTTGGACCACGAGCTCACTTTGGCCAGGATAACCATCAGTAGGAGCTAGAGGGATTCTGCCTGAAAGTGAGGCCACAGTCAAGTGACAGATGCTCACCTAAGATTCTCAGAGGAGCAATAAGACAGGAAGTGAAAGCAGGCCCTAATATGAGCTTTCCTCAAATCTTTAGACCACTGTCTGAGTTCATGTTTGGAACATGACAAATGCAATTCCTACACACACTCCAGCATGAACTCTGTATATTGAAGGCCCAAAGAAATGTTCTCAAGATAATATCCACAAGAAAAATTAATATACCTCTACAACAGATGATATCCCAATGGAAAGTAATTGTGAATACAGTTTTTAGGGACATAACTTTTGTAATAGATGCATTATAATCACTGATATGCTAGGAAATTTTAGTCGTGAAAATGATGTAAAACAGTTACAAGTTTGTTTGCTTTTTCTTTTAATATAACGATTTCTTCTGAAACATAGACTTTCACTTAGAGTGTTTGTAAGTAACTAATAGACGGTTTAGGACATACCTCTGACACTCACACTAACAGTTATTCCTGCTTTTGCTAAATATTCCTGCTAATCTTACTAGTAGCTGAGGGTAGGGTAAACTAAGAGGCCTGATTTAGGAGTGGGTAGATTATGGTCTAGCTTCTCCCAGAATAAAACTACCTGTGACAGAGTTGGAGGAAGTTCAGGCTTTGCTTATTGTGTGCTCTACTATTTTCCTGTGAGCTTCCCTTGATTCTGTACTCAGCTTTTTTCCTATTTGTAAGGCAGCAGTCTGATTCCTAATGGGACACTCTATTCATGATTTCCAATGCACCCAAGCCCATGACCCTATAGCATATCCACTTACTTCTCTCCTCCCTTAACCCATAAAAACCTCTAGGTCTTCTACTTCGTTATTTATTTTCTGTATCTGTGACATGAGAGTTATCACAAAAATTTTCTTAAATTGAACTACATATTTCCAAATGTACTAGTATAAATATAGAGGCATTTGACTGCTAATTTATCAAATTGTGAGACCTTTTCAATGGAGTTAAGAATAATCCTATATAATAAAAGGCTAATATGCAAATTGACCGAATGGCAGAACGACCGGTTGCTATGATGTGCACGGACCACCAGGGGACAGATGCTGAATGCAGGAGCTGCTCCCTGGTGGTCAGTGCACTCCCACAGGGGGAGCGCTGCTCAGCCAGAAGACAGGCTCACAACTGGCGAGCCCAGCGGCAGTGGCAGGAGCCTCTCCTGCCTCCGCGGCAGTGCTAAGGATGTCCAACTGATGGCTTAGGCCTGGGGAGCAGGCCTAAGCCATCAGTCGGACAACCCCTGAGGGCTCCCAGACTGCGAGAGGGTGCAGACCAGGCTGAGGGACTGCCCCACCCCTGAGTACATGAATTTTGTGCACCGGGCCTCTAGTTTAGTTATAAATGTATACAAACACATTAATATATAATTATTATTGGTCCTCTGGTTAACCATTGAAACAAAACTTAAGCAGGTCAAAACTACATAATAGCTCGGCCAGTGCTGCTCAGTGGTTGAGTGTTGACTTATGAATCAGGAGGTCATGGTTCAATTCCCAGTCAGGGCACATGCCCGGGTTGCAGGCTTGATCCATAGTAGGGGATCTCTCATCATTGATGTTTCTATTTCCCTCTCTCCCTCTCCCTTCCTCTCTGAAATCAATAAAAATATATATTTTTAAAAATCAAACAAAACAAACCTAAAACTATATAAATAAGTTAATCCTTATACAGTGCAATCTATAATTAAATTTCAAAACAAGCTTTAATGATGATATATGTATTCGGCAACCTTCAGGTTCACTTAAGAGAATCTCCATTTCAAAACCATAATAACACCATTTTCCTTTCTTTCCCCACCAAGATATAAGAAATTTTCAAATTCTGGCACCTCGATGTCACACAGATACAAGACACTTTTGATCAGGGAAAGTTTTCTGGGGACCAAATGTGATACGTTGTTAGAAATTCATGATATAATAAAAAGGTCTCAATGTACATGTTTCAGTACTGCGCCTCCTAAATTCATTCTTTCTTTGAGACAGAAGGAGTTGCTGTTTCCATAGCTTTAATACTCTAGTCATGTACTTTTCAACTGTACTTAAAGTTACATATTTGGGCTGAATCCCTATGGGAAGTCTAGTTACCAGAAAGCACAGACTCACAAACAGGAAATATAACTAGAGTAAGAAGGTGTGTTCTCCACACAATAAAGTTCAAAGATATGTCATTCACGTAATTTGGAGCAAGCCCCAACACCACTATTATTGTCCAATGTCCCTTATGACAATTTAGGATTAAAGCATCATGTTTTCTAAGCCTGTTTGAACTTGCTGCTCTTGCTTATAGATACAAATAACCTGCCCCTTTCTGTGCTTAGTTTTCAATCAGTAAGCATGTCAAGGTGAAAAGGATAGCAGGAACTGTAAAAGTGTTGTGGGGGCGGGGGGAGAGTCAATTTTCAGAAAGCATATGGTAAAACTGAATACTTAATCAAATTAGCCTAGAATTCCTTCCTATTTTCAGCACTTTTTTTTGCAAAAGCAGTTGCTTCATGGTACAGAATGAATTTCAATAAATGTCATACATTTAGTTAGATGGCATATTTTAAAAATTTGTCGAACCAGGTCACTGGCTCAGAATAGATGTCATTCTAAGACATGACAGATGGATATTGATATTGAACAGAAAGATTGACATTAGCTGGGAGGTTCTGGCAGAAGAAAATGTTATTCATGTAACATTCAACAACATATTTACTGAGTACCTTCTGTGTGCCAGTATAAACTTATAATAAATATTTGGACTTTTTAAATATATATATGTAATATTTTATATTACAATAGAAAGAGGAGTTGTGCCAAAATAATGTCCTCGGGGTTAGTAAGGATTATAACGGAATAAGACTGGTCTTTAAAAATACTTATATTTTTTACATTGCATCAGAAAAATGCATTAGTACTCATTCAAACATCCATTCCGTCATGGTTGCAGGATTTTAGATTTCAGATTTTCGACGACCCTTAGTAAAAACCAACTTCCTATTTTTCTGGAACAAAAGGGGCCTTAACATGGCTTCAAAGATTTCTTAGACATCAAAGAGCTTAGAGAGACATACAGTTTATAGATAATGATTTAGGATTTAGTGAATAAAAAACACATGGATTAAATTTCTTTTAAAAGACCCCTAGGTTTACTTTTTAAGAACTAAAATGTTGGTCTAAACACGTTAGTCTCGAGCAAAGCCCAGATTGATTTTTAAAGATAGAGTTGTCTTATGGACCTAAAACTTGGCTGGGTTTTCCTTTCACACATGATTAGGCCTCAAAAGGAGGCAACCTGCCGTCTGCTAACCAAATTACTCCACTTCTCTTTCTCTGACTTGTGAAAACTACATTATTTCAAGGCCTCCAGCTTTAAATGCTCTTCTTGATATTAAATAAAATACTAAAAACCAAAACCATCTCATGGTCTTACTGAACAACTGGAGCACTTCTTAATTCCTCCAAGTCAATTATTTCCTTTGTTTTAACATACAACTTTAAAATTGGACCTGAGGTTCTAGGTGCTGTCTCAGATTTCCAACTACTGAAGAATAAAATATCATTTCACAGTAGGAAAAGGCCACTGATCTTAATATGTGTACTGCTTCATGACATATTATTATATTTGCATTAAAATAGTAGGAAGAAATACAGTACATAATCTTCCGGTCTAACACAGTGGCCTTCCGGAAGGCCGCTAGCCTGGGTATTTCAAGCTCTTAGGACTAAAGGAAACAAGTTAGTGCACAACCTGTGAGCTTTTACTCCTTTGGAAAAATAGATTGCAACACACATCTGATGGCTTTTAAGGGCCCTTGAAACCAACACAGTGTGCGTTTTGAATTTCAATGGTAGAGAAATAACAATTGGCGAAGTTCAGGGAGATCTAAACAAAATAAAATACGAAACAAGAAAGTGCCAGTATTCCAAAGAGAGGATTTATTCTGAATGAGAACTTGGAAATGAAATATGAAATGTACATATAAAGTTACGATGAATTTAGGTTTCAGAAAATGACTGCTTTGGTTCAACAATGAAATCGCTAGATAACCCTCTAGTTTAGAGTTATATATATAGCTTGATAGAAAGTGTGGTGGGCTGATGAGTTTAGAAAAAGTAAGTATGTGCCAATATATAAATTTTAAAGTATCTTTTTCTTT
The DNA here is from genome assembly GCF_000147115.1 of Myotis lucifugus. NCBI lineage: Eukaryota > Metazoa > Chordata > Mammalia > Chiroptera > Vespertilionidae > Myotis > Myotis lucifugus. The sequence continues at coordinate 586,747 of NW_005871349.1, read as the reverse complement.
TTAAATTACTAAACTAATGTTCCAGAGAGGGGAAAAAATCTGAGAACTATAGAAGATAAAACACTTTGCAGAAGTGGTCTTGGGGCTCTTGGGGCAAGTATGCTGCTGAAGGTCACACAGCACCTCAAGGTCACACAGGGGATCAATTGGCAGGTGTAGTCATGGCCAAGATTGCAAACAGGACCACCAGGAGCCAAAGCTGGCCCACAGACATTCTGTCTCTCTAGCCACACAGTTTTAAACATGCTGAGTTAACATTTAAATATTGAGAGATTTCTAGCTTCTCCTGAAAATTTGAAAGACAGCACCACATGCCACACACTGGGCCTCATGGCAATGCTGATGATACCAAGCCGTTGCTGCCCTCTTAGCGTTTTTTTTCTGAGCAGGTTGTCCTTCCCTAGTGAAGGGACTAACTTTACCATTTAGGTTAGCTGTTTGCAAATCTTGATACAGGATATAGACAGCGTATGAGGAAGAAGGAAGAAAAGATGATGGGAATCCCACACAGTGGCTTAACACTGGAAAGGGGCAAGGAAGGTAAGAGAAAAAGGAAAGAAAGAAGTGCACAGCAGACAGAAACTGTATGCTATAAAAAAGTACCTCCCACCCCTGCTGTCTCCAGGTGTATACTATGGAGGGGGACCCATGACAAAGACTATGGGTTTTGCTCTCAACAAATCCCTTTGGACCAGGCTCATAGTGTGGAAAACAAGAAGGAAAATTGTCCAAGTGGAGCAATATCCCTGATCAAGGATGGGACCAGGCAAATGGAGAATACCATGGGTTCTCTTCTTCCAGACCCCATAAACCAAGGGATGTGGGCCACAACTTCATCTTCATTTTGAGACTGTAGTGAACTATGGCCGGCACTGCCCAGGTACTTCCCATAAAGAACCAGAGGCACCATGTACAGCTGTGCCGGCCGTGGACTGCGTGCGTAATGCCAGACAAAACAAAATGAGAAGGGCACTCCTGAGGAATGCAGAGTAGAAGCCCTGCTCCAGATCTCCACATGGGTTGTTTTCTCATCTCCTTCGGGTTCTAGCCTTTGAAGTAAGGCCTCCTCTGATCCCACCACTGAATTTTTCAATCACCACCCGGTTCCCCCTTATTCCCCTCCACCACTTCATGCTTCTGTATAGTTCTTATCATCACCTCCTATACAATGCATTTTATTTATTGTTTGCCTTCCTAAATATAGAACAGAACATCATGAGGTCGGAGACTTTTGTCTCTTTTATTCTCTGCTGCATTGTCAGAATCTCAAGTTATGCCTAGTAGGTGCACAACAAATTATCCATAATGACCAAATCCTCACTCACTTTCTTGGAGTACAGGAATTAGCTTTCACTAGAACCTGTGATTCTCTGACCACATTTTATAATTGCTCTGGCCATATTTTATAATAATCCTTTGTTATATTTGGAGAAATACATTTTCAAATCCTATGGACCATTATATAATTTATATGGCTCATAAGCTCTTATATAACTTCTATGGGACCTATAGCTATTACAGAAATCAAAAACAACAGGAGTATCCTCCATAACATACTTGCAGAAATTCACATAATCACAGAAGAAATATGTATACCTGGGTATGTGATTAGCCAGTTAACTGCTTCTTTTTTTATTTTAAATTGTGCTGTGTTTACACCTCCTGCTACAAAGGCCAGATGTATGATTTTTCTCTCAATTACATTTTACAGCTTATAAAAATACTTTCTCATTTTGTCCTTGAAAAGCAAAGTAATCAGATTTTACCGAATGTTTTTACTGAAACAAATTCCAAGGAGAATATAGTGTTGAACACAACTGAGGAGATATCTGAGAACGGGCTTTCTAATAGAAGGGTAGATGACAAAATTATTCACAACTCTTAATCTGATAATAGCAGAATGCCCCACACATGTGAACAAAGCTTGTCTTGGTATGCTTTACTACAAAAAGAGAAAGCAAGAAAAAAAACTGGAGGAAGAGAAGGTGAGAAAACCCCTAGAGACTAGAAATGTATATTCATCATTCATCACTAACCTAAGGAGCCCAACCTATTTCTGTGAAAATGTTTCAAAAAGCTAACCTTCATGGATGACTGGGCGGATGCTGTATGGTGATATTAAGACAGCCATGGGAGCGAGGCTCTTGCACAGTTTTGTTGTCTATTATACGGGGAAGTTAAGATATTGTCTACCTTGTAAGGTTGCTGCACTATCAGAAAGATGATATGTTCAGAAACAGCTTGAAAATGTTAAGGGGTCTTTAAGTTCTAATCTTTTGACTAAAAACTAAAATTGTATTTAATAGCAAAGGGGATGATTTCTAACAATGTCATTCTCGTGTGATATCCCCTCAATAATTATGGATCTTGGTTCCATTTTATGTGTTATTTATCTGTATACCTAGATTGTAAACTCTTATGAGGACAGAGATTTAATTTCTTCTTTTAAAAAAATGTTTTTATTGAGTTTTAGAGAGAGAGGAAGGGAGAGGAACAGAGAGATAGAAACATCGATAAGAAAGAAACATCATTCACTGGCTGCCTCCTGTACGCCCCACACTGGGGATCAAGCCCCCAACCTAGGCATGTGCCCAGACTGGGAATGGAACCAGTGACCTCTTGGTTCACGGGTCGATGCTCAACCACTGAGCAACATCAACTGGGCCTCATTTCTTCCTTTTTAAAAAATGTTCCCATACTCCCAAACACATATGATGCTCTACATACCGTTCTTAGCTGTTTTTAGAAATGTGGGCCTGGCAGCAACTTTGCCTGCTACCTCAAGTGATGCTGAATTGACATTAGTCAGTATATCTATCATTTATTACTAAGAGGTGACTATTTATTTTGCACTGAGCAAAGCCCATAAAGAAATTATGTCCTGAGGGCTAGAATCAAAGACAACAGTTTCAACATCCACCACTTGAGTTTCTGCATATTTTCTCCCCTTAAGGCGGCACAATGAGGAAATTTGGTATGCCATGAACAAACACAGCAGCTCCAGGAAAATATTAGGGATGCTGGGAAAAAGAAAACATAGATGGTTCTGGTGAGAAGCATTAAACCTAATGACAGTGATAAAGAAACCATGAAAATGGAGAAATGGGGCATCCAAGGGCTTGGAAGCACCTCTGACCAAAAGGGGGGTAGGAGGGGGAGGAAGGGATGAGGAGGAAAGAGGCAGAAGGACAGGAGCTGCCCTGAATGTGTAGGGAGCTATGCACTCATTATAGGTGTGTCACCATAGGCATCGGTGCAGCCACCACTGTGTGTCCTGAGAGGCTGTCAGGCTTTTTGAGTTATTCACTTTATCTTGACATGACCACATTTGAGAACAAGTTTATTCGAGGTTACTGTATAGATTTGTAAAAGAAAAATTAGACTAATGCTATTTTGGACTTAAAAAAAAAAAAAGAACAACAGCCGAGAAAATTGATTGCTGAAATGTATTTCTTAGTTTAATCCTCATTAAAACAAATTTTAAAAATTTCAGATTATAGTGGAACATATGCTTAGAAGGTCTTAAAATGAATTTGTAAGATGGGTATTTTTCCTGCTTAAAAAAGTGTCATTTTTTTTCATTGTAGGTTTAAAAGTCATGAAGATACCAGTTATGCGCTTTCATACTGACTGACTGTGGTTAATCTTGTACATCTTTATCATTCAGATAAACTAATCTTTATCCTTCATCCACTAATTCTGAAGGCATACCTAATGTAAATCCCTATTTGTTATGTATTAAGAACAAAGCAGTCTTTGAAAGAGCAGTAGTCAGCAGACCATCTTATATATACCATAAATTACATTCAGTTAAAATAAAGCTATTTTTAGGTTAATAACTATAGGCTTACGCACGGTTAAGTGTGAAACCTGAAAAGAATTTTAAAAACAACAGTATATTTTATAGGCACTCAGACATATTTTGATACTATAAAAATTTCTTATGAGGGGTGTAAATCTCACCTGTGTTATTCAGCAATTCCAAAAGAATGAACACAGAATACACCCAGACTTGTAGTATATGGTTGGAACCAAACCACCTCACTTCTGTTCCATTATGGAAGTTTACATGTTAAAACAAAGCCCAATCCACTTAGAGCTAGAAAGGAAAGCTTTGTACCTGTAAATAAGCCAAGCAACACTTACAGTTTACATAAAGGCACAATTTATGTCCCCGTAGCACAGAGAAACATGATGTACATTACGTTCAGATCATCTTCATGCAGAAAAAAGTCATTAATCAGCTATAATAGTTTAGCTGTAAAAGAATATAATGTTTCTCTGAATCCATTTGCATGTGTCTGGCTGACGGAAACAACAGAATAAACCTCTACCCAACTCTACAATATGTGAACAGTCTTCTTAAAATTCAGGAGAGGGTCCAGATAGTATATAATCTCTCCAGTGTCAGTTTATACAATCCTATCATATTCCCTGGCCATCTTAATTTGGCAATTAAAGTATCCCGATTATTCTGCCTAAGAAAGTTGACAATATTTCATTCTACCCAGCGCTCCTTTGAACACAAAAGTGTGATAAGGTAAAATACATTGGGCAACTATTCATGCATGAGCCACTGGAATCCTCTCCAACTGCCAAATTTGTAAACGGCTCGTTTGAAATTGAAAGGTCTGAAATGGGAGACCGTACTTTGTTGTAAATTCTGCACTGGCAACAGTCAGTGAAAATACTTTCATTTGTGCTTCAATTCTTAGGCCAGTACTAGCCAGCCTACCCGACCTCTGGTTATAATCTGTTTACCTAATAAGACAGATGCCCTCCACAGCGCCCCAGCAAAGCGCTAAGGTACAATTGAAAATGATGGATCACAAGTCCTGTGTATTTGCCAGAAATGAAGAATTCAGCCCTTCACAGAAACATCAGTCCCTTGGAAGGACCCTCACGTAATACAGATAAAGCAGGGCTAAGAACAAGGAAACCTATGGGCTCGAACCTTGACAGTAGCATCACCGTGGGACAGGGTGGCCAGATCCCTTGTCTAAGGGCTGAGTCAGATCGCAGCCCTGAAACTTGGCCATGAACAGACATACATCACTCTCCTACCCCAGCGCCTCTGAGTCATACAGGTGGCCGCCTGCAGCGAACCCCTGAAACAGAAAAGCCTCCATCTAGTTTCGACCTCCCCCCTGACCACATCCCTTGTTCCCGAAGCCCCTACCCTCGCCTACCCCTCTGGATCAGCAGTCAGGTCCCTTAGGGAACAAAGAGACAGGGGCGCTGGGGCGCGGGGTGGGGTGCGGGATCTGAAGGCGGTGGTAGTTTTACCTTGAGGCGCCCAGGAACCGGCGGCGGCGAAGTCAGTCGCGCAGGGACCACCCGCGCGCCCCGCGCCTCCTCGAAGCGAGTCAGCTGTCGTCCCGCGTCCGGCTCGCGCCCTCCCGCTGGGCTCCGCATCTGGTCACAAAGCGCTAGGCGAGGGTTTTCCGGGGGTCTTATCTTTTCCCTCTTCCCCGCGTCCCGGGGCGGGGTTCCCCCGCCCCTTTCAACCCGCGGCGGTTGGGGTGGGAACATCAGCGGGAACGGGTGGGGCGCCGCCCTGGGCCCCGGGGGGGCCCCGGGGGGAGGGCGGGCCCCCCCCCGCCCGGGGCCAGAGGTGAATTTTTTTTGGGGAAATTTTTTCCCCCCCCGGGGGTTTTTTTTTTCCCAAAACGGGGGCGTTTTGAAAATTTACCCCCCCGGGCCCCCAAAGGGGCCCCCAATTTTCCCCCTTTTGGGGCCCCCTGGGGGGAAGTTTCCGGGGGGGGCCCCCCCCCCGGGCCCCCCCCCCCGCGCACAGCCCGCCGCTGCGGGAGGGAAGAGCGCGGGGCTCTCTCTGCCTCTCCCACGACTTGGGTAGCTGCCGGGCACCGACTCCCGGCAGAGAATGATTTGGCATTCACGTAAACAAGGAAGCTCATGTCAGAGACAGAGGTAGGAATGGATGACACACTGTCAATGATTCTATTATGCAGCGATTATCCCCTGCTAGAACTCGGATTTCTGGAAGGAAGAACAACACAGGAGTTTCACCCCGAGGAAACCTCAGTTTCCTTAATTTTTTTTTTCATAGCAGGAAACAGGCTGATTAAATAACTAGGCAAACATCAATGAACAAGCAAAAGAGAACAAAAGTGTAATTCTTGAATGTTGAGATCGTATGATTTGAAAAAAGGGTTTGAGGGCTTGTGTAGTTGTAATGAGGATTGTGTTAGGATAACTTTGTATCCCACATGTCTGGATATAAGAATTGACATTAACTTTCAAGAGAAAATAAAACAGTCACAGGTAAGGGGATCCGAGGAACAGCAGTGCCTGTTAGGACTCAGCATTCTCTTTTCCAACTCTCCTTAAGGGCTTGTTCAGATAATAGCATCTGTTAGACAGTCACAGTTGGGGGACAATTTACTATGCAGGTTCGGGAATTATTTACTACAGGTTGGAAAATAGAAAAGTCTAGGAAGAATAGTTGGCGTTTTCCTGAGAGCTTACTATGTGCCAGACACTTTGCCGGGGACTCTACACAAAGTAATTTCAGTCCTCAAACGTGATTGCCTCATGATTCCTCAATTTTATGGAAGAGGACAGTTCCCTACTTAATAGTACAGCCCTGCGTTGAAGTATTTTGCAAATGATGGAACTGAGTGCCTGAGAGGGTCACACAGCTGTTGGTAAGATCAGAGAGGTTAGAACCCGGCTCAAATCCCAGTCAGGTGCTCTTCACACCATGCCAAGAGGTTGGCAAGGCTGACTAAACAACACACTCCTACCAGAGATTTCACCATATGATATCACATGGCGTAATTTAACAATGACTATGGTTCAGAAAATAATGCTAATTTAGTGGCTGGAGGGTACTGGGCCTATTTATGGACAGATCGAGTACAGATTTGGGGTTCATTACCAACTTTCAAAAAATGGTGAGTAAACTAATGAACGCACACACACACACACACACACACACACACACAATTACTCATACTTGTCCAAAGCAATTACTAGAGTGCTGTTTCTATTTCCTAGTTTCCATATCAGTATGTTATCTTGGTTTGTAGATTGCATTATGTAGTTGCTTTAACAGGTTTTCTGAGTTTGTGTGCCATGATAACAATATAAAAGAAAAATATTACAATTAAAGTAGTGGAAAGACCCAGAAAAGCTATTGCAAAGTGGAAAATAGAGAATAAATTCAAGTAATATGTTACATATTGTCAGAACTGAACTTTACTAGTTTCTAATTATTGAAAAATTTCAATAGATTTTAAAACAAGTAAAAAGTGCCATTTTGATTTATTAATCATACATAAGGAGATAACATTTTTATAAAAATAACATAACTAAGAACAGCATAACTGAAAGTATCTGTGTGTGGGAAAATCAAATAATTAGTTTTTAAACACTGCCTAGATAGGTTTGATCAGGAAGGCGAGTACAAGTAATTACACATGTTTGAAAATGGATAGAAGCAGATACTTTATAAAGGCAATAGGAGCTCCACAATTCAGTTTTGGTTTTGTGGCAACGTCAATAGTTGCTGTTTAACTTTCCTTGGGCCCATGGCATGGTGACACGCTGTATGATGAAGTTCTGGTATTTTCCTAACCAAAGCAAACCCCCATGGTTGGCTAAGCAACACCTGTTCCCAAGCAAATATTCCCTTGCCTTCTTCCACTCTTGGGGCTGGAAATGCTTGTTTTCCCAGACTCCTTTGTAGCTAGACATGGCCACGGGATGTCATTCTGGCAATGAGGTGATGCTGAAGGTGGTTGGAGACTTCAGTGAAAGAGTTTAGTTCCCTAATTAAAGGGATCTTATGAGCTAGTGCCACACCTTCCCATTTCCTGCTTTCTTGGTTTCATATATCATGCCCAGCAGAGAGCTGGCCATCTTGCAACTATGAAAAAAGAAGTTGGCTCTGACATTGCTGAGCTATGGCACCAATGCCAGTAGACACCTGCTGATCAAGTATTTTATGGGAAAATACTTGTTCTAGACCCGTGGTCGGCAAACTGCGGCTCGCGAGCCACATGCGGCTCTTTGGCCCCTTGAGTGTGGTTCTTCCACAAAATACCATGTGCGGGCGCACACGTACAGTGCGATTGAAACTTCGTGGCCCATGCACAGAAGTCGGTATTTTGTGGAAGAGCCACAGTCAAGGGGCCAAAGAGCCACATGTGGCTCGCGAGCCGCAGTTTGCCGAGCTGCAGTTTGCTGACCACTGTTCTAGACACTGTTAGCCAGTGTTACTGTTTCCTTTGGCCAAAAACATTCAAAACTGATAAACCCCTCAAATGGGGAGCAAGACAGCTCCCAAACTGAGTTTAGCATATTAGTTAAGAGTGTGGGTTTTAAAGCCAGGTAGCCTGGATTTAAACCCCAGTTCTGCTGCTTGCTAGCTATACGACTACAGGCCAGTGGCTTATATCTCTGTGTCTTATCTGTAAAAAGGGGGTAATAATAGTACTAATTTGAAGATGAAATGAGAAGCTAGCTTTAAGTAAAGCACATGGAATAGTGTCTGATAAAATATAAGTGCTTAAGGGCATGAGTTATCCTTATCCACATGTTTGTGGATAACATAGTGCTAAACCACAAACACGATCTCTTCTGTTGACCTGAAGATGGGCCTAACAGTAGCCATGGTCAAGGGAGAGAGGAACACAGTGTCCTGCCACATCCTTCCTGCTTTCCCTTCAACACAGTGCAATTTGGATCCTAGAAGGTACTCTTTAAGTTCATTCGCATGGTGCTGTTTTTGAAACAAAAATGAAAGCAATCTTCTTAGAACAGAGGCTTTATGCCGGCAGCTGGTGGAAGGTAGGGCCCACAGACATGCACAGGCCCACAGAATGTTTTTTAAAGTTTGTGCTGCAGCAGACAGAACATACGTTATGCAGTTTGCCATTGTCCTACGATCTCTTACAATCCATCCAGCCTACTTCTGATCTCTTTATTTATTTATTTATTAATTTCAGAGAGAGGAAAGGGGAGGGAGAGAGAGATAGGAACATCAATGATGAGAGAGAATCATTGACTGGCTGCCTCCTGCACACCCCCTACTGAGGATTGAATCCGAAACCCGGGCATGTGCCACTGAGCCATACCAGCGGGGCCTACCTCTGATCTTGATGTCACTTTGTCCTGTAGGCATAGGATTTGTGATACCTGTCTTAGAATATTTTTTTCTTCTTGGGTTCCCTCTCTCTGCCCTCTCCAACTCTCTGATCCTGGTTGCCTCTATTATTGTGTTTATGGGAAATGTATCACAAAAAGACAAGAAGAAAAATTATTTGATTGTTTCTCAAATAATTTCTGTGGAAAAAATACATTTTGGGGATGTAGGAATCCTCTTATCTTTTAGAGATATGTTGTCCACTTTACAATATTGAAGAATCCGAAATTCACATGGAAAAAACAAAACAAAAAAACACACAGAACACCCCAAACATGCTGTTTCCCTCACCGTAAAAAATGGAAATGCAGCTATCAGGAGTTAGAGCAGAGCGATTTCAGTATGAACTGCTTTTATGTCGATTTGTACTGGTCATTTGCTTGTAGCTAGGCTCCCTAAAAATAAAACATGCAATGCTAAGTTATCTAAAAACATAACTAAGTTTATTCAATATTGAGGACAAGTCCAAGGCAGTTATGCTCCTGAAGCTACAAATACCATGATTTTAATCAGAAGGCCTGGGAGACTGGAGGCAGGAAAATGAAAAATAAATTACCACTTCCAACGGGGTGTAGCAATTTTGCTAGTGATTTGGTTCATTTTCATGTTCAGCTTTTTGCCTCTCATAAAATATGCAAAGGGAGAATGTATTTAGCTCCCATTTATTAAATGTCTGCCATATTACAGTCATGTGTTTGGGTTCTACGTATGTCCTCATAACAAAACTCTAGGACAGTATCATCCTCTAGTTTACACCCAGGGAAATGCAGCTCAGAGAGATCATGTCACTTATGCAAGGTCACACACCTGGCCTAAGTCTGTACCTTTCCAGAACAGTACTTCCCATTGCAGTATTTATCAACTGTTTCTCCTCCTGCGGTGAATGATGCAGTCATTTAACTAGAGCAGCAGAACGTAAGGCTTTCTCCCATTTTTCCTTTCTTCTCTGCACTCTAAGGGATGGCCACCCTCTGCTTGTTTTGACCCTTGGGGACTGATGTTGCAGTGCAGAATAATGGTGCTAGCACCACCTATGTTGTCCATAGGTTGGAGCAAGGGTCCCAGGCAGTCAGGGTGGCCTAGGGGATGGGCTGTCGGTGTGAGCGACCAAGGCCTTCCTGATGTGAAAAGGAACTGGAATGCTCTTTCCCCGTGTCTGTTTTTAGGACCCCTTCACTCTCCTTTGGGAACTTAGGGAATGTGAGAAAGGGAAGCCCAGATGACAGAGTCCAGAGTCCTAAGAGAGGGTCTTTTTGAGAACGTCTGTCTTCTCAGAAGATAAAAAATAAAGACAATGACTTGTAGATAGGCTGCCCTCATAATTATCCTATCAATAGTTCCCTCCATGAAGCTCAGTTAATTTCTTTTTCTTCTCTTTTCCATCCTCATCTTTTCTTTTCCTTTTCTGTCTTTTACCTTGTGGTAAATTACAAAAGCATTTTGGGGAAAAGATCTTTAATTTTTATGTAACATAGTATAGCATTATTTCCCAACTAGCACATCCATTCCCTCTGTTAATTTAAACTGGCACTAATACAAATGGATTAGCCTATCTTGGAAAATAATGCATTAACAATAATAAATATATTTCTTGCCCTAGCTGGTTTGGCTCAGTGGATAAAGTGCCGGCCAGCCTGTGGAATAAAGGGTCCCAGGTTTGATTCTGACCAAGGGCACATGCCTGGGTTGCAGGCTCGATCCACAGTGTGGGGCATGCAGGAGGCAGCCAATCAATGATTCTTTCTTATCATTGATGTTTCTATCTTTCTATCCCTTTCCCTTCCTCTCTGAAATCAATAAAAATAAATAAATGTATTTCTTTCATCGATTAGCATTTATTTATGGTTAACCCTTTAGAAAAATGTATGTAAGTGTGTGTGTGTGTGTGTGTGTGTGTGTGTGTGTGTAGTTACTGCCATGTGTTAGTGTAGTTACTGCAGTTCTAACTTTTACCACTAACTTGATGAGTGCTTTGGCACTTAACCCCTGTGGATCAGTTATTTCAGCTATAAAAACATTTCCAAAGTCTGATGAAAATGATATTAAAAAATTAAGTATCAACCAAAAGTTTACTGAAACCAGTCCTTCCGAAGCAAATACACCAAACAAGGTGCTAATTGTATTGTACATAAGGGATGTTGTATTAGAAAGAAAGTACTCTGGAGTGTGGTTCTTATTACTATTGCCTTGGCCAAATATGATAAAATCCTTTTTTCTATTTCAATGATTGATTTAATAATCAACTTAGGGATAGTATATTTGGTGATCCCAAAAGTAAATTAGACAGTTTAGAAATGGCTACAATATTTAACAGTTTCAGAGGTAATATATAGGTCTTAGTGGCACTGAAAAAAATGATAGAATGTTTGAAAGGTTTGATTAGAATCATTGTGACTATTACACAATCTGATGTATACTGAAGTCTAATAAAGATGGTTCCAATACTTTTGTACTGGCCAGATTTCAACCAGTTGTTTAACAACCTTGGAGTCAAGGTATAATTACTAGTCATGTGGGTTCAAAACACACAGAAGAAATGGCAATAATTCTGGATTAACCTTGGTTTTCCAATTAAGAATTTAAAAACAACATATTAAAAAATAGCACAGACAAATTGTGATCAGTCAAGGGCCATGCTCAGAAAGTCAGCAGTGGTGCAAACTGCTTTAGATTTCTAGTTCACTAATTCATTATAAACAACCCGGCCTTTACTTACTTAAAAAAAAAATTCAACCAAACTGCCCCCAAGGGGCAATTGCAAACTAGCCTCCAGACGGAACTGTCAGAGTCAATAAAATCATCTACAAATTTTTGTGCTTATGTTAAAGGAATTCTCAGAGAGTGTGTAAGCTGAATTAGAAAAGACATCTTTTTAAAGCTTTTTCTGAAGTGTCTGGGCCATCTGTTTTGGCCCAAGCTCCCATGTTAGAGCTGTTATCAAGTACTATTGGCTCTCCCATTGCTACTGTTAACAAATGGATTTGTCACCCCAAAGTTAAGAAAAACCAGATGTTTCCTTTGTTGTTCAGTATTCCAATGGCAGGTCAAGAGCATGTTTAAACAGCACCAGTGAATTGAGAAATAATCTTAGTAACCTGATCAATGAGGTCATATGATTTAGGATCATTTCAGGATTTTGAGTGAATTTCAATATTTGGCTATCTACATTTATTGGATTACCCTCAAATTAATCTGTTGTTGTTTTTTTCATAAATAGAAACCTATATTTTATGGGAATCATAATTTGTATGGAAGCAGTTATAAATCCTATCTAAATAAAAGCCTAATATGCTAAGTGTCAGGTTGTCC
>NW_005871349.1:568976-572111 GCF_000147115.1 Myotis lucifugus | reverse complement strand
TGAAATAAATCATTATTATTATTACTTTTGGTTTGTTTTTTGTTTATTGTAAGTTTTTGTTTTATTTTGAAATTTCCATTCAAATTTGTGTCAACATAAGAAATGTTCATGCCCCTAACCCGGTTTGGCTCAGTGGATAGAGCGTCAGCCTGCAGACTCAAGGGTCCCAGGTTCGATTCCGGTCAAGGGCATGTACCTGGGTTGCGGGCACATCCCCGGTAGGGAGTGTGCAGGAGGCGGCTGATCGATGTCTCTCTCTCATCGATGTTTCTAACTCTCTATCCCTCTCCCTTCCTCTCTGTAAAAAATCAATAAAATATATATATAAAAAAAGAAATGTTCATGCTCTCAGAGCATGATTGGCGGGCGGGGGGGGGGCGGTAGGCGGGGAGGTTGGGGGCTAATGGGAAATGAGGACACATTTGTAATACCTTAACCAATAAAGAAATTTTTTAAAAAAAGAGAAATGTTCAAACCTGTAGAGAATTTTTATGAGGTTATTTGAGCCAAACTGACTACAACTGCTGGGAAACAAAATATCAGTGGATTGAGAAAATGCTCCAGAGAATGGCAGTTTTGCAGGCGTCTCAATGTGCTTTCTTCTTTACTTTTCTAGTTGTAGGATTTCCATTCAGCCAGCTTTTAGGCGGTTCTGTTATTATTACTTTTTGTATGTGAACATTTTAATATAATCTAGTACTCCAGAACTATCTGGACCATAGAGAGCTGGACATGAAAGGTATTAGGTGCCTTGCATACAGGAAGGGAGGACGAAGGCAGATTATGGCAGGAAAAGAGGAGTTCATCCTGCTGGCAGGTGGAGGCATTCTTGGGGTAAAGTGGGATAAAGCCTCTTATTGAAAAAGCAGCTGTGGAACAGGGATCCTGATGCTATTGGCTCAATAAAGATCCCCTCATGAGAAGGTTATGACAGGAGTGAGTGAGGGTACTGTCTAGAACTCTAGAATAAGCTTTTGAGTTGCTTTTCTCCATGCACCCCTGCCCTGGGGAGATGATGGAGTTTAAGTCCAAGGATTATAAGAAAATATATTGACTTTGTTGCCGGTATTGGGAAATGAGACTTGATCTAGAAAACTGTGTTCCCTGAGAGGGAAGTTCATAGCACTTCAGGCTTACCTCAAAAAAACAAGAAAAATTAACAATAAATTATTTAACTTTACAACCTAAAGACTTAGAAAGAAAACAATAAGAAAAGCCCAGAATAAGTAGAAGGAAGGAAATAGTAAAGATTAGAGCAGAAATAAATGACATAGAGGTAAAAAAAATACAAAAAAGTCAATGAAACGAAGAGCTGATTCTTTGAAAGGATAAACAAGATTGATGAACCATTAGCCAGACTCATCAAGAAACAAAGATAGAGGACACAAATAAATAAAATCAGAAACAAAAGCAGGGAAGTAACCACTGATAACACAGAAATGCAAAGGATTGTAAGAAAATACTATGAATAACTATATCCCAACAAGCTGGACATGTGGATGAAATGGAAAAATTCCTAGAAAAATACAATCTCCCGAAACTGAATCAGGAATAATAAAAAAACCTGAATAGGCCAATAACAACTGATAAAATAGAAGCAATAATAATAATAATAATAAAAACTCCCAGCAAACAAAAGCCCATGTCCAGATGGCTTCACAGGGGAGTTTTACCAAACATTAAAAAAAGAACTAACACCTATACTCCTCAAACTATTCCAAAAATCCAAGAAGAAGGCATACTTCCAAGTTCGTTTTTTATGAGGCCAGCATTATCCTAATTCCAAAACCATATAAAGACACTACAAAGAAAGATAATTGTAGGCCAATATCCCTGATGACCATAGATACTAAAATTCTCAACAAAATATTAGCAAATCAGATCTAGCAATATATTAAAAAGATCATACACCATGACAAAGTGAAATTTATCCAGGGATGCAAGGCTGGTACAATATTCACAAATCAATAAATGTGACACATCATATAAAAATGTTAAAAGACAAAAATCACATGATCATATCAATAGATGCAGAAAAAACATTCAACAAAATCCAACACCCATTTTTGATAAAAACTCTCAGCAAAGTTGGAATAGAGGGATCATACCTCAACTTGATAAAGGCCATATATGACAAACCTACAGCCAACACCAAACTCAATGGGCAAAAACTAAAACCATTTCCCTTAAGAACAGGAACAAGACAGGGATATCCACTTTCACCACTTTTATTCAACATAATGCTGGAAGTCCTAGCCACAACAATCAGACAAGAAGAAGAAATAAAAGGCATCCAAATTGGAAAGGAGGAAGTGAAGCTCTCATTATTCTCAGATGACATGATATTGTGTGTAGAAAACCCTAAAGAATCCACCAAAAAAACCCAAAACACAACCTACTAGATTCAATAAACAAATTTGGCAATGTAGCAGGATACAAAATCAACACCCAGAAATCGATAGCTTTTTAATACACTAATAATTAATGCTCAGAAAGAGAACCTAAACAAATAATCCTATTTACCGCAGCAAAAAAATTAAGATACTTAGGAATAAATTTAACCAAGGAGGTAAAAGACTTGTACTCAGAAAACTACAGGGCATTGAAAAAAATAGAGAAAGATATAAACAAATGGAAGAATATACCATGTTCATGGATTGGTAAAATTAACATCATTAAAATGTCTATACTACCCTAGGCAATCTACAGATTCAATGCAATCCTTATTAAATTACCAACAGCATATTTCACAGATCTAGAACAAATAATCCAAAAATTTATATGGAACCAAAAAAGACCCCGAATAGCTGCAGCAATCTTGAGAAAGAAGAACAAAGTTGGAGAAATCACAATACCAGGTATGAAGTTATACTACAAAGCTACCATAATTAAAACAGCCTGGTACTAGCACAAGAACAGGCATATAGATTAATGGAACAGAACAGAGACCCCAGAAATCAACCAAGCCATCATGCTCAGTTAATATTTGGCAAAGGAGGCAAGAGCATACAATGGAGTCAGGACAGTCTCTTCAATAAACGTTTTAGGAAAAATTGGACAGATACTTGCAAAAACATGAAACTAGACCCCTAACTTACACCACACACAAGAATAAACTCAAAATGAATAAAACTT
>NW_005871349.1:557957-567684 GCF_000147115.1 Myotis lucifugus | reverse complement strand
CAGATAATAGGGTGCTGAAGGTCTGGGGCGGGGGTCAGGATTGAGCTAGAGGGTGTCAATGAGGGGAAAAAGGGAACATATGTAATACTTTCAACAATAAACATTAAAAAAAAACCAAAAAACAGAAAAGTGTGTGCCCTGGGGAGTATTGTTCTGCTTTTTGCCTTTCTTCAAAGCTCGCAAAGGAGAACATAGGTGTCTCCTACTCCAAGAAGAGAGCCAGTTTTGGCAGCCCAGCCGACAAAGACAATAGTATTGGCATAGTTTATTCCTTGGTAGGAATAGCTTCCTTCTTATATTCACATGGCAAACTCTTACTCATTTTATAAAATCCAAAACTAACGTTGGAAGGCTTCCCTGACTGACAGCCCTCGCCAGTCCTTCCCTGCTCCACACCCTGGGCAGGGTGACAGGTTGCTTCATCTTGTTTCCAGTGACACTTCATACTCTTAGTTTAGTGCATCTCCCACTGTACTACAATTAGCTGTTTTTCTGTTGTTGACCACATGACCTAATGATATATTAATTTTGTGTTTTTTCCCCTGTCTTCTGCTTTATGGATCAGAAAACATTAAGGCAAATAAAATAAGAAAAGCTGTCCCTGGGGCAGAAGGAGGTAGGAAATCTTACATCCCTTTGAGTGTTGCATATTCAGAAGGGGCTGCCTCATTGCAAATATAGGATAACCCAGCTTTGCATTAGCTTGGTTATTAGGTAAGGTGGAAGACATAGTAACACTTTTAATTTGTTTGCTGAAAAACCTTGATGTCACAATAAAAAATTCACAATAAGCAATTATTATGCTATGTCCTCCGTAGATTGCTATGTAGGCATTGCAAGAGTTGGCGATCATGGTCTGGGCACAGAGCTTTCATATACAACCTGCTTTATGGGCCTGATGACCCCTGACCCATGCTGTGTAATTAATAATTTTTTCCTCTTCCTGGGAAACAGGTGGGATTAACAAACTGTGACAGTGTCTATAGACAGTCCTCGGGTTACGTCGGACTCGATGCCATTTCGGGGTTACATCGTCTTCTCCCGTTTATTTATAAAAAAAAAAGTTCTGTCATTTCGATGTATGTACATATATGCTTTATGGTTTTTATTATTTATTTACCAAAAGTAAAGGTCAGGAATTGTTATCTTTCTTTAAAATTTTTTTTACTGTTTCACTTCATTACTGCTGTGTATGTGCTCCATGTGAGTGACGTAGGTGCTTATGTAGGTGGGTTCCGACTTTACATTGCGCAGTAGGAATGGAGCTCCGACATAACCTGAGGACCTACTGTATTTCCTTAAGGAAGTCACACTGAGATGGTGTCTCCTCCCCAAAGGACATACTACACATACTGCAGAAAGGAAGAGTCATGCAGTATTTGCAAATTTCTTGTGACAAGTTTTTCTTTGTCCAGATAACATGCTTATTAGCTACTTCTATTGGATATTTTAAAGGGATCCATTACTTAGTGCCTCACCGGAGGCAAAAACATGGGAATTAGATGTGTCTATTAAACCTGTCACCAATGAGGTAAAGCATGTGACTGGAGGGTATCAGCAAACCTACCTCAAGAGCCTGGAGGAGAGTGGTGTCTAGATGTCACCCAGGACTCCCAGTACGCCTGTTCCTTTGGAAGCACCTGCTGATGATGCCCTTGACCATTGGCTACAGGGTGAAAGGGTGGTAATGTACAGTTGTTGCAAAGTACAGTGGGGCCTTGACTTACGAGTTTAATTCGTTTCGTGATGGAGCTCCTAACTCAAATTACTCGTATGTCAAATCAACAGTGAATGAGTGAGACACGTGACGCCGGGCTGATGTTGTGGCGTTCACTGTGACGTTCACTGCGCCAACTAGCGGTGGGGTAACTGAAGCTGGCTTGTAACCCAAATTTTACTTGCAACTCAAAGCAAAAAATCGGCCGAGAGACGGCTCGTATCTCGAAAAACTCGTTAGTCGGGACACTCGTAAGTCAAGGCCCCATTGTATTTCATGACCATCTGAGTCAAGTCCCATGGGGCTAGTCTGGGACTTGGTCCCTGGGCTGAAGTAACTCCAAAAGAACCCCATCCACTGTGCTTGGGTGCAGCATAAGGTCCTACAGGCCAGGACAGCTCAAATGAAAGATCTACTTATTTACTCTTGGTGGCCACGAGAACATAGCCGGATTATCTGAGTTATGGTTGAGAATGGGAAGACAAAGGGGAAAATCAAGAAACAGCACTCTGTCAGGACAGAGATGAGGCAAGGCACATAGGAGACATGCCTCAAGAGGCCAGAAACAGGATGAGTACCATTTTCATCACCTCTCACCTGTTTCCCAGGTCTTCTGTCGTTCTCTGTATTGGTTTACTCTTTCATTGTTGTCCGAACACTTCCTCCCGTAGCCTCCTAAAAAGGGTGCAGGTGATGAGAATTTTTTTGAGATCTTATAAGTCTAAATGTGCTTTTATTTTACCCTTATTACTTCATTGATAGTTTGGGTGAATATAGAATTCTAGGTTGAAAGACAAAGATTCATTATCTTCTAGCTTCACTCTGGTTCTTGAAAAGTTGGATGCTATTTTAAATCCCGACCCCCACCCCACCCCCGCCTCATATTCATTTTCTCTGATCTCTCTTCTGGGTCTCCAAAATTGAGATGTTAAACCTGTAGGAATTGTTTTCTATTTTTTCATATGTATATGAAATGTATATGTATACATGAAATAGATGCCATGCCAGGCATCTTGGCATCTTTGAAGAGAAACAAAGAGGCCAGTTCGGACAAGAAAAGTAAGTGAGAAAGGCATTTTGTATTTGTCCTAATTATTCTTAATTTTGTAATCTTTGACAATAGAAGTAGAAAGAAAAAATACCTTTTTGGTATATTTTGTAAATCTTCTCCCTTGCTCTGAATGTTATCTGTTTTATCTTCAGCTCTGAAAATTTGCTAGGTAACTTACTGGGTAACTGATTGAGTCACTTAACCTATGGATTTTTTATTTCCTGGATGTAAATGAGCAATTGGGTACATGTAATCTTCCATATCATATTTGGCTCTAAAAGCTGATCTTGCATTGGGTTATCTCAATACTAATTAGTACTTCTACTAGAAGGAGGCCTGTGACACAGAGAGGAAGTGAAACATATAGCAGTTAATACTAGTGCTCATTCAGCATCTCTAGAAGGATTGGTTAAAAGAGATGCATAGCCCTAGCTATTTTGGATCAGTGGATAAGGCATCAGCCTGCAGACCAAAGGGTCCCTCCCAGCTTTGATTCTGGTCAAGGACACGTTACCTGGGTTGTAGGCTCCTCCTGGCCCAGGCCCTGGTTCGTGCAGGAGGCAACCAATCAATGTGTTTCTCTCACATCGATATTTTTGTCTGTCTTTCCCTCTCTCTTCCACTCTCTCTAAAAATCAATAAAAAATATCCTTGGGTGAGGATTTAAAAAATAAAATAAAATAAATAAATGAGATGCATACCTTTAAGGTCCACTTATAGATTCTAAAGTTCTTCTATGTTTATTATATTCAAAGAGAAAAAAATCACAGATGCTACCTACTCAGTGTGGTTCTCATTTTGATGAATATAAGGTTTTAATATCTTTATGATCATTTCAAGTATACAATATAATTTTTGGAGCATTTAATGTACAATTTTATGGCGTAGCTCACTATCACAAGCATTGAATGAGTACTCAGTAATAAAGAGTACATGGAACAAATTCTTAAAATTCAGTTCAACACTTTTATTTCACACAGTGCAAGCTGGAACAAAGAATAGCCTTTACCATGACCTATTTTTCCAACATTATATTATTTCACTTTACCCTGGGCTTTCTACGTTCCTGCTTTTATACAACTCCTGGTATGTTTTTAGGGCTTTTCATGGTGTCCTATGTTTTTTTGCTTTCTGTTACCTGGGAATCCTACCGCCAATTTTCTTTGCTCAAGCAGGGCTTTCCTGATTCTCCCAAGAAAGTCAACCCATTTCTTCTTTAAAGTTCCTAACGCATTATTTGTACCTTTCTAACAATATGGATTTTCTTCTCCTTGGAAGTATACCTCCCTGTCTTCCTTTTACATTATAAACTTCTTGAGAACAGGAATAATGTCTTGCTCATCTGCATATCTCCTACTATATTTAGAAGACTTTAAATAACTGTTGTTAAAATGAATTTTACATAACACATATGTAAGCAAAAGTCTATAGGCTTATTAAAACACAAACAAAAACCCAACAAAACCATTCTAATATATGTAGGAAAACATGCATGTGGTCTTTATTAGAAAGAGTGATATCCCTGGGTATTCTATCAATAATGACTATCTTTTCTATTCCACCTTATTATTAGCAGAGACTTTGCATGTTTATCAGGTTTTGATGACTAGGAAAATAAAGTTAAACATGATATTCCTTTGGAAAAGTACCTCCCACACCCTTACAACCAGCCAAAATAACCCATAAGATTGAACTCTTAGCTTTGAAATAGCTTTCTTTAGTTAGCTGGCTTATAACTCTAATATTTTGAGCATGTCAGTTCAACAAAAAAGGTGATCCAGGTGGAATGGAAGCCCAATTCCCCCTCTTTATTAACCTAGCCTGGATAAATTTCCCAATAAAAAATTCCCCAAGATTTATTTTAAGTTTCTTGTTATTGGGAAAATCAGCAACTTCAAAGCATTTTCAGAATATTGTCCTATAGCTAAACTTTAGATCGCCTTTATTGAAGAGTTTTAAAAAAACTACTTGAGGAGCTTTTGGGAAAGATTATCGATGTAAGCCTGAGCTAAAAGTCATTGGTTTATATTTCATTAGTCATGCTGTTTGTCACCAGTAAATCTTTCACTGGACATTTGCCCATTCCTATGAAAATAACACTCTTGCCTTTATTTCTACATTTTAGCTTCCATTAAACTAAGGCTTAGAACTCCTTTTTTTTTCAGGCATAGGATAGGATTACCAGAAATAAGTGTAATGTTGAAACTTTTATTTAGTGATTGAAATAAGTTTTTCGTCTCTATCAGGGACCATGGTTATATCTTCTTGTGTATTTGGAAAATTCCTTTGAACATGTGAAGTGTGTGTAATGAATTTCTGCAATGAATGACAAAAATGTGAAAACTCTTGGGATTTTAAATATTGTAAAGATGTTTAATGCCATACCAAAAAGTTGTTCTTTGATAGCCCATGTACAGTAATCATGTATTTCACCATCATTATATTATTTATTCATGACAATAACTCTAGGATTCAGAAAATACATATAATGTACATTTGTATATAATTTGATTTTTTCATTCAATGGAATCTGATGTATGTTATCTTTTCCTGACACATGAGTTGAATAACTTTTTAGCAACTGGTTATTGTGTTTTCTTTTTCTTCAAAATTTAATCTAGAAACAACTTACATTAAACTTGGTGCTAAAAGTCTATCTGATGAGAATCTTTCCAATGTTCTTTTTATATTTAGATTTATAGATAGAAGATTACACATCAGTCACATTTAAATTGAAGTAGCACTTCAAAATGAAGTTTTTCTTTCTATGTTTGTTTTAGTAATATGAATTTGCTTGTTTTGAATATAGAATAATAATTATTTGCTAGTCTAGAAATAGCTAAATATCCAATTTTCAGATTAACATTAAATTTCCATTATTGCCTGTTTGATGTCCTTACATGGCCATAATCAAGTAAGTTCCATGTTGCTTGATTATAATGTTCATCTGGCTTTCTGCCATATAAATGGATGCATTAATACTCAGTTCTCCACAGTGTTGTGAAGTTCAGTTAATGTTTATAGAAGCTTCATGAGATTGTCTGCTGAAAGATTACATGAAGTAAAATTTAAAAAAAGCAAAAGTGTAGAGTATTCTAGAAATAGTTGCTTAGCATACAGGTTTTCAGTGTGCAACTCAATAAAATATCATTTGCATCATGAATGCATTGCCCAAAGTAAAGTCTCTTCTGTCTCCATTTATTCTCTCTTTGCCCACTTCTACCTCTCCCCACCTCACTTTCCCTCTGGCTATCACCATACTGTTGTCTATGTCTATGTCTATGTTATGTCTATGTCTATGTCTAATATATATATATAATTAGAGGCCCAGTGCACGAATTCGTACACCAGTGGGGTCCCTCAGCCTGGCCTGCAGGATTGGGCTGAAACCGGCTCTCAGACATCCCCCGAGGGGTCCCTTGACCTCAGAGATATATTGATGAAAATATTGCTGTGAGAGATGTCTGAGGTATTACTGCCTATGTTTTCTTCTAGGATTTTTATGGTTTCATGACTTACATTTAAGTCTTTTGTCCATTTTGAATTTATTCTTGTGTATGGGGTAAGTTGGTGGTCTGGTTTCATATTTTTTGCAGGTACCTGTGCAATTTTCCCACCACTATTGATTGATGAGTCCTATGTTATTATTATAAATATCCCAGTTAAAAGCTAAGCATATCTAAATACTTTTTGTAGCATTCTTTGTGATTTATAAACATCAATGGTCTGAAAATATATTATAGTTAGGTCTCTTTACAATAGACTGAATTAAATAGATGCTTTCTAATCCTGAGAAATTGAGCATAAAATAGTTAAGAAGCTGAATTTTAAAGAAGTTAGGACTGTTATAACAGGTACCTCATTACTTACCTGTATTAGAGAATATTCTCCTTTCCATAGCTTAAAGAGTAACATAGATATCTATTTTCAACATAGAGCTCATTTCATGGTTTAGTTATACCATGTATGAAGTATCTTTAGCCACATTATACTGTATAGAAATATTTAATATTACACAGATCAGCTGTAAGAAATACAGAAAGACTTATGTTTCCTCCTGGAAAACTTTCAGTTCTAGTTGTGGAAATATTTTCCCCCTAGACAACGTTGCTAAACATTTTGTGGAATAAGTTTTTAAAAAATAATCAAATAGAAAATACAGCATAGCATACACAAAGGGCTTCTTTATTAGAAAGTTATTTAGGGGGTTTCTTTAAAAAATTTCCAGAAAAAAAGACAGCTGAAATGACTTGTAGGACATATGAGTAAGCAAAAATTTCTAAGAAATTCTAGGAAAATGAGCTAAGGGGAAGGTTATTCATGTGTGTTAGTTATTATGTGGGTAAGTTTTCTTTTTCAAAAATAATAATATTTAAGAAAAATATTAGGACACACTTATTATTTCTTCTTTCATTTTTACAATTCCCAAAGATTTTTCAATAGTACCTATTCTAATGTAGGTCACAAGATTCTTAAAAAGTCAACTTCAAATTTTTAAAATCATGTCAAAAGATAATATTTCCTGTAAGTTTTCACAAGGTGAAGTAAATCTGTAATCTAATTTAAAATGTATAAGACAATTTCAGTAAACAAAAATATAGATTTTTAATGATACTATACTATAATAGATATGTTATAGAGAAATGCCTCAATTGATGAAAATATTTGGGTAATATGCTGTTTTGTTTAATTACTTTTAATTTTTACTTTAAAATTAAAAACTTTATCAATTCTTGCTGAAAATCTTTAAAAATTGAATTCATAGTAGGTAAATGGTATACTCGCCTCCTCCCACAACGACATCAAAATTACAACTAAACTACAGAACAACCATCATTTAGAACCTAAATTCTGGCTGAATGGAAGTCCTACAACTCAGGAATTAAAGAAGAAGCTACACCAAGACTGGTAGGAGGGATGAGACATGGAACACATGTGGCAGATAAAATTTGGGAGGGCCATCTCAGTTGCAGAGGTCCCCCTGAGGAGTGAGGAGTCCATGCCCCACACCAGGCCCCCCAGCCCACGGTTCCAGGGCCAGGAAGAGAAGTCCCCATTACTTCTGGCTGCAAAAACCAGTGGGGATTAAGACTGAGGGATATGGGGTGGTGCAGGTCCCAGGAAATTCCTCTTAAGGGCCCACTCACAGACTTAATCAGACTCACTCCCTCTGAGCTTCAGAACTGGGGTAGCAGCTTGAAAGGAACCAAAGACATACAAGGAAAACCTGAATTGTCTGGCGTCAGAGCAAGAGCTGAGGGGCAGCTTTATCCCAGACAGAAGGGCTGGCAGAGGCCATTGTTCCTTTGCTGAGCCCTCCCTCCACAGTGCCAGCAGGTGGGCACTGAGACTCCATCAACATGGCTCACACTCTTTGCCCAGCCCTGATGATTCCCTGAGGCCCCACCCACCCAAATTTCGGCCCCCACCCCCCCAAGCTGTGTCCAGTGGCTCATGCTTCAGTTTTTCCTAAAATCTCTCAAATAAACAGAATCTGGCCTGTACCTCTTGGTAAGTGGCCCCAGGACTGGCACTAGCAGCATCCGGCCTTGGTGGGCAGCTTGGCCTTGCCTGGGCATCTCCAAGCCCAGACCAAATAACAGCCATCTGCAGATCACTTTTTAGCTTGTGCTGTGTGATTCCAGGCAGAACACAGACAGCAGCTGACCTTAAACTCACCTTCTGGG
The DNA here is from genome assembly GCF_000147115.1 of Myotis lucifugus. Taxonomy (NCBI): domain Eukaryota; kingdom Metazoa; phylum Chordata; class Mammalia; order Chiroptera; family Vespertilionidae; genus Myotis; species Myotis lucifugus. Next base: position 559,229 of record NW_005871349.1, on the reverse strand, counting down.
TGGCTCCAGAGCCAGTACACCCAGTGGATACCTTCAGACCACATTAAAGCATCACCAACCAACCAACTCCACAAGTGACATACTCAGCAGGCAGACTCAGCTGGCATCAGAGCCCTGCTAAAGTAAATACTGCTTTATGGGGTGGGCCCCTACACAGCTGATTCTCCACAGTGGTTGGAAGTTTGTCCTTGGTGGTCACAGCTAGTCTTTGTAGCTGATTGGCCTGGAGTAAATCTCTCTCATTGATGTGCCAACAGCAATAAAGGCTCAACTACTAAAGAAGGGTGTACACAACGCACACAGGGGCACACCTTAAGTGCCCAGCTTGGGTGGTTGACTAGGCTGTGCCATGGGACCCTATAGAATACCTACTACATTAGGACATTCTACCAAGCATCTGTAGCAGCTCTACCTAATACAAAGAAAACAAACAAACAAACACAGGGAGGCTGCCAAAATGAAGAGACAAAGAAACATGTCCAAAATGAAAGGACAGAACAAAACTCCAGAAAAAGAACTAAACAAAATGGAAGCCAGCAACCTAGTAAGTAGGTGCAGAGTTCAAAGGTTATAAGGATGCTTAATGAACTTAGTTAGAACCTCAACAGTATAAAAAGGACCAGTCAGAAATGAAGAATATATTAACTGAAATGAAGAATAATTTACAGGAATCAACAGTAGAGTAGAGGAAGCCAAGAATCAAATCAGCAATTTGGAATATAAAGAAGCAAAAAAAACCAAACACACAAAAAAACAAATCACAACAAAAAGAATATTTAAAAAAATCAGAATAGTATAAGGAGCCTCTAGGACAACTTTAAGCATACCAACATTTGTATCATGGGGGTGTCAGAAGGAGAAGAGAGAGAGAGCAACAAATTGAAAACATATTTGAAAAAATAATGATAGAAAACTTACTTAACCTGGTGAAGGAAATAGACATACAAGTCCAGGGAATGCAGAGGGTCCCAAACAAGATGAACCTAAATTGGCCCACACCAAGATAATTAAAATGCAAAAGGTTAAAGACAAAGAGAGAACCTTAAAGGCAGCAAAAAAAAAAAAAAAAAAAACAGTTATCTACAAGGGAGCACCCATACGACGGTCAGCTGATTTCTTAACAGAAACTTTGCAGGCCAGAAGGGAGTGGCAAAAATATTCAAAGTGATGAATAGCAAGGGCCTATAACCAAGATTACTCTACCCACAAAGCTATCATTTAGAGTCAAAGGGCAGATGGAGAGCCTCCCAGACCAAGAAAAAGCTAAAGTAG
>NW_005871349.1:543005-557827 GCF_000147115.1 Myotis lucifugus | reverse complement strand
TGATTCATCTGACTTAAAATTGAAAACCCAAATAACCTAGGTTGTGAAACACATTTTGATGGTTGCCACGATGAGAGGGGACTTGGGAGGATGGGTGAAAAAGGTGAAGGGATTATGAAGTACAAATTGATTGCTATATGTATGGTTCCAGATAGGTATGAGATTTATTGGGATGATCATTTATTAGTAAGTTATGTAATATCTAATCATTGGAGTATACACCTGAAAGTAATGTTATAATGTATGTCAACTGTAATTGAAAAATAAAAATGATTTTAAAATAAAAAATGAATTCATAATCTTGTGTGACCCATGTCCTGTGTGGTTCAGGGTTCAGGATCTGGAGAAGGGCTGTGTGCAAATGAGAGAGACAAGACAAGAAATAATAATTTGGAAATATTGGGGGCCAGGCAGAAGCCCAACACAAGGGGAAGGACTTCCACTGGTGCCCAGGCCTTGCCAATCTTTTATTCAATTTTGGATACACATATAGCCCTTACTCAGGCAGGCAATTCCAGTAACAGACAGAATATCTTAAAGGTCAGTAAATATTAGTAAAGATTTACTCTGAGACTATTTGGTCAGGAAATTGCTTGAGCTACCATTGTCTTGACTAAACAATTGGTGCATAGCTCTGGCCCTTGCCAGGACTCAAGGTTCAACAGAATTCCAGGCTCCTTATTTACACTTCTCTGATAGTGAAAACAATGGGTAGCTTCCAACAATCTTATAGCCACAGGACATACAAAAGCGTATTAATCTTTCTTTGGCCTCTGAGAATTTCCATTGTTTGATATTGATCTTTCTGAATGTCAATAATCATTGTACTGTCAGAAATTGGGATGAATGTATGTAACTTCAGCACACAAGAGGGAATTCATTATTTGAATAAATCCATGATATAAATTTTATTTCTCAAGATGTACTTCTTTATTCTTCTCCTCAAAATAGACTTCAAGCAATGGCTTGGAATTGGAAATATTTAATGTACTCATTCATTAGGTGTTTGTTACAATAAGATTTTACTGTATTCTTGATGGGATTTTGGTGAGTATAAGAGGTAGACTGCTGAGGCCTCATCCATCAGCTATCAGTGATTTACTCAACAAGGTGTAGTTCATGGTTGGGAAATGGCTAGGACCATGGTCGGCAAACTGCGGCTCGCAAGCCACATGTGACTCTTTGACCCCTTGAGTGTGGCTCTTCCTAAGCCTTAGGAGTACCCTAATTAAGTTAATAGCAGTGTACCTACCTATATAGTTTAAGTTTAAAAAATTTGTCTCTCAAAAGAAATTTCAATCGTTGTACTGTTGATATTTGGCTCTGTTGACTAATGAGTTTGCCGACCTCCTAGCCACTAGGAGGAAGTATTCTGGATGTTTCGATGGACCTTGAATGATAGTCTATTTAGCATCCAAGCACTGTAACCTCTGGCTTGACTTTGTAAATTGGAGTATAAATATGGTGGGACTGCAAAGGACAGGAAATCTGGTCAGATGGACAGTTGTTGATTGGTTCTGGAAGATTTTTATATAGTGGTGCTTGTGAGTGGAGGATTCAACTTGAGGTCCTAAAGGAGACATTAGGACCCATAGGTACTTGGCTGGATTTAGAATGGGGACTCAGACACTCAACAGGATTACCAGATGTAAACTGGTAGAAAATCAATGCACAAACTTTTTATCAACGTGGTGAAAGGAGATGATGGTGAAAGTATTTTCCTAGTTATAGAAGCACTGAAAAATATGTACATTTTAAAAAGTAAATAACCAAACTTAGAAAGAAGAAAGAAAGAAAGAAAGAAAGAAAGAAAGAAAGAAGAGAGATAGAGAGAGAGAGAGAGAGAGAGAGAGAGAGAGGAAGGAAGGAAGGAAGGAAGGAAGGAAGGAAGGAAGGAAGGAAGGAAGGAAGGAAGGAAGGAAAGAAGGAAGGAAGGATAAATCCTTGGTACCAGGAAGGAGGAAGGAAGGTAATGTCAGATCTGGGAGGAGAAGACGAAGCCATAGGCCTCACAAGGGCTTCTCAGTCAGACTGAGAGTTGGGACTAAGGTCCAGTTCAGAGACAGGAGATGAGGTCCCAGACTGTGTGACACGGACACTGGGACAGTTCCCGCCAGCAATGGGAGCCTTGAAGGGCTGCTCCTTGGGTGAAGTGGGACTACATGAACTCTGTCCTCTGGGGAGCGCCTGGGGAGACTTGGGTAAAGAAATCTTCAAGGAATTGAAAACTTAAGTTGGCACATACAGGTGTGAGTCCGGTATTTACAAAACTCCTAAGGTGCAGGAATTCCAAATTGAGAAATTAATACTATTATTGGCATTAAAATACCTGAATCTCCCAGGCCCCTGGAAGAAGCAGGAATCAAACAGCTCTGAAAGAATCATCCCACAAAACAGAGCACATGTAAATTTAAAAAAATATTAGAAAACAGAACTCCATGGGGGAGAGACAATAGCTGCAATAAATATGAGAATGTATACTAAAAACTGGAGATTATAGAACAACCTGAAACATACTAGTAATAGGCACATTTAAAAAGCTTAAAGAGATAACAAGAAAGACTAAAAACTATAGTGAAAAATTAAACAGAGTAGTGTGGAAAATGAAAACGCATAGTTATAAAGCACATGTAGTAAGTGAAATGAAAACTCAACAAACATTAACTTGCAAAATAGTCCCAGCTAAAGAGATGATTAGTGGATTGGGAGCTAGTCTGAAAAAAATCGATGAGAATATAGCACAGGAAGATAAAGAAATATATAAAACCGGTGGGGTTCCTTGGTCTGGCCTGCAGGGATTGGGCTGAAACTGGTACTCTGACATCCCCTGAGGGGTCTTGGATTGCAAGAGGGCACAGGCCAGGCTGAGGGACCCCACCAGTGCAAGCTGGGGTGGGGAGGGACTGTGAGAGGGCTCCTGGGTGTGTCCAGCCCATCTCACCCAGTCCTGATCGGCCAGACCCCTTCAGCAAGGTAACCTACCTGTTGGAGCGTCTGCTCCCTGGTAGTCAGTGCGTGTCATAGCGACTGGTCAAATGATCAAATGATTGGACACTTAGCATATTAGGCTTTTATTATATAGGATGATAGAGAGATGGAAGATAGATAAGAAACCCTATTATAGGAATTCTAGAAGCATAAAATTAACATAATAAGGAACAAGTATGGTTGCAAATTTTGTAGACATGAAGCAAGACAGGAGACCTCAGTTTAACAGAATATATCAACATCTGAGTGAGATACAACTCTAGACTCTTGAAAAATAAGCAGAAAATCTTAAATGCAATCAGAGAGAAACAGAAGAAAGTCTAAAAGAAATACAATTAGACTGAAAGCAGTTTTCTCACTGAAAAACCAAATGTCTGGAAATAATAAAATGCATTTTTAAATGTTGAAGTATAAAAAGGCCAAGTGTGTTTGTCTACGGCTTGATGCTAGGCTCAGCCATATGACTTGCTGTGGACAATAGAATGAACTGAAAATGACAATGTGCCTGTTTCAAACCTAGGTGTCAATTGTGAGTTTCTTCTGTGCTGATGCCAATGCCATGGGAAGAACATGCCTGGGCCACCTCAGTGGTCCTACGAGTGTGAGATAAGAAAAGCAGAGCATGGAGGAGATGAGCTGACCCACGGGTCCATGAGAATAAATCATTGTTTTTCAAGTTCTTAAGTTTTGGGGTAGATTATTGTATTATTTTCCCATGATTGAAGTAACTAACACAAATTCTCTTATAGTTTTGGAGGTCTAAAATGAGTCCTAAAATCAAACTGCTGATAGGGCTGTTTTTTTCTGCAGACTCTAGAGAATTCCTTTACTAGTACTTGACTTTTCTAGCTTCTGGGGATCTCCCAAATTCCTTGGCTCATGCCTTCCTTGTATCACGCCAATCTTTTGTTGTTACAGCCTACTTCTGTAGTCAAATCTCTACCTTCCTTTTAGGAGGATATATGTGATTACTTTTAGGACCTACCAGGATAATCTTCCCGTCCCCAGACCCTTAATTACTGATATTTACAAAGTCCCTAAGGCTATATTATATTAGGTGTCATTCACAGGTTCTAGGAATTAAGATGTGGTCATCTTGCAAAAGGGGCATTATTCAGCAGACCACGTTGTTATATAGGAATTTATTTATTTATTTATTTATTTATTTATTTATTTAACAAAGAGAGATTTTTTTAAGTGAATTAAAGCCCAAGAGACCAATACTGAAAGAACTACTAAAGAAATTTGTAGGCACTTTTTATCTATACATACCTTTTTGTGGCCAGTTTCTTCATCTGAGTCTGGACTCTCCCTTCTTATAAGATTTCCACTTGACTCTCACTTCCCTTGAGGTAGAGGCAGCGTGACCCATCATTGACTCCCCAGCACTGTGCCCAGATTCAGGAACATCTCTTTCCATTAGAGACCAGCAAATATATCTGTGGCAAGAGTTCTTTGTGGATCAAAAATACCCAAATGATTTCTGTGTAACTTGAGTTCTCCAAGATGTTTTGTGAAGAGGGGTTTTATAGTCAAACCTTTTAGGAAATCCTGTATGCCCTTTTTAAAGATTAAGGTGTGTGGTGGTGGCTCAGTGGTTGAAAATCAACCAAGAGGTCACTGGTTCAATTCCCGGTCAGGGAGCATGTCCGGCTCGATCCCCAGTAGGGGGCATGCAGGAGGCAGCCCATTGATGATGTTTTTCTCTAGTACAGTGGTTCTCAACCTTCCTAATGCCGCGACCAGTTCCTCATGTTGTGGTGACCCCCAACCATAAAATTATTTTCGTTGCTACTTCATAACTGTAATTTTGCTACTGCTATGAATCATAATGTAAATATCTGATATGCAGGATGTATTTTCACTGTTACAAATTGAACATAATTAAAGCATAGTGATTAATCACAAAAACAATATGTAATTATATATGTGTTTTCCGATGGCCTTAGGCAACCCCTGTGAAAGGGTCGTTCGACCCACAAAGGGGTCTCAACCCACAGGTTGAGAACCGCTGCTCTAGTAGATGTTTCTCATTGATGTTTCTATCACTTTTAAAAAAATATATTTTATTGACTTTTTACAGAGAGGAAGGGAGAGGGATAAAGAGTTATTCTCGATCAGCTGCCTCCTGCACACTCCCTACTGGAGATATGCCTGCAACCAAGGTACATGCCCTTGACTGGAATCGAACCTGGGACCTTTCAGTCCACAGGCTGATGCTCTAGCCATTGAGCCAAACCAGTTAGGGCTGTTCCTATCACTTTATCCCTCTCCCTTCCTCTCTAAAAAAAAATCAATAAAAACATATTAAAAAAAGGTTTATAAGGCAATTAACAGGTGAAAATTATCAAGATGAATTATATAAAAGAAACCTATAAAGAAACTTTACATTTCCTCAGATTGTTTGACGCCAAAATTAATTTTTTTTGTGGGAGGAGGGTAATGCCTATAATAGACCTATTGTGTTTTGTGGAATTCATTTTGGTCCTCTGTTTGTATTTATGTTATTATTTTCCTAACTCTTTTAAAATATTTCTAAAAGGCTTATGTAAATTAAAAAAATTATACCTTCATTCCAGTGGTTCTGTTTAATTGTTTAAACTCCAAATTGTGCTTAAAATATTAGCCAGAGGTTTAGTACAGTTATTTTGTTTGACTTTGTCGGAAGAATTAATACCAAAAATTTTCTGCAAGTTATTTTAGCTCTTCAAAATAATAGTAAGGCAGAGCATTTATAATGGGCATTTAGACCATTGTACATTTGTAATTTGATTTTATATTACCTCCTTTAATTGTCTAGTATAATGTTCAGACTTCAGTCTTTTGAACGAATATATCAATAGATTTAAATTAAACTACCATGCTAAAATATATTATGGTGTCACAACCATTTGCAGCTATCCACTTAATTGCATCCTATAAAATGAACCAGGAGGTATAAGTTTGCAAACATAACATCTGAGGTGGTGGTAAGATTACAGCTAAATAACACATGTAGTTTAAGTTCTCAATATAAAGTCATAAAAGGTTGATATTTAATATACTGCTGACAAGGGGCATTTAAAGATTAATGTGCATCCCCAACAAATATTTTCAGTATTAGAGGACATAATACAGCTTCAGTTTTATATATAATACACACATATATTTTTTGCATCTTTTGCTAAAGTATTCAAATAGTTTATTGTCTAACCTTAAGGAAAATAATAAAAACATTTTATTCCACAAGCTAATTCTTGGCACAAAATGGTTGCTTTGTAACTATTGTGTGGTTGAAATTTCTTTTGTTGATTAATCTAAACTTCTCCTCCAATAAATTACAACAGAACTAATTACATACAGGATACAAAGCAATTTCCATTTGGTGAAATGTATCGCTGTTTATTTTTTTCATTTTCACAATGACATATTGTCAGGAAGTCTCTCGAGTTTCTCAAGTTAGTGAACATTTCTCTTGTATCTGTGTGACCTTGAGTCTACCACTTATGAGCTGAGTGGCCTTGGACAAATTATCTAACCTTTTACTGTTTCTGTTACTTGTTGTAAAACAGGATGCTAATAGGATTGTTGTGACTACTAAAAGTTAATTTACTATGTGCAGTGTTTAGAATACATGAAACTGTGTGGCACATAGAAGTATACCATAGGCGTTAGTTGTTGTTTTTATTATTATTATTATTATTGTTATTATTTTGAATGTACCATGGAGTGTATACTATGTAAAATAGTTTCTGCCACCAAAATTTACAATCACAGTTAAACATAATTAGATCTATTAGCCTAGCTCATAAAAACAAATAGTCTAGGTTATATCTTATTCACAGTTGCTTATTTAGTTCTTTTTTTATAGAAAAATTTATATAAAGAAATTGGGAAAGTGTTTAAGTTTGGAGGGGAGTGGAGGCTATCATTGGATAGGGAACACAGATGCTGAAAAATTTCCGGTTCTTTGGTGGGCTTTGAATCTGTACTTTACTTTTTAGTTGGTATCAAGAGTATTTTTTTATGTTTTATTATTATTTCCATCCCTTCTTAACAGTCATTCCTTGATTCTCCTTTACCCTCATTGGCAGGTAGACCAGTAGGCAAAATCAGCAAACAATGGCAGATAGGTGGGGTTGGTGATTTAGACAATGGCTGAGTGGAGCTACGAGGAAAAGATTAACTTTTTTTCATCCTTCCATTTAAATTTTTTTTAAAATATATTTTATTCATTTTTTTTTACAGAGAGGAAGGGAGAGGGATAGAGAGTTAGAAACATCGATGAGAGAGAAACATCGATCAGCTGCCTTCTGCACACTCCCTACTGGGGATGTGCCCACAACCAAGGTACATGCCCTTGACCGGAATCGAACCTGGGACCCTTGAGTCCGCAGGCCGACGCTCTATCCACTGAGCCAAACTGGTTAGGGCCCATTTAAATTTTTGACCTTATCAAAATGTTTCTTCATATATTTTATAATCATCACAAGTATGCATAATTATGTCTATGTTTTCAAGGTCATACTCTTAGAAGAAAAGGCAGAGATGTTATTCAAAAACTTTGCTCACTAAACTTTAAAAGAAATTAACAAAATGAGACTATTGTTCTGAGAAACAGAGCAATGAGTAGAAATAGTGATGGCTATTTTTAAAAAGTTTAGAAAAGCTTTGTTAGGAAATGAGTTGCAATGTGCAAAAATTTAAAAATAAAAATAAAAATATTTCTTACATACATTACGGAACAGATTCCTTAACTAAATAGAAAAAGACAAGAAAAACTACAAGTAGATTATTTCAATAGCATGTATGTATTTGGATATCCCATGCATTGAATTATGTCTCTACCATTATAAATACATACTAAAATATACTAATATATTAACTTCAGGCCACTATTCAAAATACAAAAAGGGTGTAGGGCAGAGCTTTGGATGAGAGTTAAGAGGGTTAAAACAATAAAATGTTCTAATCTTATACTTTCTTTCCAACTTCCATTTAAACCTAAATAAACAAGAGGAGGACAGGAAATATATATATATGAAATGGAAAATCAAGCTAGGATTTGGAGGACCTGGCCCTAAACTATTAAATAAATAATATATATTAATATATTTAGGCTCTAACATTTTCATCAGTAAACTAAGTAATTATAGTGATACAAGTTACCAGTTTTGAATGTGTGTGTATATGCACACAAATACACAATATTAGAGATGTATTTTTCAGACAGGGGGAAATAAACGCTAGCAAGAATTTAAGTCATGGAAAAATACACATTATAATAATTTTAAGTGTTATGCTGTTAGCACTAACAACACTGACCTAGATTCTTATTTTATGCTTATAACTATGCAGCTGACATGAGTACAAAGTCCCATTCAAGGTCATTGGAAACTTTGAACTTGGATTGGCTCCAGGAGGACATTGGGTAATACAGTAATTGTTTCTCTGAGTGCCAGAAAAAAAATTTAGTAAGATTCAAAACTGGTAATATTTTTTATAAAAACTCAGCTTACTTTTTCCTACCATCGAGCTATTCCAAAATTTATTTTTTATAAGTTAAAACAGTGACTACAAAAAAACACATGGCAGAGTCATAAGTATGAGTTTGCTTTTTAAAACCCTTGAGAAGTTAATTTCCATGCCGAAGATAATGTTTCAAAGAGATTTCTTTTCAATGTGTTTTCTTAGGAGGGCAAGATTTCAAAGAGAAAAATTAGCAGAGCAAGGTAACTCTGATACTGCCATCTGGAGTTTTCAATGAGCATTTCTGACTAATACTTTGGCAATATTCCTCACAAATATTTCCAGAGCTAAGAAATAATCTTGTGGCACTTTCTGTGATTATTTTAAGGACACCCAGGCATGAAAAATAATGCAAAAAGTTTGCAGAGTCCAGCTGAAGGGTGTTGGAGTGTTCTGGTTTTACTATAATTTTCAGTTACTTCATGTTGCTTGTATGTAAAACAATGTGTGTAGAAATGGTAAGGGCAGTGATTGGCCCAAAACTCTTGTAATTCAACGACTAACGGGTGATTATACATATACAGTTGTGTAAAAATTAGTATATTAGACCAAGAGATGATTTGTGAAATATATTATTATTGGGTATTAATTTTTAAAAATTGAACCTGCTGACAGCAAAATGACAAATCTTAGACGCACAGATTTTGGAACTGGAAAAGGGAAGTTAGAGATCATTGTCAATCACCTCCTTTTACGGGAGCGAAATCTGAGGACCAGGAAAATGAAGTGACTTTCCTGGGGTCACATCAAAAGTCAACGGCAGGGTAGTGGTGGCACTCAGATCTCCTAACCTCCTGGCCATGCTCATTCACCGGGAGTGCTTCAAAGAGCGGTTACAGCATTTAGTCACAATCTATCTTTCGGTTAATTCCACTTTTACTCTTATATTTGTGCCTGAAAAAAATAGCCCTGAGTGATAAAATTTGCTCCAGGTCAAACAGATATTAAGAAAAAAAAGGCAAAGTTTTCACATCATATTTCTCATGTGTAGTTCCTTATTGTGTGTGTGTGTGTGTGTGTGTGAGCATGTGTGACCAATCCCTTATCCTTTGTTCCCAAATCCAAGTGCTCTGAAAACAAAGTTTTCCATATTTTTGAGAAACGTCATTAATGGCAAAACCTGATGTGAGCAGATGAGAGGCTGTTTACAGACTCACATATACCAACGAGCCGGACTCTTCAGACACTTCATTTCAGCCATAGTTAGAAGGTGCTGCCCAGATTCTGGAAATGATACAGATCACAGACTCCATATAATTCGTTACATGTAAATCCTGAATAATTCTGAATCCTGGCCCCAATGGTTTTGGATAAGTGATTGCAGATCTTCAATTTATCCATAATGTAAGTTTATTACAACTTATTAGACAGTTTGGCTTATAACCAGGCAACTCAAAAAACCCTTTACATATATGATTCTTTGTGTTCAAAGTATATGAAACAAATATTATTAAAGGAGATAAGCAGAGTGCTATGTGTGTGGGAGGATATACATAAAAATAAGGAGCTTAGTTTTGCCACTATTATTTGTGGTCAGGAAGACCAGAATAAATTCAGTGTTCAGCTGAGGCAACAGCTTCATCCAAGTTTCTGATAAAATGGCCTGTGTCTTTTTCCTTTTCCTACTCTTTTTTGTAACCTTCGTTTGTAGCCTTCTTTTATGTTTCTTTAGTCTTATCTGTGACGAATGTTAACATATATGTGGGGAATGAATGAAGGCTTTTCTACCCCAAGTCTCATAGTAATTCTGTGTTCTATCATCTACTCAATCATGAAGTAGAAGACTCATTAGTCAACTCATCTTTATAGTTTAGGACAGTGATGACGAACTTATGACACGCGTGTCAGAGGTGACTCTCGAACTCATTTTTTTGGTTGATTTTTCTTTGTTAAATGGCATTTAAATACATAAAATAAATATCAAAAATATAAGTCTTTGTTTTACTATGGTTGCAAATGTCAAAAAATTTCTATATGTGACACGGCACCAGAGTTAAGTTAGGGTTTTTCAAAATGCTGACATGCCGAGCTCAAAAGGTTCGCCATCACTGGTTTAGGATGTGTAGTTTAGAATGTGCTGAATAGGTTAGAGTTTGAATGGATTTGACCATATCTGATATGATATATTCTTCTTTTATATTATAACTCTTATATTTACCCAGATTCTAGATATGTTCAGTGTCCTGATAATCTGTGCTCAGCCTAAACAAGATAAACTGCAGAGCCCAGGGCACTGGATTCATCCCAGCTGGAGTTGCAGCTTGGCCAACGGCACAGGGAAAGGAAGGGGCTGTCATTAGGGCAAAGCTTGGCCAACGGCACAGGGAAAGGAAGGGGCTGTCATTAGGGCAAAGTCACAACAGGCCAGCCCTTTCCTGTTTTCAGGAAATTTCATCAATTAAAAATTTTGACCTGTCATACACTGTCAGGATAAACACACACACACACACACACACACACACACACACACACACACACCAGGTAGGTAAGAATTAACAGCATCTTAGATTTTTCTATGTTCCTATTCAGGATGCTAAAAGTAAATTTTACAGATAAAATTGTGGGCATTGCTCCCATCATAATTTCAAATGTGTTCCTAGACACATAAATTCAATTTCTAGAGTTGAGGTTAAATGTAAGACAATTGCCTATTTCAGCGTATGCAGATTTTAATGAAGGAGGGTATTCCCTCTTTTTGTGAACAGCGCCTATAATATTGTAGTTGCTTAGATCGTATAATTTAAAGGTACATGTGTGACATAATCCAACACTCTCTCTTCACCCCTGTGTCAAACAGGAGTGGGGAAGTAGGATCCAATGGAAAAATAGAGGACTAGGAATCAAGTCGCTCCCAGCTGCACCATGACCTGGCTGTGTGACCTAGGACAAGCCATCATCCTCTCTGGGCCCCAGTTTCCTCTTCTCTGGAATGGAAGAACTATACTCTGATTAGCTCTATCATATTAAGGATTTTAAGAGAAATGACTATCAATAGGCTCATAGTCTATTTTGGATCTTCACACAGGTAGCAAATTTCTTCAAAGTTTGGGGCAATTGTTCTTTGTCTGAAGATAAATGTTTAAGTATGGGACTCTGCAATGGCTGGAGGAGAAGGAAGGGGCTTTCAGATGAGCCTGGTTTAAGCATTCCATTCCTGAATGCAGATTGGGGCAGCCACTGTGGAAAACAAGATGGAGGTTCTAAAAAAATTAAAAATGGAGCTGCCTTAGGACTCAGCAATTCCACTTCTGGGTTACATTCAAAGAAACCCAAAACACTAATTAAAAAAGATAAATGTGCCTGTATGTTCACTGCAGCGTCATTTACAATACCCAAGTTATGGAAGTAACCCAAAGGTTCATTAATAGACAAGTGGGTAAAGAAGTGGTATATATATACAATGGAATATTACTCAGCCATAAAAAAGAATGAAATCTTAACATTTGTGGCAACATGGATGGACCTAGAAGGTATTATGCTAAGTCAGTGGTCGGCAAACTGCGGCTCGGCAAACCGTGGCTCGCGAGTCACATGCGGCTCTTTGGCCCCTTGAGTGTGGCTCTTCCACAAAATACTGGCTCTTCTACAAAATACTGACTTCTGCGCATGGGCCACGAAATTTCAATAGCACTGTACTTGCGTGCCTGCACATGGTATTTTGTGGAAGAGCCACACTCAAGGGGCCAAAGAGCCGCACGTGGCTCGTGAGCCGCAGTTTGCCGACCGCGGTTTGCCGACCACGGTGCTAAGTGAAATAAATCAGACGGAGAAAGATAAATACCATCTGATTTCACTTATATGTGGAATCTAAAGAAAAAAATAAACAAACAAAATAGAAACAGACTCATAGATATAGAAAATAGGCTGATGATTGCCAAAAGGGAGGATGGTTGGGGGGCTGAATAAAAAGGTGAAGGTAGTAAGAAGGACAAATTGGTAATTACAAAATAGTCATGGGATGTACAGTAGGAAATATAGTCAATAATATTGTAATAACTATATATAGTGCCAGGTGGGTACTTGAAGTATTGGGGGGATAATTTTGTAAAGTATGTGATTTATCTAACCACTATGCTGTACACCTGAAACTAATACAAAATAATATTGAATGTAAACTGTATTGAAAAAATAACATAGTAATTTTCTTCTGTAAGAGCACACATCGTAGTCCTGTGACTAATGAATGACCAACAGGCAGGGGCATGACACAGCAACTCAGCCTAGGACTCTGCTGAGCCGACTGACCTGTGGCTGACGGGATTCTGTATCTTGGAAGAGCCCATGACAGTGGCTATGCTGAGCCTGAGGGCTCGAGAGGAGCCGACAGAGAGTCACTGCCTCCTTCCTGGCAGAGCCAGCTCTGGCCTAGGAGAGGTGGGAATGGGGAGGTGGGAAGAGAGGACCAGGTAAACGAGGACCGTATGAAAAAACAGGACAATAAGTTTTGTTTAAGCCAGTGATTTTCAACCTTATTCATCTCATAGCACACATAAACTAATTACTAAAATTCTGCAGCACACCAAAATATATATATATTTTGGCTATCTGACAAAAAATAGGCATAATTTTGATTCATTTACACCAAATGGCTATTGTGTTGGCTGTTGTTATTTTTTATTTGACAATCTAAGGGAAAAGAGAGCAGTTCCCCTGACTAAACAGGTATTGCATGTTTTAAAAATTCTTGTGGCACACCACTGTGCCTCCTGTGGCACACTGATTGAATATCACTGGCTTAACCCATAGGTGGAATAATCACCTGTTAATGATTATAAAAGAAAGTAAATCCCTTTAAGGAAGCACCCATTTTATGGATTTTGTCAGATGTAATGAAATTCATTAGGTAATGAGTAGAGATGTACTGTTTGATTTATTTACTACTAGAGGCCTGGTGCAGGAAATTCATGCACGGGGGTGGGGGTGGGGGTGTCCCTCAGCCTGGCCTGCACCTTCTCTAATCCAGGACCCCTTGGGAGGTGTCCCACAGTGGGATCAGGCTTAAACCGGCAGTCGGACATGCCTCTTACAATTCGGGACCCCTGGCTCCTAACTCCTCCCTGACCTGCCTGCCTGATCATCCCTAACCCCTCTGCCTGCCTGCCTGATCACCCCTAACCACCCCTGCCTGCCTGCCTGATCACCCCTAACCGCCTCTGCCTCGGCCGTGCACCTGGGACCCAGGCTTCCCTCTTCCGGCCGGCCACAGGAACCCGGGACCCAGGCAGGCAGCTTCTCCCAGTGCCAGCTTTGTCAGGAAGGACATCCAGAAGGTTGTCCGGAAGACGTCCAGTCTAATTAGCATATTACCCTTTTATTAGTATAGATAATAATAGCATTTGGTAATGTTTACTGAATACTATTGCCAAACACTGGAAAAGTGCTTTATATCCATTAGGACTTCTAATCATCATTATAACCATAAGAAGTAGGAACTGTTATTTTGATCTTACAGATAAAGAGACCGAGATTTAGAGGACTCAAATAATGTCCAATATCATACAGCTAATAAACAGGAAAGTCTGAAATTTGAATCTAGATATTGTACTTCTGCTACACTGCCTTCCTCTTCCTTATTTTCAGAGTATTAGAGGCAGGCTGTGGAGTGTATTCCTTTCTTCCCTCCTGTTCCCTTTTTTTCATTTTAATCTCTCCCTCTCTCTCTCTCTCTCTCTCTCTCTCTCTCTCTCCTTTCCCTAACAGCATCATTGTATATAGGGTTGATTGAGTTGTTGCAGGGTGGCAACTTCTTACATTTATTGGAGAAGATAATTAACAGGAAGTTTTAATGATTATTTCCAGTTATTCCTCTGGAAAATGTAAAATTGAGATGGAGAAGGATTGCTGAAATTAATTAACAAAAAATTCATCCTCCATAAACTAAACTCTACTGCTTCACCCTATTAAAGATATTCTTCATCATTATTACCCGAAAGATTTTGAGAACTATAGAACAAGGTTACCTGTAATCACAATAATTAAGATATTGTTAACTCATGCTCCCTAGAAACAAAATAGGGGTTTATATTTATATAAATATGAAGATATGATGACTTATGTTTTCTCTTCATCAGGGGAGAAAGAGAATAACAAAGCCATTAAAGTTTCTTCTTTTCCTCCTATTGTAAAGTCCCTACCCTCTCTGTAGGAAGATAAAGTGGTTAGTTATACCTTGAGTTATTATCTTGCTTAGAGAGACAATATCTTCTTGAAATAACTGCTAGAAGTACCCTGTCTTCATATTGTGTTTGGGTTATTTTCAGGCATCCCTACTGTGATGAAAGGTAGTCCATGCTTCCCCCCCCCCCCCCTTCCCCCCCCCCCCCAAA
>NW_005871349.1:533005-542060 GCF_000147115.1 Myotis lucifugus | reverse complement strand
TTTCTTTCTTTTTTTTTTTTTTTTTTTTTGGTTACATGGGACCAAATGCTTTCCTGATCGACTCCTAGAAGGTGAGGGTAAATTCTTATTGTTGTAAGCCTTTGAGGTTTAAGGTGATTTTTTTAAAATTCAGCATTAATGTGGCCATAGCTGACTATGATATCATATAACAGGGACTTCCTTAAGACATAACATTAACTCTCTTTCTTTTATTTAGTGAAACTAAAGGTACCAGTCAAACTTGGCCCTTTTTATGTAAATAGGAATTTAAGTAATTTTTTTAAAATTTTCACTTTCTGCAATGCTTGCTTTCCATCTTCTGGCCTCATTTGGAACTGGCAGGTGTGAGTGGCTGCGGAGACCTCCTTTTGGGTGTGCACTTGTGGAGCTCATTGCGTCTGCCCTGTTGTGGTCTGAAGCCAGCCCCCAGGGAACGTCCGTTGTTGGGTCTCTTGGGAGGGACTCTGTGCACGTCAATGTCAGATGCTGCCTGTGACCAACCCTGGACTACCTGTTAGGAGCCGTGCTTGGTAGCTGCCTCTTCTGGGCCTGGGTACATGTGGGAGAGTCCAAGCTGTGAATGGAAGCCAGCTGCCACCAGTACCCGGCCTGGGGCAGGTCAACAAAAAACCCAAGGCACCCCAAGACCCACCTCTGCCTTTTGGCTGCCGGGTGGGCTCAGCCACGGAGAGAGCCTCTGGCCGTATGTGTGAGGCAGGTTCTCAGGGAGTCAGTCACAGGTGGGGTGAGGGTGTTCAGCAGGTTTATACAGTTTTAGTTGTGGCACCAGTGCTGGGTCCGAGGCCACTCATCAAAAGTCTCAGTGTGTTCCAAGGCCAGCTGCCCCCCAGCTTATGGCCTTTTCAACGGGGCGGGGTCTCATGGAGTTGGCAGGGTGGAGCTAGTAGGGTTCAGCAGGCCAACGCAGATGAAGATTGGGCAATGTGGGGGGACAGTGCCTGTGGGCCATGAGAAAGAGGGCTTTCATTCACACAATTCAGTTTCTCCCTGTGTGGCTCCCCGAATCCCATCCACCCTCCTGAGCTTGACTGGAATTCTTTGAGAGTTTTTAAAGAAAGACTGCCCCATGGGCCCAGGTTGACTGCCACTGACACAGCCTCCAGCTGTGTTCAATTTGGTTGGGGTGAGACATCAGGGAGTTGTTGGGGTAGAGCCAGTATAGCTCACTAGGCTAATGCTTTAGGGCAGTCGCTCTCAACCTTCTGGCCCTTTACATACAGTTCCTTATGTTGTGACCTTAACATAAAATTATTTTCGTTGCTACTTCATAACTGTAATGTTGCTACTGTTATGAATCATAATGTAAATATCTGATATGCAGGATGGTCTTAGGCGACCCCTGTGAAAGGGTCGTTCGACCGCCAAAGGGGTCGCGACCCACAGGTTGAGAACCGCTGCTTTAAGGGAGGGCTCACCATGGAAAGATGGTGCCTGTGGGCTGTTTGGTTGGAGGACTCAACACAGGGGCATTGGAGGCTCTCCCTCCAGCCCTCTTTCCAAAGTCACAGGACTCACTCTCCCCCTGGATGACTCTGACAATCCCGGAACTGTCATCCCTCGGCCAGAGCCCAGGGTGAGTGCCTGGGAGTGAGAGTTTGTACACTGTCCCTTTAAGAAGATGCCTGGGTTTCTAGCAGCCTACCACCTCAGCTGGGCAGATGGAATCCCACTGATATTCTGTGGGCTCCTCTCCCTGCACGGGGGCCCTGGGCCGGGGAACCTGGCGTGGGGCTGAGGCCCTTGCTACTCTGGGGGACGTCTGCGGTTGAGAGATCCCTCAGCTTCTCAGCTCTGCCGGGGGAGTGGGCCAGCCTGTTTTGTGTCTCTGCCCCTCTCCCAGGCTCCACTGGCTTCTTCTGTGGATCCTTGGTTATATGACTCTGTTCAGTGAGGCTGCAGTTGCTTCTCCAGGTTCCTTATTCTATGATTGAGTTATAATGTGTTTTTTTTTGTCTTTTTTTTTATGAGTTGTAATGTTGATGTGATCATGGGAGGAGGTGAGTGCAGCTTCCACTTACTTGGCTCTTGGACCTTTTGCTAATAAGCATTTTTTTTTAAGTGGCATTAATTTTTCTGCTGGAATCTTCAAAAAAATCCTTTGTGATTTAGATTTTACTTTTGCTTTTAATTATTTTACTTTCTTAGTATTTGATAACAGTAATACTATTTCAGTAACCCCAGATTTATCTAGTGCTCAAAAGCAGACTGTAAATTTGCCAAAGATGCAGAGGAATCTGCTAGAGGAGAGTCTGGGGACGAAGTTGATGAGCCTGCCTTGACATTTCCCAAGAGCTCCTCAAGAGTTCTGTGCTGTCGACGTATAGACTATGGCTTTGATCTAAAAGAGAGAATCGATTTAACTGCTACATTTACATTTTTACCATTGTGTCTTTTTTTAAAAAAAATGTTTCTATTGATTTTAGAGAGAGAGGAAGGGAGAGAGGAACATCTATGGGAGAGAGAAACATGGATTGGCTGCCTCGTGCACGCCCCCTTACTGGGGACCAAGCTCACAACCCGGGCATGTGCCCTGACTGGGAATAGAACCAATGACCTCTTGGTGCTTGGGAAGATGCTCAACCAATTGGACCAGGGCAGGACTGTGTATTATCTTAATAATACGTTACATATACCCACTATTTTTCAAAGCCAGCACTCCATGCTTATATTTTGTCATCAAATTTGCTTTTAGATGCCTATCCTTTTTCATGGACTTCTGAAGCTTTCTACGTTAGGGAAAGATTATGCATGTAAAGCGCTGAGTACAGAGCCAGGCACCTTATAAGTGCTCAATAAATGATAGTTGTTGTTAGAATTTGATTTTATTTGGCTTAAAATCCCTATGCATTTTCACAAAATTTCATTGAGATTATCTTTATGTTAAAATTTAAAAGTCTTGTTATAAAACTAAAGCACTATAGTTGGTAAAATTCTGTATTTCTCAGGACACCTAACTGGGGAATGAACTAATATCACTC
Source organism: Myotis lucifugus (assembly GCF_000147115.1). Taxonomy (NCBI): domain Eukaryota; kingdom Metazoa; phylum Chordata; class Mammalia; order Chiroptera; family Vespertilionidae; genus Myotis; species Myotis lucifugus. The sequence continues at coordinate 539,061 of NW_005871349.1, read as the reverse complement.
TAAACATTTGAGAGACTTGTTGTAATCACTGCTTTACACATTCTTTGTAGAGATATTCTTGCCTGGATCTGTTCTACAATAAAAAGGGATTATTTTCAAAAAGCCACTTGATTAGAGTACCTATTTCTTGGTCCCAGCAGGTAGTTGAAGTATTTCTGTGTATTTATACTGCTTGGATTTATACTGCTTGGATAAGTATTAATTTTAGAGCATCTCTGTGGTGTTCCTTAAGCTGCATAGAAAGTTCCAGAAGGAGGCTCAGGTTTTTTCTGCATGAGAGAAACTATTCCCTAATATTTGCCTGCTATTGTGAAACCAGCACCGTAATCCCAGGAACCCTGCATCTCAGTTTATTGCTGTAATCATAAGTTCAAATGACCTTTCATCAATGCCTGCCTAGACTGTAATCAGAATTTAAAAACACACAATTAAAGACGTATCCTAATTAATGAAACGGTAGTAGGCAGTTAGCCAGACATGAGCAGAGCAAGGACAATGGGCCAGCTACAGATAGTCACCAGGGTGGAAAGCCCCAGGTGCCTAGCAGCAGACAGTCCCCAGGGTGACCTTTCCTCCCCTGCATATTGCTGGTCATATGGTTTGGACCCCCTGACCTTTCCTCCTTAGAGATACCATCTAGGCCTCAGTTGTATTTCAGCTCCATGCCCAGAAAAGCAGAAAGACTGAACAAGTGATGCTATGGCTGCCCACAGGACCAGCTGCATCGGATAATGGCCCCCTGCCCTGGTGCCGGCCAATCAATCAGTGGAGACTTAGACCCTGAAAGGACACACCTGGGAAATTGCTGAATATTCTATTAAGATCTTCCCCTGCGACCTCCCCTAAAATCTCCACCCTTCAAACCCTTAGAGTGGAGGACCCAGAGCCCCCTCCTTCCTGGGAGCACAGCGAGGCCTTTCTCCTCCCCTTCTCCATCCCCCTGCTGTGTCACATTTACCTTCCTCACTTCTAAGCTCCAAGGGCCCTTTCTTTGCCTCTATATCCTGTTTCCTAAGCCCATTTCTTCTATGAGTTACTTCTTCTACCTCTGTGATTTTTCTAAATAAATGTTTTCATAGTTTGAGGCTTGGCTCTGAATTCTTTCCTAGCCAGAACACAAGTACAGTGGGGCCTTGACTTACGAGTTTAATTCATTCCTAGACCGAGCTCGTTAAGGAGCTCGTTAACTCAAATTACTCTGTCAACTCAATGCAAAAAATTGGCCAAGAGACAGCTGATATCTCAAAAAACTCGTTAGTTGGGACACTCGTTAGTCAAGGCCCCACTGTACCAAAGTTGCTGAACCCAGGTCCAGTCTGACCCCACCGTCTAACACCTGGTTCCATTCCTACCACGGCCAACAAAACAATTCCACTAATTAAGTTACAAGGTCAAATTAATTAGTTTCAAGGAGCATAAAGAATTTGTGACCTCATGATTATTATCTTTCTTTTTCTTCTTTGTGGTATCAAAACAAATCAGCAGATCAAACTCAAACAATACTTGCTAAATTCATTTATTGTGGTAAATAGTTAACTTTTTTTCATATTTTACAGGTGAGGTGTAGTTGAGTTTGAGTCCAGGGGATACCTAGTATGCAGCCAGGGTAGTCTTCAGCAAGATACTTTCTAACAGGATCAGTTTTGTCATAGTCTATAACAAAGTGATTTCTTTACCAATCAGAACAGTTTACATGAAGATAAAAAAATAACAAATGGCCATAAACACTATCTGGAAAGTGTTATTGGAAACCCCCTTTGAGATAAAATTCTCATTACCCTATCTGTGGTCGGCAAACTGCGGCTCTCGAGCCACATGCGGCTTTTTGGCCCCTTGAGTGTGGCTCTTCTACAAAATACCACATGCAGGCGCACGTACAGTGCGATTGAAACTTCATGGCCCATGCGCAGAAGTCGGTTTTCGGCCTGGGCGAGTCTATTTTGAAGAAGTGCTGTTGATATTTAGCTCTGTTGACTAATGAGTTTGCCGATCAGCTAGGGCCTAGCTGACTTGACACCCACTTTGCCACGTTACTGAATGCAAATTAGCTCAATTCCCATGGATTTTATGAATTTCTCAACTTCTGTTGCCTCTGGGAAGCCAATTTGCCCATTGAGGCAAGCATAGGCTTATTCATTTAACAAGTACTTATTTGCAATTTACTCTGTGTCATGCACTGTGTTAGGGGTTAGGGATACAGCTCTAAATAAGTCAGACAAAAATCCCTGCCTTTAGGCAACTTATAGTCTAAGTGCTATGATTGGGGAGGTGCAGGTTAGCATGCCACCTCATTTGTAATTTAAAAGATGGACCTGCTCTGGCTGATGACCAGATTCATGTGTTGGTTGGCTAGCTCATATGGCCATTGATTTTTCTCAGAATTATGATTCTGAGTGTGGATGGATATAGGATGCCAAAGACTTTGGTGAAAAGGGGGAAGTGACTGGAGGTTGGTAGATGATAGCAACCAGGAGAAGTACCAAAATGCCAAGAACCTCCAAGGAGCAGGAAGATTTCCAAGGACCCTACCTTCCAACTCTGCTTGAGAGGATATAGAAAAGTGCTGTTCTCTCTGGCAGGCTGGGAGGTGGAAGCAACGTTCAGTGAGGAGACTGGTGAATTTTATTAACCATTGAAAGGAGTTCCAGGGGTGCCTATATAAGGCATGGGAGGAAGAAGAGCAGTGGAAAGTTGAGTCAGTGGAGAGAAAATGATGAGTATTTTGGGGATAAATGTCCCGAGGCAGACAAATTGATACCATTGTAATTAACTAGTTATTAATAACAGGAAAGGGACAAAGGGGAAACCAGACTTCGGCATGTCATTTGGGCAGCTTCATTAGGGAATTACCAGGGGAAATGCCTATCCCTGCAAAAGAAACCATCAACAAAATGGAAAGGAAGCCCACTGTATGGGAGAACATATTTGGCAATGATACATGTGATAAAGGATTAATGTCCAAAATATATAAGGAACTCATATGACTTAACAAAAGGAAGACAAACAATTCAATTAAAAAACGGGCAAAGACCCTAAATAGACACTTCTCCAAAGTGGACATACAGAAGGCCAAGAGACATATGAAAAAGTGTTCAAAGTCACTGATTATCAGAGAGATGCAAATTAAAACAACAATGAGGTATTATCTCACACCTGTCAGAATGGCTATGGTCAACAAATCAACAAGTGACAAATGCTAGGGAGGATGTGGAGAAAAGGGAATCCAGTACACTGCAGGTGGGAATGCAGACTGGTGCAGTCATTATGGAAAACCGTATGGCATTTCCTCAAAAAATTAAATATGGACCTGACATCTGACTCAGTGATCCCACTTCTAGGAATATATCTTACAAAATCTGAAACACCATTCGGAAAGAACGTATGCACCCATATGTTCATAGCAGCACAATTTATAAAAGCTAAGATCTGGAGACAGTCCAAGTGCCCATCAGTAGACTAGTGGATAAAAAAGCTGTGGTACATTTACACCATAAGATGCTATGTATCAGTAAAAAGGAAGGATCTCTTACCCTTTGAAACAGCATGGAGGGACCTGGAGAGTATTATGCTAAGTGGAATAAGCCAATCAGAGTAAGACAAGTATCACATTATCTCACTCATATGTGGAACCTAATGAACAAAATAAACTAATGAACAAAATAGATCCAGAGACATAGATGCATGAAATAGACTGCAGAATCTCAGAGGGAAGGCGGGGTGGGGGAGTGGGGGATGGGGGGGTGGGGGGGTGGGAAGAGATCAACCAAAGAACTTGTATGCATATATGCATAACCCATGGGCACAGACAGCAGGGTGGTGAAGGCCTGGGGAGGGGGGCAGGGTGCACTAGAAAGGGTCAATAGGGGGAAAAGGGGACAGATGTAATACTTTCAACAATAAAGATTTAAGACAAAACAAACAAAAAAGAAAATTCTTTTCTAAAAGAAACGATTTTGACCCTGTTTGAGATACTAATTTCTGTATTGCTCTTCATATATTTCTCTCTCATTTTCTTTTTCTAGAAGGTAGTTGGAATTTTGTGTTTCTTGACCTCAGGAAGTTTTGGGTCTTAGTTGCCGGGAACCAATTCCAGCATGTTCAGCAGGGCTGAATCATCTGGAGTGGCAAGGGCATTTTCCCCAAACCTGAAAAGCAATGATTGCTGGGCTGCCAGACAGCTCAGGGCATCTTAATCTACATGTTATTGCCTCCTACTGGCCAAACACCTGAACAGCCGGAAGCATTTCCCCATTCTGACAATGGACTCTGTACTAAGCCCTGACCCTTTGAAGTGTGTATCTCTGCTTCGCCTCAGGACAAATTGTGTTAATAGAAAGCATGGGGCCCTGAGACGAGGAGATCTTAGTTCCTTTTAGCTAAGCTCCTCTGACCCCCACATGCCTTTCAAAATTATACTTCGTCTCTGGACTCTTTACTAAGTTACACACACAGCCTTTCTCCGGATTGCTGAGCCCTTCTTGATGCCGGAACAAGAACCCCGGCACTTAGTGTCTAAAACAGAGTTGTCAGAAAAATAAGTCTTACTGCGAGGAAACCTCACCTTTTTGAGGGAGGAGGAGAGAGGCAAGAGGTCTTTTAACCTGGAAAAGGAGGAGGTCTTCAGGGGCCATGTAGACCTGTGCCCCATTTCCTTATAGAGTCCCAGGAAGCTGGCACAGTTTGGGAGGAGACGGGTGGGGTGGTCTTAGAAGTCTGAACGCATGGTAATAGATCTACCAGCTTCAGTAAAGATTCCTGTGCCAGGAGAACTAGCTTTGCCACCTGCTCTCGAGGGATCACGTTTTAATCCACATAAGATTCTTGGGATCCTCCCACAATCCTGGAGGGAAAGAGTGGGGAGATTAGAATAAACTGGATAAGATAAAATTTTCTGCTCAGAGTTAGATTTAATTAAGTTTTAGGAAAAAATAATTTGGCATTTCACCCACACTTGAGTTGGTGGATCGAAGAAGGCAATTGCTTAGGAGGCTTATATTAAAGCCAAATTGAGAATGACAGGGGTTTAAACTCAGGGAGGGACTATGGAATTGCAGAGAAACAGATCTGAGAGATGTTCAAGGGATAAAAGTGAGATGGGGAGGGGTACTGATCAGGCTTCCCTCAGGAGATAGAAACCAGACAATGATTTAAACAGGCAAAGTTTAATATAAAGAATTATTAACTAGTGTGGGGAGCTGATATAGGGTTAAGCCTCGGACTGACCTGTGGGCAAAGTCATAAACAATTCCCAGCTTAGAGGGCACAGTCCTCTTAGCATAATTAGGCTTGACCTTATGAGGCTCTCTAGATCTTATCTGGGAAGCTAATGGGCTGAGGGAAGTGCAGGAAGTGTAACTATGGTCAAAACAAGTGAAACTCACAAGAACTGTGTAACTATGGAAACCACTACCTTGTTTACCTCTCACTATAAAATAAAGGCTCAGCTTGCCTTGGGATCTCTCTCTGTGGCCTCAGCCAGGCACAGGAAGATCCACGTGAAACATTCTTCGCCGACTCCGTCCACACCTTTGGGAACCCCTGGACCCGCTGGGGCTGGACCCCAGCATTTGGCGCCGAACAGGATTCCCCTAGGTAAGCCCCCCCACACACATTGAGAACCCCCACACTCGGGACGGATAGGACTCCACCAGGGTGCTGCAGACCCCCCTATAGAGGATAAGTAGGGTAAGTGGGTGGATAGTACAGAACTTAGATTGAGAAGATGTGCCATACTGAGTCTAGAAGAAAGAAGACTCTGTATTGATCTTTAGAATGAGAAGATGTGCCATACTGAGTCTAGAAGAAAAAAGACTCCATATTGATCTTTTAACATGTCCATGCTTTTCTGAGGAAGGAAAGGTGCCAGAAAGGTAAATGTAGAGGCATGGGAGAAGGTAGGCCCAAGGAGCCTTATCTTTAACCCCACTGCAGCCTTTCCACCCCGGGAAAGTGCAGGATTGGCAAGCTCTCCCTGGAGTGATAGATCAGGACTCAGGTAATAGCGGAAAGCACCAATCCTACTCTTAAAATGGATACAAGAGAGCATTTGGGGTTTT
>NW_005871349.1:531630-532639 GCF_000147115.1 Myotis lucifugus | reverse complement strand
TGAAAAAAGGTACATTAGGATCTTAAGAAGTTTTCCAAAAAGTTAATCAGAACTTTGGGAAAAAAAATAAAAAAATAAAAAAAAAATAGTGCCATGGTCACCTCAATGTGGTTTTTTGTTCAAATTGAAATCTTAATTTATATTTGGAATTTCAAATCTGTAATAAGAAATGAAACCCTGCTGCAGAGTCCGCCTCTGGTGTGGAGAGATTCAAAGGTGGCAGGAGAGGGCAGAGTTTTCAGCTCACCCGTAAAAAGATTAGTTTTGTTAAAAAATTACCGGAGAACATCTTATGACAACCAAACTTTGGCTAAGATAACCTTGGGTGCTAGCCATGACTTTAGAAAGCGAAATAGGAAATAATTTAAAATGTCTTTTTCTATTAAACATGACTTTGGGAAAAAAACGCCATCTGAGTCATTTGCTGAAACTTCCCCCAAAGCAGGATTTGGGGGAAGAGAAGAAGGGAGCACATGACGATCTAATATGGACGCCTCCTCCCCAACTATTCTAATTGAAAAGTTTTACAAAAATTTAAAAATGCGTCTGGGATTTCTGTGCACGTGTAAAGAGAAAAGCTGGCTTGGAACTAACGCGCGCATCATCCGATTTTGGACATTTAGATAGAGTTTTGAGCTAAAAATCTCTTTACAAATGTACAGAATAAAACCCAAGACTGATTATTTCCTAAGAAGAATGGTGAATTTGACCCAGGGGAGAAATGCAGGCTGGTTCTAGCAACAAGATTGTTATTTTTCCATAATAAAGTGATTTTTGAAATGTTAATAAAGCCGGTTCCAAAGTTAATCTTAAAAAGCCTCAAAGAAATTCAGTAAAATTGTCTGTTACAGAAAATTTGCCAAAGCAACTGCCTTAAAATAATAATTGGGTTTGAATCTAAAGACTTATACCTAGGTATTTAGAAGTGAAATAATGCTGAAATATTGATCTGAGTGTCCCTAATGCTAAATCTAGAGGACAGAATTAAATCTGTTGGTTGATTATGTCT
>NW_005871349.1:529625-531471 GCF_000147115.1 Myotis lucifugus | reverse complement strand
TTTAAGTTTTGCCTCTAAGAAAGGGCAAAACAAGTTTTGTTTCATATTTCTTAAAATACAGCAGTAGAATTTTAAGATGTAATTTAAAATAACAAAAGCTCTCGCCACTGCATTTTAAATTAGGCTGGAGGTGGGGCAGCGTTTGCACTTCGTGTATCAGAATAAAACGTTACTAAATTTACTAATCTTTGTAAGCAATTGAATCCTAGTAAAGTAAAATTCTTCTAAAAAGTTACTGAAGGCTTCCCATGATCCCTCTGTATATGCAAATAAGCCAAAAGGGAATGCTGTTTAAAAATATTATTTTAAATTTAATAAAAAGGAGAAATTTTAAAATTTTGAAATATCTTCCACTAATATTTATAGGATAATCTAATGATTTGCTGTTAAAATACCAAATCTGAAAGTACAGTCACCATAAATGTTTCATGACTTTGACTTGTAATACATGGCCTTGCAGCACTATAAGTCAATATCCAGGAAGTAACCCTATAGGTTACTTTTTGTAAAAGAAAAAGATTTCTTTTTAAATTGAAGTTCTCCAAGTATAACCCAGCAGGAGGAAGACAAACCAGACAACCAACAGCCCAGAGACCACCTGGGGCACGGTAAAGTGAAGTATGGTAACAATTAATTCAGGTAAAAACTATAACTTTCATACTGGTCTTAGAAGGCACATTTTTCCTTTACCTGGGAAGGACAGCACAGCTATCCCAAGGTCAGAGGGCTCCAGTTAGCGTGTCAACTCAGTGTTCTGGAGACCCAAAACTGTAAATTTAGATAACATGCCTAAGTTTAACCTAGGTTACCCAAGGACTCTAGATAATGTGTTTACCCAAAACTGTAATTTGGATAACATGCTGTCTCTGCTTCTGTAAATTGCTTTTTTTTTGCTAACTAGGTTCCTCATTCCAAACTTTGAGATAGCCAGTTTAAAATTAAGTTGTCATGACCTAGAGCAAAGAATATTCTTTTTTTTTTTTTTAATTTTAAAGCAGTCAATTTATTTAATTAGCTTCTAACATTCTTACAGGGATCAAGAAAATGCAGCCATTATGGAAACCACCAACAAATTATCTGCTTCCTAAGCATTTAAAATACCAGATCACCAGTCATTTACTATAGAATGAGGACATCCATTTTAGAAGAAATTTATGTACTACCCTTTAAACCAATCTGGCATATGTAAATGTGGACTTTTAACTAGAAATTATAAAACAGAAGGGTCTAGGAACTTAATTGATTTTAAAAATAAGAAAAAAATTTAAGAATTAAGATTATTCCAAAGACATGGAAAATTAGTGGTAAAGTGGGGACTAGAACTTTAGTCCACTGGTTTTTCGTTATCTACTAGTACTAAAATAAAATGAGGGTAATTACTTCCATTTACAACAGGCTTCACAATAAAACTTTGTATACTAAGCTTCTGAAGTACTTAAAAAATGTTTGGCTAACAGATATACTATTTACATACAAGTTTAAAGAAACATTTAATATGTGGGTTAAAGTAGAGCCCTACTCTTTTTACTTTTAGAAGAAAGTTTTTTGAAGAAGAAAGTTCCATAATTTGTATCAGACAAAAAAACAGAAATCGACCCAAAATTCCAATACACAATAAACTAGGGTCAGCTTATTAATGAGCTGAGACATTTAAACACCATAGTATTAATTAGTAGTAAATTATATATAACACTAGAGGCCCAATACACAAAATTCATGCAAGGGGCTCTGCCCTTGCAGCCCCAGCTTCATCCGGAAGGTCATCCAGAAGGTCATCTGGACAGTTGTTGCAAAGAATATTCTTACATGGATTATTCTACAGTTTATTCATAATTTTGATGCTTTA
>NW_005871349.1:524635-527241 GCF_000147115.1 Myotis lucifugus | reverse complement strand
CTGATGAACAAAAACAGATCCAGAGACAGAGAAGCATCAATCAGACCATCAAACCTCAGAGGGAAGGTAGGGGAGGGTGGGGGTAAGGGGGAGAGATCAACCAAAGGACTTATATGCAAGCATATAGGCCTAAGCAATGGACACAGAAAACAGGGGGGTGAGGGCATAAGTGCGGGGGATGGGGGGTACTGTGGAGATAAGGACACATATGTAATAACTTAATCAATAAAGAAATTAAAAAAATAAAAATAAAAAATGAAAAAAACCCCACAAAAAACCGTCTGCTAGGGTGCTGATAAAACGTGCCATAATACTGGCCTCTGGGTGCTGGTGACATTTTTGGGGACTCTGGAAGGGTGTTGTTAAATTTCTGGGGGCCACTTCACAGCTGTTTGCTGGGGAGCGGGTTGTGGAACCTGTGGAACTCGCTGGGAAGCTGTCCATGGGAGGCTGCTGAGACCGCCTGGGATTGAGCCCCACTGCATGTCCTTCACGCTGGATAAGCGGCAGGGCACAGGGGCGAGAGGAGAGAGAAGAAGACCAGAACCAGGAAGAGAAGCCCCTTTCTTCGGCGATGGCCCTCCAGTTCCCTCCACCAGCAGATCTTACCTTTGGGCCAGCTGGCAAGGGAGACATGTTCACAGAGCCCAGCTTCAGTATCTCAAGCAAGACCACGGAGGGTGGATTTGGAGCTCAGAGGCAAGACATTGGTAGCTGGCATGAAGACTTACAGGTTTTGGGCTTGAGTGATTGATTTTGTGTTGATGCTTTTTAATCAGGAAGGAGGTTGGGCAGCAGGGGGGACCTCAGACCAAATTTTGTGTCAGTAAGAGTTCATGTAAACTGAAAAGGGGCCATGACTGATAAATGAAACACAAGAATTTTAGGAATAGGTGAGGGAGAGATCCCTATGAAGGAAACTGAGTAGAAGGTAGGTTGTATTAGGAAGGAGGTAATATTAGGAGGGAGTAGTATTATGGAAGTCAACAGGAGAGAGACTTAAAGAAAGAAAGGAATGGTGAGTACAATTGCTAAATGCTGCAGAGAGGCCAAGCTAAATAAAAACTGAAATGTGTCACTAGGACTTAGTAGCTAGGAAATCCTGTGTAGACCCTTATCAGATACAGTGGAAGTGTTAAAAGTGGATAAAAGAGTAAGGAGATTGGACCATGTAGGTTAAAAAAATCTTTGCTCTGGAATTTTTTAAGATGGAGAGAGATATAAGATGCTAAGACTATTTTCAGGGAGTTTACTTTAGAAATGGAGGGAAGGCATTTACAATGACTCTAAAACAGCCGTGGGCAAACTATGGCCTGAGGGCCGCATTCGGCCCATTTGAAATGAATAAAACTAAAAAAAAAAAAAAGACCATACCCTTTTATGTAATGATGTTTACTTTGAATTTATATTAGTTCACACAAACACTCCATCCATGCTTTTGTTCCGGCCCTCCGGTCCAGTTTAAGAACCCATTGTGGCCCTCGAGTCAAAAAGTTTGCCCACCCCTGCTCTAAAACAAGATGTACTTTAGTACTGCATGACACTGTATGAAATGATAAATGAAGTGTAATTGGAATACAAGGGAGGGACAGCTTGTTTCATGCTGAGAGCATCATAAAAGACTTGATTTGAAGGAGGATGCATCTAAGTTGGTGTTTGCAGGTTAAGTAGTTTCAGAAGGTAGAGAATGGAACAAGGGAAGACACCGAGGCACAGGAAAGGTATAGGACAGGCAGGAAAATTATGAAATTTGATCTCTGTGTGATATGTCTAATGGCAAATATTAAGGGTTCTACTGGAAATGGAGGCACAAAGAGAGGAATTTTGATATGGCTGCTGACCATTTAATGAGTACTCTGCAGGCAATGGAAAGCCAATGAAAGTGAAGTCAGGACTTGACCGGCGCTGTACTTAGTAAGATTGGTGGGAGAAGGTGCATGGATCTATTGTATAAATGATACACTGGAAAGAAATGTAACAAAGCAGGGGACTACTGACATAGGCAGGGGATTAGGCCAGCTCAGGAAGCAAGACCTTTACCTGGAGGGTAGCTGAGGAGATGGCTCAGAGGGCAACAAAAGGGATTCTGCAAAAGAAGTGACAAGAAGTCGTTTTGAAGTGTTGGAATCTAGTAGTGGAAGAAGTAAAGAAGATGCTAGAGTTTATAGAGATAGCTTGATGAGTGTTTATACCTTTTGTAGAAACGGAGAATAAAAATATGTGTAGTTTGAGTTGGGAGGAGCTTTAATTCTGGAAAAATGAGCAATCTGAGAAAATTACAAAATTTAGGCTCCAACCTTCCAGTCTCAACTTAGTAGCCACAACCTACTGTGAGCTCAGTGTATGCTAGGAGCCATGCTGAAGGCTTTAAGGATGGGCTCTCATCAGTTTTCAGGACTGCCTGTCATAGTATTCTTTCTGTTTTACATGTAGGGAAGTGGAGACTTAGAGAACCTGTTATGTGGCAGAGCCAAGTTTCAAGGTCAAGTTTCTCTGTCTCCAGAACCAGCCTCTTAACTGTTACATAAGACTCTACTTGTGTGTGTCTTCTTCCCTCGATCAACCAATCTGTGATTCCTGGCGACCAGGAGCCACATCTTGCACTT
>NW_005871349.1:444369-522716 GCF_000147115.1 Myotis lucifugus | reverse complement strand
CGGAGCCCAACCCCCCTGATGGGCCCTGCTCTGTGCATGATAGGGGGTGGCGCCACAACCTCCCCATCGACCCTGCCTTGAGTGTGACAGGGGGCGGTGCCCCAACCCCCCAATCGGCCCTACCCTGAGCGTGACTGAGGGTGGCATCGCAACCTCCCAATCCGCCCTGCTCTGTGCATGACAGGGGGCGGTGCCCCAACTCCCCAATCAGCCCTGCTCTGAGCTGGACCAGGGGCTGCACATAGGGATTGGGCCTGCCCTCTGCCACCCAGGAGCAGGCCTAAGCCAGCAGGTCGTTATCTCCCGAGGGGTCCCAGACTGTGAGAGGGCACAGGCCGGGCTGAGGGACCCCCCCTTCCCCCCGAGTGCACAAATTTTTGTGCACCCGGCCTCTAGTCTATATATATAAAAGCCTAAGTGACCAGCTGACTGGCTGACTACCAACTGGCAGACCATCTGGTAGTTATGATGCACACTGACTACCAGGGGGCAGATGCTCAATGCACAGGCATGGAAACATGAAACAGACTGGAAAGAGATTAACCAAAGATCTTATATGCATACAGATGCCCGGTGCATGGATTTGTGCACTAGTGGGTCCCCCAGCCTAGCCTGTGCCCTCTTGCAATCCTGAAGCCCTCGGGGGATGTCGAACTGCTGGTTTTGACCTGGTCTCCACAGGCCAGGCTGAGGGACCCCACTGGTGTATGAATTCATGCACCGGGCCTCTAGTTATAAATAAAATGGTAGAATTTAAAAATATCTGTATTACCATGTTCAAACATATATTTCAAAGGGCAGATTAATTTTTCTAAGAAAATTTTATTTTAGCTGATTTACATTCTCCATGTGCAAAATATTTGTTTTAGGAATAAGGAAGAATAACTTCCTTAATAATTTTGCCTTTTCTTTGACAAAGGTGAATTTTACTCCTTTCAGATTCAGAATTGCGACGAAAATGATAGTTCCTTTGAGGAACACTAACTGTTCTCAAAAGGGTCTGTGGGATGCAAAGGTTTTAATGCATTATCTGCTGGAAGAATCACTGTGAGTCATCCTTCAGTGCGGACTTTAGTTTATTTCCTATTTGTAAAGAATAGATTGCAGCATCAGGCATTATATGCTTGCCGGGAGTCAACCACCTTCTTTATAGCATAAATATTATTCTCCCCAACAAACAGGCAACTTGGTATCTTTGTAAGATTAGATTAGTCACAAACTCCAAATGAAGACATGTTGATTAATTTAAGACCCAGTATTACTAAATAAGTATTTGGAAACATTCATAGAAAGGAAGGAATCAACCCACACCCACCCATGGGTACCAGTCTCTCTAGGTTTCTAACATGCTTCCATTCTTCAGGACACAACACCCATTGTACTGAGCCCCTAGACTCTAAGTGGCATCTATTAATCTCTGTTACTCAAATTCTCATTTTTCTGACTGATGTTGCTCTTGTTTAAGGACATTTAGCAGAAGAAAGAATAAAAATGTGGTCTGTGGTGGGAGGGATGGGGACAAATATATGAAATAGATGGAAGAATCAGAAAAAAAATCAAAGTGGAAGCATTAAGATGAAGAATTTGTAGAGAACAATTTGTATTGACCAATAAAGAAAATGAGAAGTTTGCGGATTAATATTTTAAACTCATACCCTGAATTAGAATCCAGCAAATCAATGCCAGGAACCAGTAAATGTACTTAGCAATTAGCAGGAGGGGAAAAAAAAGTGAGCTAGTTAATCAGCTTTGGAACCTGCCGTGGTTCAATTTTTCATTCTGATTAAACAGTTTCAATGCAGTTGTTATTTACTTTTAAAGTGCTGGTACAAGGAATTTGCTCTATATAGCAATGCTAATTGCACAGACTTGAGCCAAGCACACATACGCGCTGTCTTTTGTTGTGTGACTCTGCCAATGAACCTGCTCCTGCTGCTCCTACCTTTTCCTTTCTTGGGCACAGCACACCAATTTACTAAGTTCTCTGGTGTGTGTATAGGTATGAATGTGTGAGTGTGTGTGTGTGTCGTGTGTATGCATGCATGCATGTGTGTGGTATGCGTGTACATTCTTATAAATGAATCATAGCACAAGCACTAAAAACAATTCCTTTTTGTTTGTTCCTAGGCCTTCAAATCCCATTTTTAAAATTTGAAAATCCACTGAGCTAGCCTCATGAGCCACTTTCATCCTGGTATCACTTTCATTCTTTTGTAGATAGCTTTCGTTTCTCTTCAGCTTCATTATTTTCCCTAAAAATATAAAAGGATTAGCCATGGCATTGCTGGGCATTCCCGCCTCAAGCTGCTGCTTGTCACGGAATCACTGAGCTATAACTGAGAGAACCCTTTATGCTAACTGGATGGAATTGCTGATAATTGGGGAACTGGTATGTCAGGTCTCAGGTTGGGGCAAGACTGAAACTTGTGCTGAAACTGAAAAAGGCATAATCATTTAACTGCCTCTCTACTTCCAGGAAATCTTAGAATGTGAATTTGATAAGTTAGGAAAATAATTGTAAGGAAATGGCTTACACACATTATATACCAATTTGTAAGAGAGGATGTTGCATTCTGTTCTTAAATCTAGTTTACTAAAAGTATTTTCATTGTGTGGACTAACTGCAGCTCATCAAGGATGAACAAGCACATGGGTGAATTAATACCAAACATTGTTTTGACTGTTGACAAAGAAGGTGCTCCTGCCCTTATTCCCACCAGGGAAAAGGTTAAACTTACAAAGCAAAGTCACCAAAAGTACTTTGTTTTATTATGCTGTGCAGTATTCATCACCTAGACAACCAGCTCCTTGGGAAGGCTGTGCCAATAAAAGAAAGTCAAGATAAATCTCAGAATCAATATTGAGAGTACAGCATTCAAATAAAATCAAAGGGTGCGACTGAGGTTGCCAACCATTTGACCTGTCTATTGTGTAGGTAGGTCTCAGACACCAGGGAACATGATATCACATTCATTCCCTTTAAATGAATTGTGTAAGTATTGGGTCCAGAATTGAGTTCTCCATGATTGTTTAATAAGCTTAAATTTTTGGCACTACCTTTATCATTTAAATGCATTTTGAAAACTCTAATCTGATGCATTTTGAAAACTCTAATCTGAGGATATGTTTGTTGATTTTTAGAGTGAGAAGGAAAGGGAGAGAGAGAGAGGCATTGATTGGTTGCCTCCACACATGCCCTGACTGGGGATTGAACCGAAACCTAAGTTTCTGTTCTGACTGGGAATCAAACCCAAAACCTTTTGGCATATGGATGATGCTCCAACCAACTTAGCTATCGGGCCAGGGCACTTAAATATGCATTTTTCCCGTAGTCTACCCTGGGGTCATAAAGGTGACTCCTAAAAACAATTCTGTGTGGGCATTCTGTGTGGGTGCAAAGGAAACAATGGGCCCAAGGGACTTGCTTTCTACTCCTGGTTGCCATTAGCGAGCAGCCTGTGCACCTGCAGCCTCAGCTCGGGGAAGAAGCACAGCCCTTTCTGGTTTATTTGTTTCTAATTGGCAGCAAAGGATTCACCTGGGCAATCTGACGGTCTGAGCCACATGTGAAATCTGGTCGTCTAAGCCACATATGAAGTACGGCCTTATACAATGTTCTTATTTAATTGGCACTGTTAGGTAATCCTCTTTCATATTCCTGTCTCTGCTCTAAGGATTATCTGGGAGAATCACAAGCACCAGGGAAAGGAAACCAGGGCTGAACGTTTCACTCTCCCATCCGTATTTTACATATAATTTTAACATGAACTCGGGCACTGGAAATGGAAGGCTTAGATGACATCTGTCCCATCAGACACAGCATCATTTATCAAGGGTCTTCCTGCTTATGTTTGCATTTGCATCTGAGATGCTATTACTATGAAAAATCGGAAATTGCCAAGGAGAAGGGCAGGATTTTTTTTAAAAAAAACACAGTTATTTAGGGGAAAGCTGTGCTTTGTGACTCTAAAGCCAGTTATTAGGAAATAAAAAGTACTTTCCCCTTAGTCATTCACATTTGTGATCAATGTGCGCAGTTTTATCAGGAAAATCGTATCTTAACATGAAATGTCTCTACACAGGCACACATTTAGGGGAGCATCTAGTTTCTCTTCATTTTGTAGAGCTGGTTTGACACTGATGTTTTACATATGCAAGCCCAGGTAGTATATAATTCAATGGATTAATAACCTATACTTATACAAACATAAAGCACTTAATTTTTTACTCTTTATTTCAAAGGTTATAAATAAGATTTTTCTAAAGTATCTACTATATTTAAATAATCCACATTTAATATCCTCATTCATTCATTGCTATCCATTGGCTTATTTATTTATTTATTCATTTATGAGAGAGAAACATTAATTTCCTCCACCTATTTATGCATTCATTGCATTGGTTGCTTCTTGTATGTTTGTTGACCAGACATGGAACCTGCAGCCTTGGCGTATAGGGATGACACACTAACTAAACTGAATTACCTGGCCAGGGCTGTCCGTTAGCTTTTTATGTGTAGTACTAGAGGCCTGGTGCATGAAATTCGTGCACTGGGGTGGGGGTCCCTCAGCCCGGCCTGCACCCTCTTGCAGTCCAGGAGCCCTCAGGGGATGTCCACCTCCCTAAGCCTGCAGTCGGACATCCCTCTAGCAGTCTGGGACCCCTCGCTCCTTACTGCTTGGCTCCTGCTCCTTAGCACTGCTGCGGATGCAGAAGAGGCTCCTGACACCACTGCTGCACTCACCAGCCGTGAGCCCGGCTTCTGTCTAAGTGGTGCTCCCCCTGTGGGAGCACACTGACCACCAGAGGGCAGCTCCTGGTGGTCACTGTGCATCATAGTGACGGGTCGTTCTGGTTGTTCCACTGTAACAGTCACTTAGGCTTTTATTATATAGGTATCTTTTAGTCATCACAATGTTACATATAGAAAATAGTTCAAACCTCTTCTCTTTGCCCAGGTCCTACTGCCTCGGTAGTATTTGATGCAGTGGACACACACCCTCTGCTCATTTAACTGCTACATTCTTCCTCCTGTGGCTATGATACTCTTGGCTCTCTCCTTATTCTTCCTTTGTAAGCTCATTTTGGGTGTTGGCAATGCTTCCTGGCTTGGCCCAGAAGTTCAGAGTGGAGGTGGGCAGTGGGATGGAAGGCACTGGCTTGCCACAGAGCCTTACCAAGTCCTTACTGTGGTGGAGTGACCATTGCTCAGAATCACATGGGAGTAGAAATCTGACATCAGCTGCCAAATTGACTTATCAAACCTTGTACCAGAAACTGATGCCTATAAACTTGGTCAAATTAAAGTGCAGTGAGATAATAAACAACCTCAGAAATGGATACTCCTGTCTTCTGGTCAGGGTGTTCTCTCTTTAAGGCAAAGTGTGAGGAAGCCAGGTTCCCCTCAGCAGGTTGCACACTGAGCCTGGGGCAGGACAACAAGGAGCAGGCTCTGTCATTGATCTCCACCATGGTGGTGTATCTTTTGGTCTGGATTTGAAAATGATGAGTTTGTGGGCCAG
Source organism: Myotis lucifugus (assembly GCF_000147115.1). Classification (NCBI taxonomy): domain Eukaryota; kingdom Metazoa; phylum Chordata; class Mammalia; order Chiroptera; family Vespertilionidae; genus Myotis; species Myotis lucifugus. The sequence goes on along the minus strand of NW_005871349.1, from coordinate 517,194 downwards.
TGTTCCTTCTCCCCACGGGTAGTGCTTGCAAGCTTGGAGAGCATTGCCACTATTTGTCTCTATGCTTCTCTTTCATCTTTGTTTCATTAACTGATTCCAATCACACCATGCCCCACTGTATGCCCACCTCACACCTGCACCTGTCCCCATGCCCTCATTATTCCCTATTTTAGTTTTTCTTTGGGGTACAGTCACATCTTAACAAATATGAGAACACTTCTATCCACAAAGTTATTAGAAACAGATCATATAAAGAATAATTAATTCAACTTATATTACTGTCATTTGCAATCTTATTTCCAGTATTTCCAAAGGAAATAATGATTGCCCTAGGTGCCCATTTTCTTCTTTTTTATGCTATGTCTTATACAATGTTGTCATGTGGTTAAAGGAGCATTGATTTTGTAGTCAGAAGATTTCAGAGGCAGAGAGATCTGCCTCTGGTTGGCTATGAGATCTTGGGTAAGTTATGTATACCAAACTGAGCTTCAGGGTTTTTTTTTATTATTGATAAAATGGATAATAATAGCAATACCTACCTTTAATGACTTTAGCATTAGGGCTAATTTCTAAGTTCTCATCTCTAGCCTCCATCTTGCTCCTGAGGTCCAGAACACTATTACCAATTGCTTGCTAGGAAATCCTGCCTGGATGGCTCACTAGCAACTTAAACTCAAATGTTCTGGAGATAAATCATCTTTTCCTTTAACCTCTGCTGCATCTTGGCAACAGGGTGGTATTAGGTGCTCAGCGGGACTTATTTAAAAACCATGATGAAGGCCCAAAGCTGGAAACAGAGATTCCAAGCAGTCCACAGCCTAAGAGCAGAGAGCCTGCTGTTGTACAAGTCAGGCACATTCCCTCAGGGCTTAATGAATGGTTTCAGCCGAATCTGCTGTGCCAAGCCCTCTCCAGCTCCCCATCCTTTCACCTGCCTCCGTTTCTCTCCAACCTCTTTCTCTATCCTTGTCCTAGGAGAACAGGAAATTGTAAAATTTGGTCTGGAGCCATCAAGTAAGGAGACTTCTGCTTCCTCTGTCCCTCCTCCCCACCCTAAGACTGGGAGAAAAGCATGGGGAATGGGGGTGAGGGATGGGTGAGAAAGAGGCCACAGACCCAAGCTGTTAAAGCTGCATTTCTAATGTGACATTATGGGAAAGGGATGTCAAAGAGAGCTATAAGACAGATTAAAAATATTGGCAGATTAAGTGGATGCTGCACAGACATGCTCCCAGGAACAAACTGGTATTACAACTAAAATACAGAAAAACTTCCTTGAATAATCAATGGAAAACTCGCAGGTGAGATACCTGAGGACCGAAAGTGGAGACCACATAGGACTGATTTATTTTGTATATTGTAAATACATACATACATACATACATACATACTTTTTTTAAAAAAAGAGAGAGGGACAGCTATAAATCCATGTGATGTTGAGGTTTTAAATTTCCAGGACTGAATTTATAGAATTAGAATAATATTGTTCTGATAGTAAAAAGTATTGGAAAAAAGTCAGATACCAAATGTTAGAGAGAATATGCGCTTACTTCCCTCTAATACACAATAAATATTTGTTCATGTGAGGAATGGAACTTAAAATATAGTCTTGGATTTCTATTTATTTTTAATACAAGAATGTTTATAGCCACTTTATTTATAATAGCCAAAACCCCAGATATCTATCAATAGGGGAATGTATAAACATATTTGGTATATTCATACAAATAAATGCAAAATAGAACAATTATACACAAAACATAAAAGAATCTCAAAAACATGTTGAATGAAAGAAGCCAGAACAAAAGAGTACATACTCTCTAATTCCATATTTATGAATTTCTTGAACAAGTGAAACTAATCTATGGAGGACAAGAAATCATACCAGTTGTTACTTCCAGTGAGGTGAGCAAAAGACAGACTGGGAAGAAACATAGGGGAACTCTAGGATAATGTAAATGACCTATTGATAAAGTTTGGGTCATACCTTTGGATGCATTTGTTTAAAACTAATTTAAGAGAAGACAAAACTATGGAGACAGTAAAAAGATCAGTGGTTGTAAGGGGTTGGGGAGTGGGGAGGGATGAATATGCAGAACACAGATGATTTTTTAGGGCAATGAAAATACTGTGTGATACCACAATGGTGGGTACATGTCAATATACATTTGAACAAACCCATCAGTTGTAACAAAACTATGGTGGGGAAGGTTGGTAATGAGGGAGTCTACACATGTGTGAAGGCAAGGAAATCTCTGTATCTTCTCCATTTTGCTGTGAAACTAAAACTTCTCTTAAGAAAAAGTCCTTAAAAACAACAAAAACAACAAAAAATAAGAGAAAAAAGACCTTGTTGAATGGTATGCTTAGATTGGGGCATTTCATTGTATGAAAACGTCCTTTTAAAGCTATAAAGAAATATTCACTTCTAATTGACAATGTACATGCTGAAGCACTTAGGGAGAAGGGTATTGATATCTTCAACTTTGAAATGCATCAAAAATAAGATGGATTGATGGATAAGTAGAGAGATACATGGATGGACAGATAGATGAAGGAGCAATAAACAATATTAATGGTAGAATCTAGGTTGCACAGATGTTTAGTATAAATTTTTTCATTTTCTGTAGTTTAAAATTTTTTATAATGATCCCACTTCTAGGAACATATCCTAAGAAACCAGAAACACCAATCAGAAGGAAATGTATGCTCCCCTATGTTCATAGCAGCACAAGTTACAATAGCTAAGATTTGGAAATAGCCCAAGTGCCCATCAGCAGATGAGTGGATAAAAAAAACTGTGGTAAATTTACACAATGGAATACTATACAGCTGTAAAAGAGAAAGAACTCTTACCATTTGCAACAGCATGGATGGACCTGGAGGGTATTATGCTAAGCGAAATAAGCCAGAAAGAGAATGACAAGTATCACATGATCTCACTCAGATGTGGAACCCAATGAACAAAATAAACTGATGAACAAAATAGATCCAGAGACATAGAAACATGGAACAGACTGACGAATTTCAGAGGGAAGGTGGGGGTGGGTGGGTGAGTAGAAAGTGATTAACCAGGGAATTGATATGCATATGTGCATATCCCATGGACATAGACAATAGAGTGGTGAAGGCCTGGGAGGTGTAGGTTCAGGGTGGAGAGGTTCAATGAAACAAAACAAAACAAAACAAAACAAAACAAAACAAAGGGGGCATCTGTAATACTTTCAACAATAAAGATAAATTTTAAAAAATTTTTAAAAGAAAAAAATTAGAATGAAATAATGGGAAGGAAGAAGTAAAATAGAAGAGTCTAAAGTCCTTTGTGGTTTAAAGTTGCTCATTAGCAATGGATTTTTCTCTCTATGCTATGTCTTCCTTTGTGGTGCCAAGGAATATTGGAGGGTGGGATGTAAGAATATTTTCTTAATAGAGGAAAAGCATGTGGAGGGGGTGGGTTGGATGAGGAAGAAGTGGGGAGGCAGATGGCAAGACTATTGGGGATTGTATCAGTCAAGTTTCAAGCAGAGAAACAAAATCAGTAGGATATATATATATCCTTTAATATATAATATATATATATATATATTAAAAGGTTTATCAACCCTGCCCTAGCCAATTTGGCTCAGTAGATAGAGCATTGGCCTGCGGACCAAAGGGTCCTGGGTTTGATTCCGATTCCGGTCAAGGGCATGTACCTCAGTTGAAGGCTCCTCCCCGGCCCCAGCCCTGGTCTGGGCTCCCGCAGGAGGCAACCAATTGATGTATTTCTCTCACATCGATGTTTCTCTCTGGTTTTCCCTCTCTCTTCCACTCTCTCTAAAAATCAATGGAAAAATATCCTGGGGTGAGGATTAAAAATTAATAAATAAATAATAAATACAGCTACAAAAAAAAAAAAGGTTTATCACAAGGAATTGACCTAATACAGCTGTGGGAACTGGCTGGGCAAATCCCGAATCAGTAGGGCAGGCTATGAGGAAGTGCAGGCTGGAAACTCAGGCAGGAGCCAATGCTGCAGTCCACAGTCATAGCTTCTTTGGTCTCAGAGTTCTTGATGTTCTAAAACTTGAGTTATTTAATTCTTGAGGCAGTGGGAAATCTTTAAATGAATTTACCCAGTAATAAATTCTCAAATTTTCTTTTTATACAATTACATTAAATGTCTTGAATGCAAATGTTATTTGACTTTCTTAATTTTCGATAATTTATAGTACATAGAGCAAAAGTCATTAAATATTAAATGACCCAAAATGTTTTACAGTGGATGTTGTATTTACATAAGTAAAATAAAGCACAGAACTTAGACAAAAATTACAGAAAAAATGCAATTACTATAATATTTTAGGTGAAATGGCATTTGTTTTGATGAATTTGCTCCTTTTTATGAGCTTTCCTCAAAACTTTAAACCACTGTCTGAGTTCATGTTTGGAATATGACAAGTGCAATTCCTACACACACTCCAGCATGAAGTCTGTATAATCAAGGCCAAAAGAAATGGCCTCAAGATAATATCCACAAGAATTAGTACCTTTTTAGCTTATCCTGGCTGGTTATTTGATTATTTGAAAGTGACTTTCTCTCATTTTGCCTAAATGGGAAAATGTCTAAGATGTTCCATTGTAAAATTAATACCCAACCTTTTTTACCCTTAACACAGTAACAGAAGAACAATAAAATAATATAAAATAAAGACAGGAAATCTGGAAATGCATGTTAGTCCATGGTTTAGACTTTCCCATCAAGTAAACCAAGTAATTAAGCCAAATAGGATCATTTGAGCTAGAACTTCTCTTGCATTCCTTCCCCAAATTCAGTGGTTGAGACTGAAAATAGTAAAATGGCCAAAATGCAGCCAAGGAAAAAGGATTCCAAAAAAACAAGATTCTAAGAAAATTTATAATTTCAATTGTCAATTACTAAATCACCAAGAATCGCTGGTTTTAAATAATATTTAAATCCCTTTATTTAAATGAGCTTCAAAAGAACTATGTAGTTTACTTGTTTTTCTAAACCATTTTCAGTTCTGTTAAGTGAGACTTTGCAATTTATATGGTAGCATTTCAAAGGTTTTTTAAAAATTTTGGTTTATATAAAATTTTCTGAATGGTTTCCGGGCACCAGGTTTTTTCAATTAGATAAGAAATTATTTAGCCACCCTGCCTTCCTTTTGTCTTTTGAAGAAAAATAAATGCAATTGAAAGGCCTCTGGCAGGTATTTTTATACAGACATTATTTTTTTTTCCAATTCTCTATTATAGGCCAGCTATAAGTCAAGCTATTCAGCTAATGAAATTTGCTTTGATCACAGGAGGCCAATCATCCTTCAAAGCATTGTTGTGTTTTGAAATGCAAGCATGTACCTAATAAATTGAGGGTGCCGCAGCAGCAACATATCAAAATAGAGGTTGATGTTTCATTAGATCACATTAATACCTGACAAAAAGAATGACTACAAATCAATGGGAAGCCTTCTACTCTGTGGGTCAGTGTACAGGGCTGACTTTCTCCTCTTGTTCCTTTCCTGCCTCCTTCCCACCTCTTCTCTGTCTCTTTCTTCTTCTCTGCTCTCCATCATCAATTTCTCACATTGGCCGAAGTATTTTAGACTACAGAAGTAGTGACTTAAGGCCAAGTATTCTTTATCTTTTACTAGACATTCACAGTGTTAAATACTGCAATGGGCTAAAAGACAATAAGTTGGTAGACAGAACACTTTTTTTGTTAGTTTATCCTCACTCAAGGATATTTTTCCATCAGTTTTTAGAGAGAGCGGAATGGAGGGAGAGGGGAGAGAGAGGGACCCTTGGGTGCGTGGGCCTACGCTCTAACCATTTAGCAATACCAGCCAGGGCAACAGAACATTGTAAAAATAAATGTCTATATAATACATTTTTCTCATTACATAAAATTCTTTATAACCCTTCTCCAATTTATATGTATCTATTTTCTCCTGAGGAAAGTCTTTAAATAAACTTTTAAAAAAGATGCAGATTCCTCATGAAAAATTTCAGGTATGATTTTTATAATAAATGATATATTTTCTCATTCAAAGTAAGGTCAGATGACCTCACAAGCCATATTAAGGGAATTCCTATATTATGCCACAAGTAAGAATTTTCTGCCTGTCTTTTTTTCTAATGGCTATAAATAAAAATTATCTCATAAGGCACTGAACCAATTACACCACTCCATTTTAGAGTTAGTTGTCTCTGTCCCTGAGTTTGATTTAACCAATTATTAGCCATTGGGGATATTCTTTGATTTTTTTTCCAACAACAACCAATTCTTCAATTCTCTGACAACTGGATGTCCTACAATTTACTTTAATTTTGATACTAACTACTGGGAGTTAGCACAGACCCCACAAATTAAGGGCTCAGTCTTACAAGACTGTCCTCCCTTCAGACTGCAGATGGGGCCCTTGGGCTATCCAGAATTCTGCTTGGCCAACTACAAACTCAGGGATTCCCACAATTCCTTCTTAGGTTCAGTAATTTGCTAGAACTACTCATGGAACTCAGGAAAGTGTTGTACTTACAATTACAGTTTTATTCTCAAAGATACAAGGCAGGAATGGTCAAAAGGAAGAGATGCATAGGGCAAGGTATAGGGGTGGGTGTTACAGAGCTTCTATAACCTCTCCAGGCATATTACCCTCTCAGTACCTCAATGTGTTCACCAACCAGGAAATTTTCTTCATTGTTTAAGAGTTTGTATTAAAGTTTCATTGTGTAAACATGATTGATTAAATCATTGGCCATTGGTGATTGAACTCAATCTCCAGCCCCCAGTTTCTTCCCCCAAAACTTTCTGGTGAGCAGCTCTCATCCTGAAGCTGAGAGCCCCACTGTGAGTCACCTCATTATCAACTCAAGGGCTGGCTATGAATAGCAAAAGACACTCTTGTCACTCAGGAAATTTCAAGGGTTGTAAGAGCTCTCTTCTGGAAACCAGGACAAGACCAAGTTACGTGTTCTTTATTATTTCACAGACATACAGGGTGGGCAAAAGTAGGTATACAGTTATGAGTATGTGAGAGTTCATTCTTGCATTATTATTTATTCTTGTATTATATACTTTTCCAGATGGACAACTGTAAACACACTTTTTCCCACCCCTCTATCTCCTGCTTGTAGGACCCCCGTGCAATTGATACTATTGTAATTATTAGTGATAGAAAAGGAGCAAAGGGGAAAGGCCAGATGTTATAAGCATGTCATTTGAGCAGATTCACCAGGAAGCTGCAACTTTGCATTCCCCAGGTTTCCCACAAAGGGAAGATACCGTAGATGCATGTTCAATAAAATTGGGGTGACTAAGGAAGGCGTCTATCAATCACACCTGGGGACAGAGGTCATTGGCCAGAATGAGTGGCCACTGCAAGAGCAAGAAGATTTGGGAAAGCATAATTCCCGAAGCAGGGAATGCACTCTTTTTGTTTGTGTGACTCTTGGATTTTGTCCCTCTTGTGTTCGCCTGTATGGCCCATGGCCATGCAGACTACCACACAGTGAGCTAATGGACTGTGGTGGGAGACAAGCTAACCTAGCCTATGCTGGCCTGGACCTGGCTCCAACATGGAAAGGAAAGTCTGGACACTGGCTCTGATTTTAGCTCTACTGAAGACCCCGCCACACTTCTTCTATGACTGGAAACCCAGGGGTGTGATTCCATGGAATTAAAGCTTTCTACAATATTTCATCCTCCTGTGGGGGCCTCTGGAAATGCTTATTCCAGCAGTACCCTCCCAAACCTCACTTCCATGAGCACCTGGGGGAGATGAGCCCCTCTCCTATCCTGTAACACTATTTTATTTCCTAGGTTTTTAAGGCCTATTTCTTTGCCAGCACCATTTGAGATCAACTTCATGTATTTGTGAGAGGTGAAGTTAAGATGGCTCGAGACCTGAGGCCACTAAGGGTAGGGAAGTTGATACCAGGACCTATCTCATAGGCGGTTCTGAGTATTAATAAGTTATACATGTGAATTGCTCAGCACAGTGCCTGGAAGATAGTAATTGCTATATAAGTGTTGGGTATTTTTATTCTCTCTCTCTCTCTCTCTCGCTCTCTCTCTCTCTCTCATTATTATCATCACCTTCATTTTCCTTTTGCACACGAAAGCACTGAAGCTCCAGAGGTAAAGTGACTTGTCCAAGGCCTCAGTGACCCTCCCACACCTGAGCTGAGGTATAAATGCTGCTTCCTAGATAAAAATTGGAAATGCCACTTTTAAGAGCTGATTTCATATGGGCCTCGTTTTGGTCATGTTCTAAGCAATCACAGAAACTCATATTGTATAGATAGCACTTCTTAGACATCACATGCAGAATGCTGCTCATGATGGGTTTTGTGGCTGCTCTTTCTGTGTGTGATGCATCAAATCGCTGTAATCTCCATGTCTGGAGCTCTGTAGAACAAGAATTTTCCTGCATTGCCTATCAGAGTCTATTAGTACAAGCTAGTGACTTGGACTGTGGTGAAAATGAGTCTTGATGATAGTAATTTAATGGCAAAGTTAAATGAGAAGCCAAGTTTGCTTTCAGCTGCCTTAAATTTTACCTTTATTGTCTCATTGTCTTTTGCATCTGAGTTCAGAAGTTAATAGTCTCAGTAATAAATTCAAAGAAGAGAGTTTAAAACAATGAGAGCTGGATTTTTTGTTTTTGTGTCTACATAAGACCATCATGCCATTATTATTATAATTATTATTATTTTGTTAATCTGCATCCTAGGATATTTTTCCATTGATTTTTAGGGAGAGGGAGAGATGGAGATGGAGAGAAACATCGATGAGAGAAACACATCGATTAGTTGCCTCCTGCACACACGCCGACCAGGGCTGGGGAATCTGCAACCAAGGTACATGCCCTTGCCAGAATCAAACCCAGGACCCTTCAGTCCACAGGCCTATGCTCTATCCACTGAGCAAAACTGGCCAGGGCTATCATGCTATTATTAGGTTCTGCACTAGTAATTTTTACCAACTTGATCCTTTTAACTTTCTGGCTATATAATTAATACTTCATTAATTAAAAATTGAGATTGGATGAAAATAACTGATAGCAATTTACCCTTAAGAATTTGAAGTCTTCTGTCTTGTTGCTACTTCCTCGTACCATCTTCTAAAACTTGAAAAATTACAAATCGAAGTAAGAGAAGGACTCATTTTCTGACTATCAAACTTAACTTCAGACTAATGGAAAGTATTGAAAACTGGAGCATACTTGGAAATATTTTTTCCTGGTTAGGAAAGATTTAAAACAATCACTGTGTTTAAGAGGAACCTAAGAAGAGGCCTTCGTTATAATGCGCTAAATATCACGCCTCAGCTGAGTTCAGCCTGGAAACCGTTAGCTCATGCCTCAGTGCTTTGCCTGATTTCTTTCTGCATGACAATACATGGAGCTGGAGGGTGAAAGATGATGAATTCAGTCTCCTTCTGGCTGCTTTGATCCCCTCTCTCCTGATCTTTTGAATAGAAATGAATAGCTTTGAATGCCCCCTCACATACACGTTCATAGTACTTTCCCTTCTAACCTCTCCTTTATCCTTTCAGCCAGGGATATGTGGGTAGACATTCCAGTTTCCTTTTTTATCTTCACCTCAAGAATTGACAAAATGATAGTACCAATTAAAGAAAAAAAGCTATCTATCACCCACACAGATGGAATCATAAAAACAGAACTTATAGAAAATAATGACAATGATAGCCTTTTTCTCATATTATCTTTAAGTGCTGGGTCCATGGGAGAAAAATCACTGAAATGTTTTGTCTTTATTTGGCTTCTATTTGTAAGTAATTGATAAAAATAATTATTTCCCATGCATAAAATAATGTGCTGAGATGTTTAGAACTCATTGGGAGAAAGATGCTGTATAAATCAAACTAGTCACTACTATCAAGAGGAACAGTGTTAATTCTCAAACTGAAAGTTGTTCCTTCATTGAGGCATTGCACTTCAACCAGCTCAAGAGGCCATAACCAAGTAACAGGCAGGGCGCTGAAGGGTCACTGTGGGTGGCCTGAGGGAGTGTAAAGCATGATCTCTGCTCCGAAGGACCTAGTTATGGAGACAAGGAAACCTTTAATCATAAAATAGAAATCAAACAAGAATTCCTGTGAGGATGTCAAAAATGTTCCGAGTAGGAATATGATGTCCTAGAGGCAGGAGTAGACTGGGAAAAACTTTAGGGGGAGAAAAAGCAAATGATATTGGCGAGACCATCAATTTTAAAAGCTACAATTTTCCCTTATCAGCCAAGGTGCATGATTGCAGGCTTCTTTGTCCACCATGAGCAGAAGTAGTTCTCCCAACTGATGGATAAATTGGAAAGGGCGAATGTCATAAAATTTAAGTTGTGTTTTACTCTTAATTTTATTTTTAAATTACTGTTGGCATGTCCATGGGTGTGGTCGACTCTCAGACTGGCTGGCTCTGAAGACTGGTTTCAACCACTGTGTCTGAGCTGCTGTGTAGGCGCTGATCCCACGAAGTGGAATTCACCCCAGCAGGGCTGGAGCTTGCCGAGACCTCTCTTTGGGTTTGCCGCTGTGGAGCTAATACGGTTGTGCTCTTCTGTGGTCGGAGGAAGCAAGCCATTGTTTGTGTTGTTTTTGAGGCCTCTTGGGAGGGACTCTCATCAGGTCAATGTCAGGCCCTGCCTATGAATAGCCCTGAGCTACCTGTTAGAAGCTACAAAGTGGTCCATGATTTGTGGCTGTTTCTGCTGTGCCTGTGTGCACGTGGGAGGGTCCAAGCTGTGTACCACAGCTGGCTACCACCAGGACCAGGCCAGAGGCATGTCAGCAAAATGCCCATGGTCCCCAAGATTTGCCACCACCTGCTGGCTGCTCGTTAGAATCAGCCACTGAAAGAGTCTTAGGTGGTACACAAGGTATATGAAGCAGGTTCCCAGGGAATCACCAGGTAAGGGTGAATAGCATTCTCTGGGTTAATACAGATGCAAACTCAGCACCAGTGCTTGATCTGAGGCCACTTGGCAAAAGCCTCAGACTACCCCAAGGCCAGCTCCTAATTGCCTGGGTCATGTGGGCCTTTGTGGTGGAGCAGGGTCTCAGAGAGTGGTCAGGGTGGGGCCAATAAAGTTCCTCAGGTGAAAGCCAATTCAGATTTGGCTGTGTGGGAGGAAGGCTCATCAAAGAAAAATTGGTGCCCATTGGGCATGCAGAGAGATGGCCCTCGCCCTGAAACCCACAACTTCATCTCTCCCTGTGTGTCTCTGGCATCCCCTGAGCTTACCTGGAATTTCTCAAGGGTTTTTCAAGAAAGACTGCAGCCCATTTGCATGCTCAGTTGGTTGAGCATCATCCCTTACACCAAAAAGGTTGTGGGTTTGATTCTAGGTGAGGGCATATGCCTAGGTCAGTGGTTGGCAAACTCATTAGTCAACAGAGCCAAATATGAACAGTACAACGATTGAAATTTCTTTTGAGAGCCATATTTTTTAAACTTAAACTATATAGGTAGGTACATTGTTATTAACTTAATTAGGGTACTCCTAAGCTGGCCTTTGCTAAAAACGTCCTCAATCTGATTGAGGTACATTCGCTGAGGTCGACCCCTTCCAACTCTCCCATCCACACTCGTCTTGTATACTTGTTTCGTCTATCTCCTTTCCAAAAACCAACTTCTGCGCATGGGCCACGAAGTTTCAATTGCACTGTACGTGCGCGCCCGCACGTGGTATTTTGTGGAAGAGCCACACTCAAGAGGCCAAAGAGCCGCATGTGGCCCGTGAGCCGTGGTTTGCCGACCACTGGGCTAGGGCAATTTTATCATGTTTTAGTTCCTTAGATCCAAGAGATTTAATAGAAGTTCATTTTGTTTATTTAGTTTCATAGCCATAAAAATTCATTTTACTCTCTATCCCCCCTCCTCTCTCTCTCGCTCTCTCTCTCTCTCTCTCTCTCTTTTTCTCTCTCCACGTATTTGATATATGACACTCTATTTAAACAAACAAAAAATATAAAAGTCAATCCCATATTTATGGGTCTTTGTCTTATACTATTAGATTTATCTAATATTTTCCACAATTTGGACAGTTTCTCATCTCTTGTGCAGTGTCATCTGCATAATGGGGTTTATTTATTAAAAGTTTCCAATGTAACCTAGACCTAAGGAAAAAAAATTGCTTCTGTCTCATAAGAAAATAAAAAGCATTAGTAAAATACTGATAAAGCTTTTTCCAGAAGATCAGTGTTTTTCACCAAAGAACTATTTTTCCATGGCACAGAATTCCACATCCAAATGTTCCAAATTCCACATCCAAATGTTGCCAATAAAGGTTTTCCCAGCCCAACACGAACAATACGCAGTTAATGATAACATAATAATGTGTATACCGAGTCTCTCAGCCAAAAATTAAAATGTGAGAAACTTGCACTTGGATGACTTTTGTAACAATGCACTTTCCAACATGATGCTGTTTGCCCAAGATGACCAAAACTTCTCTCATGAATGTCTCTATATCTGTTGGTACATAATAAGTTACATCAAGTTTCAAGGGATGAAGCAGCAACCTTCTTATTGTGCTCACTGATTCCGTGGTCAGAAATTCGAACAGGTGCTCGCAGAGATGGCTTCTCTTTTCTTTGGTGTCTGGGACCTGAGGTGGGAAGACTCAAACAACCGAGGGTGACTGGAATGGCTGAGGGTTGGAATCACGGGGAGGGTCCATGCTGGGCACCTGGGCTGGGCTCAGCTGGCACTGTGGACTGTCATGCTCACAGTGGCCTTTCCATGTGGCTTGGGCTTTTCACAGCGTGGTGGCTAGGTTCCCAAGGAAGCACCCCAAGAAAGAAGGTTCCACATTTTGAATCTCAGACAATCATTTTCTTGGAGGCACGTGGCATCTTGGGGTCAGGCATGGGTTTAAATCTCTGCTCTCCCACTACGTGAAAGAACTCAGCATGTTTTCTTCTTTCTCTTCTTCCTTCTGTGTGGATAACTTATCTGAGTTTCAGTTTCTTCATCTGTGCAGTGAATAGTGTGGCAAAATGGAATGTAAACTTCTTTCTCCCTCTGTGAGATGAATAATTAACTATTTGGCAATAGAGTAGGTAATGTTGTAATTTTGCAAAAGGATCCCAGAAGACTCCTGGGAGGGAAGGGGCCAGGATTTTTGACTGCTCTCTGATTTCAATTTTTCTATGATTCAAGTCAACAAACCTGTCAGAGTGGACCAGGGTTGCCTTGAGGAGGTTCCAGGAATAGGTGATACAAATCCTAAAATAAAAGATGATTGTAGAAAGAGAGGACTGGGCTGGTCACAACTACTGGTTTGGAGAAGCAAAGGGAAACATGCTTTTGCTTTCTATGTGAACCCCGTGAGAGGGCTGCAAGGTTGTGCCTGGGCTACTCTCGCTCGGAGCCCCTGTGACTGAACTTTGCACCAGGAGAGAAGAGGGCAGGTATTCTCTGCTCTTCCCTGAGAAAGCTCCAGGATGCGGGACATTTGGGAGTGCCAGAAATCCCACAGTGGATGAAACAAGAACGATGCCCTCTAGTGGTGGAAGAGAAGTTCTCCCAGCTGTCCCTGTGGTTGCCTCTCATTTCTGAGGCAGCTCCTGGAGCCCTGGTTTAAGAGAAAATGTGTCAATTATGAGGTTTCTCAGCCTTAAGATGACTCTTTTGAGTTGTAGCTTCAGAGGGATTCATAGGTCTGGGCCTTTGAATCCTTTTTCAGTGGTTCTCAACCTTCTGGCCCTTTAAATACAGTTCCTCATGTTGTGACCCAACCATAACATTATTTTCATTGCTACTTCATAACTGTAATGTTGCTACTGTTATGAATCGTAATGTAAATATCTGATATGCAGGATGGTCTTAGGCGACCCCTGTGAAAGGGTCGTTCGACCGCCAAAGGGGTCGCGACCCACAGGTTGAGAACAGCTGCTTTAGATACGACTGAAACCTTGAGCATTTCAGAGAATGGAGTCTGGGGTGGGTGAAAAGTGGCAGGCCACGGGACCCTAGAACGTATACAAGAAACCATAATTACAAATGTAAAATAGAACAAAAATAGCACTGTTTTTGTTGTTGTAAAGACTACATAAATAAAAATACATACATATGTAATTTGGCCAGCATAGTACTTGGCCTTTATTAGGAGCTAAATTACCATTGTTTCCTTCCCATTCTTCTCCCTTTTTCATCTCTCTCTCTTCTTTCTTACAGGGGAAAAGCGTGGATTTGGGGGTCAAACACACCTGATTTTTAAATTCTGACTCCTTTATTTGCTAGTTGTAATGTTCGGCTAGTCTCCTAAACTTTCTGAGACTTAGTTTTGTCATTAGTAAAACAGTTGAAAAATAATTTCACTAGTTTAGTAAAATAAAGTTATGAAAATTGAATAAGATGATCTGTCCCTTTCCTATGTATTTCTCTTATCGCTCCTTTATTACACACTCAACAAAAATTCATGTCCATTTTATAGTTCTACCTTTCAGGGAATTTCAGATGCCTTCTTCTCTGCCTTTCCTGGTTGGCACTGGCCTTGATAACCATTTCTTTAGGACCACCCATGTTTCCTCTACTGAATTTCCCCAAATATCCCAGAGTGAACACCCAAGGGGCCTTACTCACTTCCTTCCTTTCTGCAGAACAAGGTCATCTCCTGTAAATTTTGGAATGTGTCCATTTGAGGCCTACTCTGCTTTTATGTTCATCATTGAACTCCCACCTCAGAGGAATAAATAGGCCACAGGGTTAAGATTGAGTGGTTTTTTTCTCCCCAGTTAGATATTATTATTACCATCAGGGACATGAAAACAATTAGGTATCCCATAGAAGCACCCAAGTGCTCAGCATATGCCACAGTATTTATTGGGTGACTTGGAATGAAGGCCTCCCTATGATCAAAGCCCTTGAATCCAAGGGCTCCAAGAGTTTTCCTGGTCCCAACCCCTACTCTAGGGTTTGCCTGAATTGAGAGCAACTCTACTTCAGGAGCAGTGATCCATGAGCTTTCCATATTTACCCTACCATTGGGCCAGATTTGCTATATAGCATGTAATTGATAGCAATGGGAATCCAACTTGATGCCTTCGTTCTAGCTCCTATCCAAATGTGGCTCCTCGAGACAGCACTATTTTCCAACTTAGCCTAGCAGTTACTCTGTCTTTTATTTTGGTATTGAACTCAAATAAGAGTCGTTTAAGCATTCAAATGACAACTTGTGGGGCATGAAAAGTGTTAGAATGACATTGGAATGAAAGACACTGCCTCACACTGTGAACAGATGATTTCATTATCTGGGTCTGTTATGAAGGTTTCTCTTACAATTACGGAGAAACTACATCCTTACCAGTACTTGTTATTGTCTGTCTCTTTTATTACAGCCACCCTAGTGGGTATGAAGTGCTATTTCATTGTTCTTTTGATTTGTACTTCCCTGATGGCCAATGATGTTGACCCATCCTATGCTATCCTAGAACGATTATTCTTTTTAGTATGTTTATTGGCCACTTGTGTATCTTCTGTGGAGAAATCTCTATTCAGATCCTTTGCCCATTTTAAAGTTGGGTTGTCTTTTTATTAATAACCTATCATGGTTCTTTATATTTTTATGTACAAGTCTCTTATTAGGCATATGATTTGCAAATATTTTCTCTCATTTTTATGGGCTATCTTTGCTCTTTCATGGTCTCCTTTGAAGCACAATTTTTAATTTTGATGATGTCCATTTTGTTTATTTATTTTGTTGCTTATACTTTTGGTGTCATAGACTCAAATTTTGGCATATGAGAGACTTACACATTGATCTGGGTAAGCAAGAAAAACAATACACACACATACATAACCTTAGACAGAGATTAGGTATCAGGAAACCCACTTTCTCTCCCCAATCCTTTCCTTTAATGACACTACGAATGAAAGAGGAGTATCCCACTGATACAAGGCAAATGTACTTTGAGGTCAATCCCCTTTGTGGGTTGTTCTAGATCTCTCATGTTCTAGCAATAATGATCAGTTGAAGGTCATTTAGGAACCCACCAAGAGGACTAAATCAATCTGTAATTTTTAACTCTCCAAAGGGGAATTGGAATAATAATACCCAAACAATGTTGATTAATAAGTTGATATCCCCTGGAAGAGAAGTCCCAGATGTTACCATATGATTTTATCCTTTGCTTGCATCTCAGGAAGATAAATAAATATAGATCCTTTTGGTTCCTGAAAGAATCAGGAACCAAAAAAATACTGATGGGAAGGAGTGGCGAGCCAACTAGCACAGTATTAAAGGAGATGGTGATAAAGGCAAAAATCTGTAGCTGAGGTTCAAGAACCTGATTCTGAGGGGTACGAAGCAGACATGTCTTAATGATGGCATATGCGAGAGTCATCTGCGTGAAAAAGATGACAATGTGGGAGTCATGTGGAAAGCAAGTAATTGATTTACTCTGATCTGGTCACTGACACTCACCACATGGAGAAACAGAGAGACAAGCAAGTTGAAGCGAGCTCAGAAGAGAGTGGCTAGGGTGGTGACAGGACTTGACACCATGTCATGCAAACAGTCAAGAAATGAAGGGTGCTTGGACTGGAAAGACAAGACTCACAGACATCTTAGTGTCCAGCCAAGAGGCTAATGTGAAAGTTTACTTTAACTTGTTCTGCTGGGCTCCATGTGGTTGATGATGAAAAATGAATAGAGCATCAAGGCCAGAGACACTTGGTTTACTTTAAGAAAGGGTGTTGCATAACTGTAATGGCTGATCTGAGAGGAAGTAAATTTTCTGTCTGGGGTATTTATCCATAAGCTGGAAGATCAATTATAGTAGGGATTTAGGCATAGGAAGTATGGTTGCATTAATAACCTCTACGCTCCTATTGAAACTGGAAATCCTGACTATGTGATGCTAACATTTCTGCGTCTAGTTGAACATTTGGTACTTGTGAAATATTGGAATCAGCATGAGGAAGAAGGCCCAAACTCAAATTTTGGCATATGAGATTTCAACATTGATCTGGGTAATGTAGCCCGAGATGGTTGGTAGTGTGTAATGTGCAATGGGATTGTATTTTACTGTGGTGGTTTTGCGTATGAGCTGCGCAAAAGTATGCTGGAACCAGTTCACACCAGTTTGTGAGAGTTCACTGTGCACATTTTTTCCCAACTTGGCATAAAGAGTCTTGGTGTTGGCAGCTTGAAACTGGCCATTTCCACCACGGAAAGTGGAAAACACTACAAATCAGAGCATTTTGTGCTCTCTGGAAAGCTGATTGTTAAACATTTATCAGTAGAACCATTAAAATATATATATTTTTATATACTAGTAAACTCTAGTGTATAAAACAAAGGAAGACTGAGTTAGGGGGATGGGGCCCTAGGCTATCCCCTCTTTGCTTCCCCCTTCCTAGTGCATGTCCTTTCCCCATAAAGGGCTTAAAGGCATCTCTGTGGCACTCTATAATTCCATAGGATTTAAAAATCTCCGGGAAAAAATCCTTTCTGCTCACGCTATGACTGGATTCTTCTAACCGTTACTAGACCTAAGAGAACAGACATAAAACAGCAGGATTTCCCTTGGTTTTATGAGATTGTTTTTAAACTGCAATGCCAAAGGGATCAGTCTGAGAACACTGGGAACAGTGAGCTTCCTCGCTTTGTAAATGTCCTTCATGGAATTGTGAATTTCCTCTTGTGATGCAGGCCAGCCCCATGTGTAGTCATGAGTTTACATGTTGTGAAGACACCCCAAAACTTCCTATCAGCATGTTACTCTTTTCGTTTGCTAGACTAGAAACTTGAGACTCGGAGGGAATAAGATTTGCTGGGATGTTGCAACGTGTGGAGGGTAAGGGTTACTGAAAGGCGGGTTTAAATGATCAACAGACCTTTGGATGGGCTCCTAAAAAGCAGAGGGGCCATAAAAGGGTAGCTACCCAAGGGCAGACTTTGTCCATTTGCTCTTTTTTCTTTTGTACGGCATTGCGTATTTCCTGCAGTGTCTGAAAATGGTCCTAGTCCCACAGAGGCTCTCAGGGCGCTGGGACATCAGTTCTGGCACCTTTTCTTGACATGCTTGAGGTGACTCCGATGTCTTCAGGGTGTCCATAGGTCGGACAATAGGAGCATGAGCGGCACGATCTGCTGCAAAACTTATGAAGTCAAATTGACTTTATCACTGATTGCAGGATCCCTTTTCTTCTCAGAAGAAGTGATATATGTGCATATGTTATGTCGGATAATTTCAACTGAATTTCTCTTGTGCTCTGGACTCTGATTTATTTCATCTCACTCTTCCCATTTTCCCCAGAATCACAATGGCTTCATTTTCCTTTCAAGGTCTTTCCTTGACTTTGCCCCTGGTTTCCCTTATATCAGGTTCTCATCTTCAGAGGGAGGGGCCGAACCATGGCTAGCTAGA
The DNA here is from genome assembly GCF_000147115.1 of Myotis lucifugus. NCBI lineage: Eukaryota > Metazoa > Chordata > Mammalia > Chiroptera > Vespertilionidae > Myotis > Myotis lucifugus. The sequence continues at coordinate 498,797 of NW_005871349.1, read as the reverse complement.
GTGTAGCTCTTATCTCTCTACCCACACTCCTTCCTGTTCCCTTCTCTTGCCAAACTTCCCTGTTCACTCTGCCCTCTCAGTCCCTCAGCTGGCCGTGGACTTGAGCCTTTTCCCACCCCTCATGCTAGGACCTGCCTTCTGAAATGCATTGCCAAGAACGCTCTCCTTCCTTGGGTTCACACTGCTATCTTGTCTTCTGCTGGCTGAGATTCAACCTCCATTTCTCACCTGATATTTGTGTCTTTCACTTAAGTTAATTAAAGGAAAGGCTTTTATATTTGCACCAGAACTACATCACTTTCAGATATTAAGCACACATCGTAAGATGAAGTAGAATGCCACTTTCCGTGTCTTTACCGTTTAAATGGTTTGGACTATTTTGGTTTCTTCTAAAATGCATAGAAGAAAAAATTTAAAAAGTCCCAAATAATTAACAAAAATTGATTTAGACTTATGAAAAGTAAATATTATTCTTTTCTTAGAACACAGATCAGAAGTAGGGGCTTCCTGGTTATATTGCCTCAATCCACAGGGACAACCAAGACAAGCAAAACTCCCTTACCATGCAATGCAATTTTGCAATGAATTTAGAAAGAGAATTTTTTTTTCATCAATCAAAAACTGTGTTCATCAGGTGTAACTTTTCAAACCGAATGATCTGACACCTAGTGTTAGTTTTGAGTACTGCTAAGTTTTCACAAAGTATATTAAGAGAGTCTCCATTTTAAAAATTCCACTTCATTTTCTTACATACCCTGTGAGGTTTATTCAGGTTATGACATAGTCTCAGGATGGATATAACCTACTCTTTGGTATTCAAGTTAAACAATGGGACTTACAGTAAGGAGGCTGGCCTCCAGTCTTGGCCCTGACTAGCTCCTATGAGTTTTGTTAAGTTTGTTTTCTTCTTTGAGTCTGTCTGAGAGTTATCATTGGTAAAATGTGAATATCTTACTTATTCTAGGTCTTTTCAAATTTTAGCACCCTATGAGATGTCTTTTAACAGATGTATATGCAAGCTCTATTTTGAAGCTTGGAATATGTTGTTCACTGAATAAACTAGCAAATAAAAACAAACAGTTATTAATTGAAGAAGCATGGTTGTTTTGTGTGGTTTTTTTTTTTTTTTTTTGCTAAAATAAATCCAAAAACTGATGTTACAGTTATAGCAAGGAAATAAAAGAGGATTTTAATGACTTATTCAAAGCCTAACCCTCACAATTATTTTTGTAAGCTAACTTTGTACATTTGAGAGTTTGGTTAAAAAAGAAAAAGCCAGGCATCTCATAAGATACTGAAATACATTTATTTTTCTATTTATTATGCTGTCTAAAGAAATAAATACTTAGACAAGTTCTTTCAATTGTATTAAACTTAAATTTTAGCTTTCTTAAAGTCCCCCCTGAAAACTCAAGGATTCTGGATAGAAACCTCATTCCATTTTATTCCTTCCAAATTATTTATTATTAGGTATATTTTCTTTTTTAAAAAATATATTTTTATTGATTTCGGAGAGGAAGAAGAGGGGAGAGAGAGATAGAAACATCAATGATCAGAGAAAAGATATTGATCAGCTGCCTCCTACACGCCCCCTACTGGGATCGAGCAACTTGGGCATGTGCTCTTGACCAGAATGGAGCCCAGGGCCCTTCAGTCCGAAGGCCGACACTCTATCCACTGAGCCAAGCGAGCTAGGGCTTTTGGTATACTTTCTTTTGTTTTCTTGCAGTTAAAATTAAAGCCACTAGTCTCTTTTATTAGCACATGATTTGTCTTGATTTCTTGGCAACATAGAAGACACTTTCTATTTAACCCCTATTGCCAGATAAACAACTCTTCCAACAACAACACACACATATATACTCTCACACACATATACACAGACATATTTACAGACATATACATATATATTCACACACATACACATCTCTCTAAAATGTAAGGTGACTGAAAGCATTTTTCTAGTATTTTGGTGTTGAAAGGGTCTCTCTCAGCAAGGTGCATATGCATAGGGGGGTCTGGCCCAAAATGAGTAGAAAAATGACATGTGACTTATAAAGGTTGGTTTTAATACCTGTAATGAATTTTATCTTTTCCACACCTACGCCTGTTCTACTCCTGATTTCTGCTTTATTTTAAAAGTACTATGCAAAAGCCTTGTCACTCCCATATGTATGCCAAATAATCAGAACAAGTTACTTTGTACATTAAAAATGCAGATCCCGCCCTAACCGGTTTGGCTCAGTGGAATGAGCATCGGCCTGTGGACTGAAGGGTCCCAGGTTCGATTCCAGTCACGGGCATGTACCTTGGTTGGGGGCACATCCCCAGTAGCGGGTATGCAGGAGGCAGCTGATCGATGTTTCTTTCTCATCCATGTTTCTAACTCTCTATCCCTCTCCCTTCTCTGTAAAAACAATCAATAAAATATATTTTAAAAAAATGCAGATCCCATGTGTTTTTCTGTCACCCAATCAAAGAATAGCACTTATCTCTCCTGAGTAACAATAGGTCAAAGCTCAATAGAGTGTATTGTGCACAACACTGTATAAAGGTAATTATTGTTTTCAGTAATGACTGCAAGGCACTATAAAACACTGAACTGCCTTCTGCAATGAAGATTGAACTTTACTCATGAAAAGTTCAGCATTGTGACTGAACTTTTCCTTAAAAACCAGCAAGCTTCTATAAACACATAATTGTATATACCAGTATGTGCATAATTTATAGTACATATTTTTAGAATGTGATTAGATAGATTATCCTATGCTGCAACATTTTGGAAAAAGGAGTTTCACATATCTACCTTTAATATACCACATGGAGCATGACATGAATATTCTCTTCTCTCTGACCATATCAAGGAACCACCGTTTGAAAATCCTTTTGCTAGCATGAATGCTGTGATTCTATCTTCACCAGAAGGAAAACAAACATTACTCTGCAGATTAAAATGAAAAGTCCTTAGTAGTGAGTATTTCCAGACAGAATATTGCTGTAATGAATATCACATTGATTTATTCTATGCATCCATCCAGATACTTTTCTTCATTATAAAAATTACATTTGTATCATAATTTTCTTCCACAATCCTTTTATTAAATAGTTTAACTAGTTGTATGTCCTAAGTGTCCAGTAGATGGCACTATATGCACTATGATCCACAGAACATCCTCTTAAATCCTAACTGCAGTTAATTTTTTTAAATCTGCATGTTGGAAACTTTGATAAAGTTTCACATAGTGATGTGAAACACAATGTTAAGCTACTTTTGCTCTTAATTTTTATCCTTAAAGAACCAATATAAATGGAACATATATTTGCCTTTTGGTTCAGGTTACTTGAAAAAGATTTTGGCACAATAAAACAAAAGAAATGATTAGCTTAAAACATCCCCAAGCCCTGATGGATCAAAGCAATGAACCAATTTTCTGTCAGTTTTCTTCATGTTTTAAAGAGGAGCAGACTGGAGGATGTGATTTGCAGCCGAGACGCTGCCCTTTAAATGTGACCACCAGCAAACCAGGGGATGCTTTGTTCTTAGAAAGTTCCCTCTCTCTGTTGAAGAAGCAACTGATGAGTGATTGTAGGAATCTGTATCAATGTTCAATACTGCAAAGTGGCCGTTATACAAATGGCCAATCTGATTTGTTGAAGAGGAAATATGTGGGGGGAGGGGAGGGAAGAAGAGAAAAGGAATGTTTTCCCCTAAGGGACTGGAATGTCCAAGGGGACCTTTGCCTGGGTGGTGGTTTGTTTCTATCTCAAAAGACCCAGGCAAGAGAAAGAACCTGTCCTTGTCCACCGGAGAACACAGCGGAAAAAAATCATTGCTTCCAGGTGTCAGTGCATTCCGAGATCTGTTGTGAAATGAGCAAGCGTGGAGCTGCTGGAGGCGGAGAGGCTGCCCTGAGTCAGAGGAAGGTCAAGGAGAACCACTCCCGGTCAAAGAATCAGGAAGGTTCTAGGAGAGGTCACTGGTTCTGTGGGAAGCCAAGGGGTGTGTGGCCTGATGGAGAAGAGCATGTAGTAAAAATCAGGGAAAGTGAGAGGAGAGGACTCAAGGTTAAGTCTTCACACATGCCAGTAGCTTGATTCCCAAGGCTCTTCTCCCCTCCATTTCCCACCAGGCCAGCATATGCTCCGTCCTCATGTCTCAACCTAAGAGTAAATATTTATTCGATCAGTGAATGAATGATCATGCGTAGAAAATTATCGGACTATCCCAAGACTAAAAGTGTGAAGACACAACAAGGCAGCAAGTACAACCCTGGTAAGAGACACAGGGGAGGGCTTGTCCATAGAAAGGGTAGCCAGCTCTTGCCACCCTGAGAAAAGCCATGGAGTCTACTGGCCCACCATAAGGAGGCATGGAGGTCAGGAGAAGAGCTTAAGAGGAGATCAAGAAGTTCCACTCTGCATATTTATCCAGAGGACTTGAAAGCAGGGTTTTGAAGAGATATTTGTACACTCATTTTCATAGCAGCAGTATTAACAATGGCCGAAAGGTGGAAGTGATCCAAATGCTTTTAAAACTTGAGTGGATAAACAATGTCTGGTATATATGTAACCATGATCATATACTGCATTTTCATTTATTGACTTTTCTGAATTGTTTTCTTTTTTCTCTATTTTTTTATTGTGGTAAAATCCACATCACATAAGATTTACTGTCTTAACCATTTTAAGTGTACAGTTCAGAGGTATTAAATGTATTCATAAACTTGTACAATCATCACCATCATCCGTCTCCAGAATTTTTTTCATCCTGCAAAATGGAAACTCTGTGTCCATTAAACAACACCTCCAAATGACTCACTTCCTGCAGCCTCTGGTGAGACCACCGTTTCACTCTCTGTTTCTGAGTTTGGGTTTTTATTAGATTCCATCTACAATGAATCATGCAACATTTGTCTGTCTGTATCTGGCTTATCTCACTTAGCATAATGTTGTCCCCCAGTTTCATCCATGTTGTCACAAATGATAGAATTTCCATTTATTGAGGCTGAATAATATTCTGTTGTATGTTTGTACCTTTTCTTTATCCATTCATCCATTGATGGACATTTGGATTGCTTTCATATTATGGCTATTGTGAATAATTCTGCAATGAACATGGGAATGCTGATAGCTCTTTGAGAGACTATTTTCATCTCCTTTCTTTTAAAACTTTACTGTTGAAAGTGTAACAAATCCCCCACCACTTGACCCTCTCTACCCCTCTCCAGCCTTCCCTGCACTATTGTTTGTTCGTGACTATGCATATATGCACATAAGTTCTTTGTTTAATCTCTTCTTGTCCCCACCTCTGCCTGAAATCTGTCAGTCTGTTGCATGCTTCTATGTCTCTGGATCTGTTTTGCTCATCAGTTTATTTTGTTCATTAAATTCCACATAGATGTGAGATCATGTGATACTTGTCTTTAACTTGTATAGGACTAATAATACTAACCTTGGTTAGAATATAGAGTTAAAGGGAATCCTAACATGAATTGAGTTATAGCTGAAAGATATTATAAACCACATGGGACAAACTATATTAACTTTAGGAAAAACTAGAAGAATACAGTGGAAACTTGTTTCTCGAACTTAATTCGTTCTGGAAGGCTGTTCGAGAAGTGATTTGTTCGAAAACCAAATCATTTTTTCCCCATTAGAAATAATTACATTGAATTAATCTGTTTCAGATGCCCAAATGATTCCCTATTTTAACCTTTCTCAATTGCCTATGGCTGTTATTTCATGAGCATTTTCATACCTTTAGCAACATCAGCACTCCCAATGGCTTCTTTATATTTTAAAATTGTGCTAATTTTTTATTTTGCCATGCCACACTAGGTAGCAAGATCAGACACATGAACACCTTTATCATACTTTGCAATTATTTCTCTTTAAAGCTCTATCATTGTTGTCACAACTTTCCTTTTCACTTTGCTGCTACACTAACCTTCTTGGGACCCATGGTGACTTACTGTACATATCTATACCAATAAAAGGGTAATATGCTAATTAGAGCGAATGTCTTCTGGACATCCATCTGGATGTCCATCCAGAAAAAGTGACAGTGGCTGCGAGGCCCCGGGCTCAGGCAGCCGTGGGCTCAGGGAGCCCGGAGCCTTGGTGGCTGTTAGGCCTGGGGCTCGGGAAGCAGTGATCTCAGGCAGCCATGAGACACGGCGGCTCCGAGGCCCGGGGCTTGGGCAGCCTTGAGCCCCAGTGGCTATGAGGCCTGGGGTTCAGGCAGCTGTGGGCTCAGGCAGCTGTGGGCTCAAGCAGCTGTGAGCACCGGCGACTGTGAGGCCTGGGGCTCAGGCCTCACAGCCATGGCAGCCAGCAGTGGCAGCAGCAGTGGAGTGATGGGGGCAGTGCCTTCCCCTGATCAGCCCAGTTGCCTCCCGCAGAGGGAGGCCAGACTGCGGCTTAAGAGTGTGGGCCTAAGCTGTCAGTAGGACATCCCCTGAGGGCTTCAGGACTGTGAGAAGGGGCAGGCCTGCCTAAGGGACTCCCTGAGTGCATGAATTTTCATGCACTAGGCCTCTAGTTTAATAATAAGAAGAAACAACAAAAGCAAAAAAGCATGAAATATTCACAGCATAATTTCCTGAGATGTTAACAACTAAACTGACTCATACTCTCGCATTCTCTCATTTGTTTTGTTGCTTGGGGGACATGTGACTGATCACACAGGTATCAGCATGAAAGGGTTGTCAGATTCTTTTGTTTGACAACGAGACATTTTTTCCCATGAACAACTTCATCAAGAACCAAATTGTTCGAGATGAGAACCAAGGTTTGACTGTATTAACTTGAGTCATCTAGGTTCTTGCAAAAAAATTATGAAAACTTTATATTATTCCAACTAACTATAAAACAAGAACCAGAATAAAATGCACTAACACAACCAAAACTCGTAAAAGGGAAATTTTATACTAAGTTTGTTTACAAGCACATTGCAGGATTCAGAGTTCCAGTTCCCATATGAACAAGAAATTGCCTGATCACATGACTCCTGCTGGCACAAATCATGCAACTACAGAAATTCATCTGATGCAGGCTAGTTCCAGAATGCTGACATTAAACATCTATATTGGGACCACCAAGAAGACAGACCACATGTCTGCATCCCCTTACTTCTACCCTATAAGAATTACTGGCTTGACCTTGATGTTAAGATGGGCTTTGGGATGGAAGTCTGCCATTTTCTCAGGTCACCAGAACATGAATAAACCTCTCTCCTCACCAGCACCTGTCTCACACGTATTGGCAGCAGGCAGCTGACCTTGGATTTGGTAACAGATAAACGTTATAGAATACTAGAGGCCCGGTGCACAAAATTTGTGCACTGGGGGTTGGGGGTGTCCCTCAGCCCAGCCTGCACCCTCTCCAATCTGGGACACCTTGGGGGATATCCAACTGCCGGTTTAGGCCCGATCCCACAGGCAGTCGGACATCCCTCTCACAATCCGGGACTGCTGGCTCCCAACCGCTCGCCTGCCTGCCTGCCTGCCTGATTGCCCCTAACCGCTTCTGCCTGCCAGCCTGATCACTCCCTAACCATTCCCCTGCCAGCCTGATTGACCCCTAACTGCCCCCCTGCTAGCCCAATTGCACCCAACTGCCCTTCCCTGCAGGCCGGTCCCCCCCAACTGCCCTCCCTCCCCTGCAGGACTTGTCGCCCACAACTACTCTCCCCTGCCAGCCATCTTGTGGTGGCTATCTTGTTATGACAAGGGCGTGGCCATCTTGTGACCACATGGGGGTGGCCATCTTGTGTGAAGGCATGATGGTCAATTTCCATATTACCTCTTTATTATATAGGATTATTCAGCCTTAAAAAGGAAGAAGTTCTGACACATGCTACCACATGTGTCTTTTGATCTTGGTAGAGTGGCCGTATGTAGCAGGGTCCTGTGGGACCCAGTGGCACAGTCTTCCTGGTCACCTGAGCGGAGTGCTCCAGGGGTGTCCTTGTGTGGTTTGTGTGTGCCCTCCTGTGTGGCTGTCTTGATTGCTGTTGGCACATGAGTGGGTGGGGTTGACCCTCTGGCTGTCTGTCTGTGAGAACTGGCCCTGACCACAGCACATAAGCTGCTGTGCAGGGCCTGATACCAGGGAGCAGGATTTGCTTGGCTGTGTTACTTGTGGTGCTAATTGGGTGCTGTTCTGGTGTGGTCTGAAACAGGCCACTAGGTATGCTGGTTCTGGGGCTTCTTGGGAGTGGTTCCAGTGCTGGTCAACGTCAGCCCCTACCTTTGTCCGGCCTGGGGCCACATGGTAGGAGCGATAAAGTGATCTGCGGCTATTAGCAGCCTGTGCTGGCAGTGGTTTTGCTGTGAGCTTGGCTTGGGGCCACTTAGCAAGAGGTACAGGACATACCAAGACCAGAGGTTCCTTGTTTGGGGTTTGTGGACCTTTTGGAGAGTTTAGGAAAACTCACAGTGCAGGCCCAGACTGGCTGCTTGTGTGATTTAGCCTCTGAAAGAGGTTTGTGAATTGGTGGGGCAGGGTCTTGGAATCACCAGGGTGGGGCAATCAGTGCTAGCCAGGTTAATGGAAACTCAGACCTCATGCCCACCTGCACTTGCAGGCTGTGGGGTGGGGGTGGGGGGCGGGGAGAGGTAGGCCTCAACAAAGGAACACTGGCATCTGCCAGCACTTTAGTCCCCTAGAGGGCTGCCCCTCCAACCCTCTCCCTGAAGCCACACAATTCAGTTCGTCCCCTTATGTCCCTGGTGCTTTTCGAGATACTGTTTCTTCTCTGGAACTTAGGGCGAGTGTTTGTGAACAAGTGAGACTGTGCTCAGCCCCTTTGGGAGGATACCTGGATCTATAGCAGCTCTCTGTCTCACCTGGACTGAGTCTCTACTATTTTCACACCCAGATGTTGTGGGGACTCCTCTTTACAGTACTGGTGCTATGGCTGGTGAGCCTAGTGTGGGTCTAGTATTCCTTACTTCTCAGTGGGAACCTGGGCTGCCCAGTTGATTCTCAACTGCCACACGTGTGTGGGGGCAAACCCTGTCACATCTTCACCCTTCCTACCAGTCTTGTGGCTTCTTTATATCCTTAGTTATAGGTGTTCTGTTCAGCTAGTCTTCAGGTGGTTCTCAAGGGGACTTGTCCTATAATTTAGTCATAATGTTGTTGTGGGCGTGGGTGGAGGTGAGCACAGCATTTGACGGTTCTGCTATCTTGATCAGAAGTCCCACCTGGGGGTTCGAAGCACTGCACTAAAGCCCACTTTTCTAATAGCTACTCAATTCCACCTTCAGAAGATGGACAGAGCTGAGGAAGTTGGACTGAGAGCAAGGATGGAGAGATGAGAAAAGCTACTCAAGTGATCACCATGAGCATAGCCCCATGCTGTTGCTCACTTCTACTGGTACTGGTTACAGGTGGTCAGATTGGTTTAGAAATTCCATTGTCCTGCTTCTTCCCCTGATGTCATGTCTTACTTACATATGAGGCTTGTTGTGCTCAACTCTGTACCTGCCCTTCACAACTGGGTTGGATCAAAATCAGGTCCTGGTCTCTTCCAAAATTCTTGTCTTATAAAAGTTATCCTGACTTAAAAAAAAAAAGACTTCTTCTTTCTCACCCAACTCCATGCTTTTTGCCCTATGAAAAGAGACATTTTTAGATTTCTAGTAACTTTCTGTTTCTTCAATAGAGTTTGAGTTAATAATCCTGTGGTGCTCATAGAAACACAGGGATTGGCCAGGAGAGGGTTTTTGAAACAGACTGCTCAGCTGGGGTATGGGGACATCTCTGGCCATAGGACAGGGTGAAGCCTTGGATAGCATCTGTGAGCCTGGCCTCATCAACACTGGCTCTGGCCACTAAGTCAGGGGTCAGCAAACTATGGCTACGCCACCCACTTTTTTCTAATAAATTGAGTTTTATTGGAACACAGTCAATGTGTGGAATGACAAAGTTGACTAGCTGTGACAAAGACCACATGTTCTGCAAAGCCTAAAAATACTAACTATCTGGCTCAGAAAAAGCTTGCCAACCTCGGTACTAAGTTATTCACAGATTTAGAAGATAATTGGTTAAAAAATATTCAATTTGTCTCTAAGGTGTTTTCAAGACCAAACCAAAACAGGCTGCCACTTGAATGTGGTGCCTCTGCAATTTGAACCAGCCCCTCAAAGGCGGTGAGACAGTGCTGGTCTGTAGTTGGCACTCACATTTGCGTTTTGCAAACACTCATTATACAGATGGGCTTGTGTTTTTCAGAACACATTGGACATTATAAACTAGTGCTGGGTTCAATTTGGACTTGTGCTCTAGCAAAAAAAAATAATAGTAATAACTTAGTGGGAACCTTCTGGAAAAGTTTTCCAGGACCTTCATATTTTTATTTAGCCTGCAGTAATGTTCAACTGTTTCCTTTATTATTATTATTTTTTGGAATTCTCTTGTCCCCATGGGTCTTATTGTTCTCAAAAAGATTTTTTTTTTAAACCAGTGAGTCAGAGCCTTGCTACAACGAGTAAAACATTTGGTCCCACAGAACTTTGCTAGCGTGAGAGATGACGCTGAGGTGCAAAGATGTCACAGGGTGAGCTATATATAGGTCCTGCAAGGCCTCCCAGGCCCAGCCATTTCTCTGCAGACGGAGGCCTGCTACATGTCATGAGCCTCCTCCCCTTTCCCGGCCTTGTGCCTTTTGCACTGCTCTGAGGAATCTTTCTCCTCGGGGCAGAGCCCATGAAGCAGTTCCTAAATTCCCTGCGGGAGCGACGTGAACTATCCACTGGAGGAAGCAAGCTGGCTGTGGTGACCAAGCGCAGAGTAGGGAACCTCAAGACATCCTGTTAAGACGTGTTTTTTCCAGTTTTTAAACTAATTTGCTATGCATTTGGGTGGCAGCACTTAGCTGTTCAGTGTGGTGACACCATAGGGTGGTACTTTTTAATTTGCTTCTTTGTACAAAGGAATTGGACAATGTAGTTTACAGATTGAACAATGAGGATGTGCATTTTTAATGGCAAAAAAAAATACTGATGAGATAAAGTCACTTGGCTGGGTTAGAGAACAGTACTATATTTAAACTAAAAAGGGGTTATCCAGCTCATTTAAAGGGTTTTCTTCTTGTATGTTTTTTTATTGATTTGAGAGAGAGAAGAAGGAAGAGAGAGAGAGAGAGAGAGAGAAAGAGAAACATCCATTTGAGAGAGAATCATCGTTCGGCTGCCTCCTGCATGCCCCCTACTGGGGATCAAGCCTGCCATGAGCTCCCACCAGGAATCAAAGCAGCAACCTCTTGGTTCATGGGTCGACATTCAACCACTGAGCCACACCAGCAGGGCATGTGCAGCTGATTTTAAACTTCCTCGCTTGTTGGAGGTTGGTGGGCTTGATGTCTCCTCAATGGTCTATGTTGGAAAGTAGGACGCTGGTTTCCTGACCGTTCTTGTGATTGATTCCCCGCTTCCCTAAGCACAGGTTCTAGACCCCATTTTGCATAAGAGAGATACCCCAGCAGAGGGAGAACAGGAATCTTTGCTTTGCCTCTGACTCACTGTGACCATGGAAAATTCTGATTACAAAACATGGAAAAGTCAAAGTTTTTCCCTTGGGAAACATTTTCTGGACAGTGTCTCTTACCCATCTACACACCCTGAGGAAGTGCAGAAAGCTGGGACCTCCACCACTGCAAGTGAGAAACAGGTTGCAGACATGCGGGGAATCAACTTGGAGGCAGGCCTCGCCTTTGTCATGGGTGGCTGCATTGGTTAATGTAAGTGCAGTGGCTGTAACAGATACATCCTGAAATCTTCACAGCTCAGCTTCTACTCACTTAAGTGTCCATTAGTGTTGGAGATTGGGGTGGGGCATGGCACTTTCCTCTACACAGTCTTTGGAGGAACCAAGCTGAGAGATGCTTTGCCATTTGAACACATGGTTTTCATAGATGCCCTTGGTCTAGACATCCAGCCAACAGATGGAGAAACACATGGGAGGTAATTATGACTCAGACCTGGAAATAAAGCATGTAATTTCTGCCCAAATTCCAGTGCCAGATCTGAGTCACATGGCCATGCAAGAAAGGCTGGGAAATGTAGTCTAATTGTATGTCCAGGAGGGAAGAGAAATGAGTTTTTTTGTACAAACTAGCCAGTCTCGGCCCCAGTGACCAAAGTCCACTCTCCAGTGTGGCTGGTGTTGATGCCAGGGATCTGGTGGGTTCAGCACAGATGCTGGTCTTCAAGCAATGGGGAGTCTTGGAGTAAGATGGTAAGTTGTATCTGCTCTGAGAGTGTAGGTTTAGTTTGAAGAGGCAAGTGGCAAAACATGGAGAATAGGGTTCAGGCCCCTGTGGATGGGAAGAGAAGGCTTAGAAGGACCATGCAGGGCTGCAGGGCGGAAGATCACAGCCAAATCCTCTGAACCCAAATGGGTTTCAGTCTCAGGAGAAGCCAAAGTGATCTCAGGAAATCCTAGGTGGAAACTAAGTCAAGATTCCTTGGCCAATACAACAAATTAGGAGAAGATGTCGCTTGAGCTCTGGGCAGGTGCTCAGGGTCTGGGAGAAATGTCCTGGCATTTTGACTTAGTCCACATGGATGAGCATGAATAGAAATGTGGTCTAGGAAGACACACTAGAGAATGGCTTAAATGTGTTATGAAGAGCAGGACAGTAACCCAGAGGTACTAGAGAGAATGACAGGGTGATGGAGTAAGGGGCTGTCTGTAACTTTATTTTTTAAGATTATTGTGTTTTATTAATTAACTAGAGGCTCAATGCACGAAATTCATGCAAGAGTAGGCCTTCCTGCCCTAACCAGTTTGGCTCAGTGGATAGAGCGTTGGCCTGCGGACTCAAGGGTCCCAGGTTCGATTCTGGTCAAGGGCATGTACCTTGGTTTCAGGCACATCCCCAGTAGGGAGTGTGCAGGAGGCAGCTGATTGATGTTTCTCTCTCATGGATGTTTCTAACTCTCTATCCTTCTCCCTTCCTCTCTGTAAAAAAATCAATAAAATATATTAAATAAAAAAAAGAGTAGGCATTCCTTCCCCCAGCTGCTGGTACCAGCTTCTTCCCTCTGGCACCCGGGACGCGGGCTTCCCTTGCAGCCCCAGCTTCGTCTGGAAGTTAGTCCGGAAGGACGTCCGGTTTAATTAGCATATTACACTTTTATTATTATAGATTTTTTCTTTTTTATTGAATTTATTGGGGTGACATTGGTTAATAAAATTACATAGGTTTCAGGTGTACAGTTTTATAGTCCACCATCTACATATTCTGTTGTGTGTTTACCACCTACAATTCAAATCTCCTTCAATCACCATCTATCCCCCCCTATAATTCCCATGAGATGTGGCTCTGTTTTAGGCATTTTCACATTTTCATTTGAACCACAATCTAATTAGGCAGGAGGCATTATGGTAGCCAGTTTAAGTGAATGTATGTAGTTCTGAGACTTATCCAAGGTTACACAGATGGTTCTGAGTTTGGCTGAGGACTTAATTATAGGTTCCTACTTCTAAGCTAAAAAAAATTTTGTATTTGCTATAGAATGACTTGTTATTTACATTTATTATTGTTTAAGATTGAGGGTGAAAGATCTAAAGAAATTGTTCTAGTCCAATGTAGATATTGAAGGCTTATATTCTATTTGTAAATTGCCTTAAGCAATATTTGACATCATCTGGATATTTTTCCTAATGCCCAAAACTTCACTGGTAAATTATTCCCTCCACAGGAATAAAAATGACATTACTAATTTTTTCCTACTCATTCCACTCAAATTATTACTCATTACTGTTAGAACTGAAGCTTGAGTTTGCAAAGCTATTATATATTTTATTTGGTATTTATTCATGGTTTTTATAGATATTTTCTGAGTTTGGTTATCTAAGTTGAGAATGCATCTTCCAAAACATTATTGGAACATATTTGAGTGACAATCACAAAAACAAACACTGACATTTTATTCAAGATCTAAGTTGGTATAAAATGTGCATTTATTTCACCAATTCAATGAATGTTTTTTTAATTTTATCAATCAATGGTTTTAAATCAATTTTCTTAATGATGGAACTATATAGTCAAAGACAATATGATGCTGAAAATTAATATGAAAAGCAATTAAAATGGGGCTTGTCTATTTGAAGGAAAGTGGTAGATGCTATTTTTCTCATCTCTACCCCTAGCCCATCTCTGTTTTTTAGGGGAGTTAGTTATTACTTTTGGGTTTCTTTTTTTGTTTTAAATATTTTTTATTGACTTTTACAGAGACAAGAAGGGAGAGGGAGAAAGAGAGAGAGAGAGAGAGAGAGAGAGAGAGAGAGAGAGAGAGAGAGAAACATCCTGGTGATGTTGATCGGTTGTTTCCTGCACATCCCTTACTGGGGATTGAGCCCTCAACCCAGGCATGTGCCCTGACTGGGAGTTGAACCAACATCCTTTAGGTGGGACTATGTCCAGCCAACTGATCTACACCAGCCAGGGCTACTTTTAGTTTCTATAGGACATAGTTTTAAAGCTGCAGTATTAAACCATAACATTTATTGTCAATAGTTTTTATTTACCAAAAGCTATTTTCTCAGCAGAAAAATAGAAAAGTATTATCCCTATCCTGGAGTTGCCTTCATTGATGCTTCACGGAGCTTCTTGAAGACAAAGGCCTTTGTCTTATCCATCTTTGTCTTATGTATCTTTCTTTTCTCTACTATGCCAAATAGTTGCTCCATAAAAGTTCGTGAAGGAATAAAGTGAACAACTCTGTGAAAAGAACCTTGGATAAGGAATAAATTATTTGCATGCGTGGCTTTTTACCATTTACTGGGTGGTTTTTTCTCCGGGATGACACACAGGGCTATTGTAATCCTTTCAAAATGGTGTTCCGCATTTTCAATTTCTCTCAAGAGCGTAGTGAGTTTCTTCGTAAACAAGAGCTTTGGAGCTCAGAGTCATGGTTGTTAAACTTGCTAGTTAACCTTAAGTAAGTTACTTAACTCCTCTAAGCTTCTATTTCCTGATCTGAAAACAGAATAATGGTGTTCATTTGATTTAGATAATTATATGTAAGTCATAGGGCTGTTGGTAGGAGTATTATCTGTAAGATGCTTAGCACACTGCTTGGCATATGGTATGTGCTTAGTAAATTAAAGCTATTTTTATTTTGAGGGCAACATGAATGCAGTGGAGCAAATAACAAAACCATGGTGAAAATGTAAGTCAGTGTCAACCCAAATTATAGCCGTCAGTGTGAACACTGTGCTGTGCATCTCACAGGGCTCTCCCCAGTGCTATGCAGTGGACAGAACTTCCTGTTTTGGAGTTGGCAGGTAACTACATCTGACCTTTTCTAAGAGGTTGTGCAATGTGATGAAGGATTTAAGAAACAGACTTTCAAAAAGGGTTCTGACTAATGCCTTGGGACAGTGATCATCTCATTAATAGTTGGCATCATATTAGTAAAAATGAAGGCAAGGAGGTTTCTTTGTTACCCATTCATAGAGTAGCTCGGACTGGCAGCTGTTGCCTTTTTTATTAAAAAACAACAACAAAGATGACTGTGTTCTTCCTGTTGCAAATGCCCCACCCTCTATGCCACTTTTCACATGTTTGTTTGTTTTTTTTTTCCAGTTGTTCTGTTAAAGTACTAGGAAGGTGTACAGTGATTTTTTTTTTGTTTTTTCATTTGACATACAAATTAACTTTCTATAGCATCAAATTCTCATTCCAGTTGATTTTATTCACTCTGCCAGGTCTAACTCTTCCCACTCCTCTCTCATCACAATAAAAAACCTCCTTCTTCCTCACTTGTAACTTTTAGCTCTGTGGAAGTTTGAGTGACTCATCACATAGTGGAATTGGTGAAATCAGCAGCTGCTGGAAAATCATTTTCCCTCTGAATAACTGCATTAACATGTGTTTGCTATCATTCAAGTAAAAAAAATGTATGTCAAATATTCATGGTAGTCTTTGCTAAAGTTTTCATTGGGGAAACTAATGTTTTGACATATAAAAATGTTCAAATGGGTACCTTACAAAAAGTTTTGATGGGGGAAAAACTTCATGGAAAAATAAGGTGAAGTGGGAAAAAATGGCAAGTATGTTGTTGATAATGCTGTGATTTATTTCAGAATGGGTTAGGTGACTTTCTTCATGACACTCTTAGTGCTAAAGCAGAAATTTGTCACTTCACGCCTTCATAGTTTCTAGTACACTTACCATCAAACCATTCATCTGTCCATCTAACCATCCAACAATTTTATTTTTTTAACTTTCCTCAGGCAACTGTAGTCCACTCTGCCCTCCTTCCCTTGGAGCTCAGGGTGAGTGGCTTCAAATGAGGTCTTGTGTACTGGCTCTTCAGTAGGGGGCCTGTGTCTCCAGCAGAATTCCTGTCTCTCTCTGAAGACAGGCTCCCTGCTGATTTTCATAGCCAGGTGTTATGTGGGTGCTTTTTTCTATCTCTGGTGCTTTGGGTTGGGGAGCCTGGCTTGGTGGGAGCACCCCCTGCCCCGACACACACACAGCTGAGATATCTTTCCAGAATCTCAGCCCCCTGTCCCCAGCCCTCCCACCCCCCTGGACCCATGGGAGAAGGGCCAGCCCCTTTCCCATCTCCACTTTTCATATCAGTTTTGATGTGTTTTCTTTTATGAATCCTTGGTAATAAAGCTTCTTTTCAGCTAGTCTTCAGTTTGTTATTTAGTTTGCTTGCTCTGTGTTTCCATTGTAATTCTAGTTTTGTCCTGGGAAGAGGTGAGTGTAACATCCACCCACTCAGCTACCATCCTGCCATCATATTACTTTCAAAGGTTTCTTTCCATGATTGAAATGTCTGTCCTGGAGTCTGTACATTAAGTTGTCACTTGGTCATCTTATTGTCCCAAAAGTCATTAAACTAAAATGTGATTGAATGTACTATTACAAAAACACATTTTATGTTTTAAAAAAGTATACTTAAATCTTTATATCAAAATTTGGGTTAATCTGTGAGAGAAATTTGATTTTTTATATTTTAAATGTAAAATGTTTTAATTTGCATTAGTTGTTCTCAGTAGAGACACAACTTGCTTTCTGGTTGTTGGCATTAACAGTAATTCTGTTGTTGATTGCTGTGGTTCAGATTCCAGACCCTGAGCCAGTCTCCATGTCAATTACTGGCTGTGTGACCCTGGGCAAATTATTTGACTTCTCTGTGCCTAAATGTCTTATCCATACAGTTGAGATGATAATGATAATACATGCCACCTAGGGTTATTGGGAAGATGAAATGAACAAATACATTAAAGTATATAGAATAATGCTTGGCATGCAGAGATTATTCCGTTTTAACTACTGTTATGTAACTATTGCTGAAGTTTACTCCAGTTCTGCTCACATTACTTGCTGATTATGATTTCACACGCCAGCAGGAAAAGGAAGCCTTCAGAAGAGGAGGCAAACTTAGGGCTCAGAAATCACACAGAGCAGGAGGATCAAGAAGAGGGAGGATCAGGGCTTTGGTCTCAGACTCACCCAGATTAAATAAGAGCTCCAATGCTTATGGTATGTAATTGGTGATCTCTAAGCCTGTATCTCATTTGTGAAATTAGGACAGCAATTCCAGTCTGAAATCTTGTATAAATGACATACCGCCTGGAAACTGCCTGTTGAGCTCTGGGAAATGATATAATGATTCCTCCCCGCCCTCCATTTGTTTTTTTTAAAAAAAGTAGCAGCATATTTCACATACAGTTTTTAACTTTACTTTTAAAATTAACATTATAACATAAACCCATGGACACAGACAAGATAGTGGTGAAGACCTGGGAGGGACAGGTGTGGGGTGGAAGGGATCAATGGGAAATAAACAAACAAAAGGGACATCTATAATACTTTCAACAATAAAGATAAAATTTTTAAAAATGTAAAAAATAAACATATTCCTATGTCATTAAATGTTCTACTACATAAAAATATTTAAAAGCCTATTTAGTAGCCTATTAAATGTACATACCATCCTTTATTTAACTGTTTCCATATTTCTGAATATGTTGTTTCCAATATTTTCTAGTATTGACACTCAACTAATGAGCACCCCTGATGATGAACCTTGGTATGTCTCTGTTGTTTTTATTAAGTGACATTGTTGGATCCATCATGCGTACATTTAATTGTTCCCCAGAAGACTTGTACCAACTGCACTCACCAAAGCACCGATGAATGTGCTTGCTTCCCTGCACCCTCACCAATCTGGGTACTATTTTTACTTTTGTTCACTGCAACCGTAAGCAAAATTATATCTCATTGCTTTGATTTTTATTATTTCATTACTCATACATTTTTTTCATGACTGCTGTTCACTCTTTTGTGTTACGTTAAGTGTCTTTCTCTACCTCTCCTCTCCACTCCCAATTTTATAAATACGAATTCTAATTTATAAGCCAGACATTTAAATATCAGCACCTGCATCAGAGAAGGTCTGAGTCAGAAGCACATCTCCACACTGCAAACTAGAAATGGATTTTTAACATAAATACCAGACAGGGTTACTAAATAAGCAGACTTAGTGCTTTCTTGAGAGCCCAGCGAAGAGAGGGGACCGCATGAAAGGAATTTCAGGGTGAGAGAAATTAGACTACCTTTGCAAAATTGTGTTTGGAAACTGTGATGATTGATTATGCACGTCGACTAGGATGCCAAGATATCCAGCCAAACATTATTCTGGGTGTTTCTGGGTGAGATTAACTTTTAAATCAGTAGACTGAGTAAAGCAGATTTCTCTCCTTAGTGTGGGTGGGCCTCATCCAATCAGTTGAAGGGCTGAATAGTACAGAAAGGCTGATCTTTTTCTAAGTAAGATAAATTCTTCCTGCCTGACTGACCTTTGAACTGTAATATTGTGAGTTTTTTTTTGTTTGTTGTGTGTGTGTGTGTGTGTGTGTGTTTGCTGCATTTGAACTAACACTGAAACGTCAGCTTTCCCTGGGCTGGCGCATGCCCTCTTTTGGACTGTGACTCTCTGCGTCTCCAGCTTGTTGACTCATCCTGCAGATGCTGAGGCTTCTTCGCCTCTATAAATTGTGCAAACCAATTTCTTATAATAAACCTCTTTAAATACATACTATTCCTTACATATTCATATATATTTTATATACATACATTTTTTATTGGTTCTATTTCTCTAGAGAACTTTGACCAATACAGAAACTCTGTTTTTAAACTTACCCAAACTTACCCAAGGCCAAAAAATAAATTGTTTGTAAAATATGCCTTTTAAAGAAATTCTAGTTACGACAGGGTAAAATTCAAGGCATACTCCCTGAATGCGTCATTTACTAAACGAGAATATTAATATCCAGCACACAAAGTTATAGGGGCTCAAGTTAGATGACATATAATAAAGCATTGGGTAAACTGCTAAACAAATCTTTCTTATGAATTATAACTTTTCTCTAAAGTAACTCATGAAAGGCAATGGCCTTAGGAGAAAGATCCCACTTAAATGACTATAATATTTGAAAAGTGGAAGACTACACCCTCCCACAAACACCCTACAAACATGTACACACGCTATGTACTACACAGGCCCTGACATGTATGTATTTGTTTTGGGGGGGAAATAATAAAGCTGACTGTAGAACTGTTAAACATTTTTATTGTGTAGACTTATAACCTTTACAGGCCATGCAGGATAAAAAAGTGTAAAATATATCAGTAAGCATATAAAATTTCAGCAATATTTCGGGCCAGCATTTGATTTGCACAGGAAACTAAGCATATATGTAGAACAGACATGCCTTGGGATAGACAGTTTACAGGTTGAATCACAAAGCCTTTTCCCAAGTGATATTCCTCACATAGAGAGAAGCATATCTTTACACTTAAAAAGGACGCAGTGTAGTACATTTTCAGTATGTACACAGATTAAAAGTAAAACTATGTCCATGCCAGTGTCTGTTTTAAATGCAAAGCATCAAAGTCAGTAACAAGTTGGTAAGTGTCAGAAAAACTGGAAGAGGCAAAAATAAACACAAAAAAACCCCAACCAACAAACAAAAAACCCATCAAGCAGAGTTCCAACAAGTGTATGAAACTAAAAGTGAAAGCATACCTGAAGGTTAAACATCAATTCCCCAAGGGCAGAATCTTACTATGAGCAGAAGGAATAAAAAAGCTTTCGGGTGTACCAGGCCGCTTTCTGTGTGACTCAGGTTTACAGGTAACATTCCTCAGTTTGAGTTTAGGAGAATTTGAATTTATTCCAGCAAAACGATCCCAATCTTGTATGACCGCCTCCTCCCCCATCTTCTCTCTGAGCAGAGTGATGCGTGGATTAGGTCCAAAGCTCCTGGCAGGTAGTGGGGCCACGTGTCACAGCATAACAGGCGGCTGCCAGTGCTTTACTTTGAAGGGGTCACATGTGCGACAACTCTGACAGGCTCACACAATGGCCCCCATTTTATGAGCCTTTCCCCGGAGGCCCACCGATCAGCTGAAAAGGGAACACAATGTTCGGCCACTAAAACACCCGGTGATGGATTAGTTTGGAGTCAGGAAAGTGTGATTATTCTTGGAAATAAATGAAGCTGAATAGACATGCTGACCTCATTCAGCTGAAGAGAGGCAGGAAAGCTGGCTTCCACGCCTGCCGGTCCAGAGAGGACTCGGCCCCATTGGTCCTCCTTAATTCATCTCATTGGCTGAGATGGACCATACTCGATATGGATAAAGATGGTGTGTGATCAGGTGCAGACAGGAACTTCATCTGACTCTCTTCTCAGAGTCAGAAACAAGTGTGGAGAACTAGGTAATGGATTCTCTAATGTTGGTCTCCAGAGAGGTTGCTGACTTAACGAAAACTGATCAGCAAGACCCCATTTGAGAAGGAAAGTATGATGAACAGGAAGGCACTTAAGTCTCATTATCTATGTAACAAATATTCAGGACAGAGAGTATCACATTTTAAGAAGGGTAAGGCAGTCAGACTGTGTGAATGCAGAGTAGGTTTTCTAATTTGATAAATATCATTGATCCCATTGGATCATTAAAATGAGTGACAGCAATCCACTAACACTGCAGATGGTAAGGGAAGAATTTGTTTAAAACCAGCCACATATTTGTACAACAAATGGCCATAGCCCGGAATTCTTCCCTTACCATAAAATGGTCAACATTTTAGAATAGACAGTTGAGGTCACTGGTTCTTCATATTTCTCTCGTTCATATCTCAGGCAATAAAATAATGACCCCACATGCAAATAAAAATGCAAGGAAAACATTTTAAGTGGGTTTAAAAATTTAGACCAAAAAAAAAATTAGATGAAATAGCTCAGAAGAGACACATAATAGTTATGAAAACTAAGAGAGTGATTTCTTTGTTATGAACCAAGAAAATTCACTCATATATTGTTGCCGTACTAGCAACTTAAAACTTGATATTGGCACCAAGAACATTCAAAGGGAAAAAAAAGAATCAGGGATACTTCTATCCTTGAAATGTCATTTATATTTCTTTCTGTACACTTATGCGGACATTGCTGAATATTTTGCCAGTAGCCTCAAACAGTGGGTCACAGAGGGTGTGGATGCAGATGGAATAGATACGGCTGAAGCACTGAATCTCAATCAGGAAACTCTTAATGTATGGCACAACTACCCAGATGTGCACGAAAGAAACAATGGCGAAGTAAATGCCCCAGAGAAGTGCCAGGGGGATGCCCACGATGGCCGACAGCAAGCGGTAAAACCAGTATTTCGTCACAGTGAAGGTGGTGAAGCTGGCCTTCCAGATGCCGTCGAAACTGTGGATTCCTTCTGGTTCGGCAATCACATCTTCAAAATCAATCTAAAAGGAAGAAGTGACAGAATGTGAAGTTGAAATGGGAGAAAAGAGAAAAACCTCACTACTGAGTATCCGTAAGTACAGATTAGCTTTTATGTACAGCGTGAGACGCTCGAAAGCACCCAGCTGTAGCAGCAGCAGCAGCACTTCGAACTTCTTGGAAAAACAGATACTTGGGTCCCACTCAGATCTTACTGCGCCTCTGGGGGTGGAATCCAGGAGGATTTTTAACGTGTTCTCCAGATGTTTCTATACCAGGTCAAAGGTTGAGAACCACTGCTCTAGGGGAAACCAAATGGATATTATACAATTCCTGCCTTCAAGTAAAACCTAGCAACATGGATAAATATGCAAGGCACTCAATAAACAATACTATTTAAGTTAACCTTATTCTGAGACAACTATACACAAAATATCAAGGGGTAGTTAGTTAATTGATTATTAACTTTTTGAACACTCCACTATTAGAATTTCTTTGATACATGAGATCATTGTGAACAGTGAGGACCCAAGAAATCTTCATGGGCTTGAGCTGGGCTTGGAAAACGGGGTGCAATTTGGAAAGGAAGGAAAAAGGGGCCTTGGAAATGGAAGGAGCAAGAACACAGGAATGAGGAAGGATAATACAGTGAGTGTCACAAACAGATAGACCTGTGTGCCCACGGCTGGGAAGGCATGTTGAGGCCAGATTCAATATTTTTTATTTACAGTGTGGGGTGGGAAATCTATTGAAGATGTTGAGGTGGGAGAATGTAGCCTGCAGCCACAACCAGTGGTCATTTATCAAGATTGAATTGATAGCAGTGTGGAGGCAGAGAGATTGTTGCTGTGTCCCAGGTTTGAGGGGGTAGGCCCCAAACTGGAATAGTGGCCATGGAGGAAAGAAAAAAGAAAGAAATAATGAATTTTAAGAATGTAAAAGGAAGAATGCATGGGACTTGGTTACCTCAAGGCTGGGAGAGAGAAAAGCCTAAAGTGAGCTCTGAACTTGCAATTTGCCTTCTAGGGAGAACAGAGGTGACATTAACATCAAGAAGAAAGCGAGAAAGTAAGGCAGTTAAAAATGTTAAGAGGGAGCTTCACTTTTGAACTCTGTGTACGTTATTTGGCAGATAAGGAAACAGTAAAGTTTAAGGACAGATGCAAATATCAGTGGTCCACACCGGAGGGATCCTGTAGTAGTCCTTTCGGTGGCCACCAGGTAGTAATCAAATGAGTTCCCAGTCACATGGCACTCAACCATTACCGAGTAGCAACTCCATTCATTGTTTCCACGTCATCTGGTGTTTCAAACCCATGTGGAGAGGTAGGTTGTCATATCACAAAAGTGGGGCCAGAAAGCAAACGTGGCCCCTTTCCCAATAGCATTCTCTCCCACGGCATTTGTTCACATAAGCAATGAATTCTCAAGAGCTTTTATCCCTCTGGAAGGATTTATATAAACAACAACTGAAGCATTGGGGAAAAATTACTCCCCAAAGAGTGGGACAGAGCCAGCTCAACTGTTTGGTGTTGGCAGATGTATGAAGAAATCTAAAGCAGGTCCCCAAACAAGTTGATTACCACTGGCAGCAATACAGCCAAGCTCAGGATTAGGTAGGTGATTCCACGGAGCTCTCCGTGCCAAGGAGCCACCTTGAAGTCAACACTTTTGAAAGAAGTGCATGATACTTACTAATAAAGTATGTTTTCTACAACATCCTGTTCCTTGATCTATTGTCCAATGTCCTAATGATGTAATATGTAAAAATGGTATGTCCACAATTATGAACTTATAGATTTATCATCATTCTAATTTTTTCTTTGCTCATTTAGAGCTAGGTTCAGCAGTAAGCATTAACTTGTGTGTTTTAAAAGGTTGTACAAAATATGTGGCAAGTCAGATCAATCCTTCAATGAAGTTTCTGTGCAAGTTTACTTAATTGTCTACTACGAGGTTTTATTCTAACACGGCATTTTTCCAAAGCTATTAAATATAAAGGCCTGGCCTGGCTGGTGTGGCTCAGTGGTTGAGCATCGACCTAGGAACCAGGAGGTCACGGTTCGATTCCCAGTCAGGACACATGCCCGGATTGTGGGCTCAGTCCCCAGTGTGGGGCATGCAGGAGGCAACCAATCAATGATTCTCTCTCATCATTGATGTTTCTATCTCTCTCTCCCTCTCCCTTCTTCTCTGAAATCAAGAAAACATATATTTAAAAATAAAATTTTATTTAAAAAATAATAAAAATAAAGGCCTTCAGTTTTCCTTCATGGAACTGCAAGATACCAAAAGAATTTTATTTTTAAAAGATAACCTTGTTTTGTAAGAGGATTTGGTGAAGTCAGAATTAATACATTAGAGCAGGCATTCTTAATTTGGATCAAAGGATGGGTAATGGTGGTCCATGGATCCTCTGAAACGGGTATACGTGTTTTGAGGGTACAATGTACAAAAGTACAATACGTTTGTTTGAAAATAACGAGTCTATTACCAATGGAGTTTGGGTAGGACTTTACTGACGCAGAGGATTCCTTGCTCTTTACAGGACTTGAAGCACATCTGCCTTGAGATTCTTTTCCAAGGGAAGAGAAATTACTAACGTTTGCTGACTGGCTGTTATGATCAGACGCTGTTCTCATTTAACGCACAGAAACTTGGTAATATAGAATTTCCATTTTATAAAAAAATGGGAGGTTCAAAATGTTCAATTGTGCTGGTAAATAAGGAGTAGATTTGAGTGTTGAATCTGGTCTGAAAAAAGCAATCCTTTCTCTAATACCACATCACTTTAAAAAAAATACTTTTAAAAGTTTCTCTAAGGCAATTATAGTATTTCACAATTAAAAGGCACATTAACAAAAAGTTTGCTGAATTTAACCCTCCTGGTAACTTAGAATTCCGCAGCAGGGCATTTGAGGACAGCATCATGACAAGGTCACATACATCGTATACACAGTTGATTATTAGTGACGATCTACAAGCATATGCCTCTGCGGAAGAGTTCTTGATAATAACTCTGTTTTTCTAAGCGTAAATATAAATGCTGTTTTCAATGAACATAATGGAAATTCATAAGCTTTTAGTTGCTTAGAAAATTTCAGGGTGGCTGTTTTTCCAGTGCTTTCCAGAAACTGCCGGTGAGCATGATTTATCCTCAAATACCCAAGTGAATTTAGAGCCGATCTCCAAGGGTAGACAGCAACATGACAGAAATAACATGTTATATGAATGTATTCAGTTAGCTGTTGCTTTAGTCTTGAAGGTGGCTTAAGAGAACATGAACAGCCAATTAGAAAGAACAGCTGAAAAAAAGAAAGCAAGGCCGGTAAAGAAAACACAGTGGAGCCAGAAATAAAGTTTTAGCTTCTCTCTACTTCCATTTCTGCAACAGGAATAGTAATAGGTTTTTGTGAGGAGTACATGAGATCATTTATGTAAAGTGCTTAGCATGGGGTTAGAACATTGCTATATAGTAAATGCTGAATATATAGTAACATTAAAAATTCCTTCTGGGTGACTAAGATCGTCTGGGAGACAACTGTAATAAGAGAAACGACCAACTGCAAAGTACATAGTGGCTGTGAATTCAAACCCCACCAGTGGCTCAGAAGAATTAACTTGCAATTGTAATCATCTTGACCACAACCCTCTGAAATGAAAGCCATTATTCCCATTATACAGGTGACAAAAGAGCGGGAGGTTAAGAAATTACTCAAGGTCACACAAGCCTGATCTCTTTTTACTTATGCATTCCTGGGGTGACAAGCCCTCATGCTAGAGGTATTGGCTTAATTTTCACCCAGATAGACATACTTCTTAAAACATTCACATTTTGGTTATTAAAGGAATTAGCCTTGTTGACATTTCCATTTTAAGTCAGGACGTCTGGTAGCTAGGATGTTTTCCATTCTTGGGACTGGTTGTATTTTCATGGCCCTGCACAGTATGTTCTCACAATCCTGGGCACCCAGCCAAGGACTCTCACTCTAATTAGCAGGTAAGGAAACTGAGGCACAGAACAATTAAAATGGGCCTGACATTCTCAAGGTCCCAAGTGAATCAGTGGAAAAGCTGAAATTAGACTTCTAACTTCCTGACTCCCAGGTCTGCTTCGCACAATTCCCCAGAAACTTACATCTCTCTCCCACATCCCTTCTCCACCTACCCCATTCATATCTCCAGGTCTCATCTAACTCTCATTGCTTTCTAAGAGACACTGATGTGAAAGATATCTTTGTGTGAAGTGAGGAGAAATGTCCCTTTCACAACATGAATAGGGACGTTTCCATACATTTATTCAAGGCGAATAAAATGGGAGGGAATCTATACTAATAAAAGGGTAATATGCTAATTAAACTGGACATCTTCTGGACGTCCTTCTGGACAAAGCCACTGTGGCAGGGGCGTGGGCAGAGGTGGTTAGGGGCGATCAGGCCAGGGGGAACAGTTAGGGGGCGATCAAGCCAGCAGGGGGGAGCAGTTAGGAGGCGGTCAGGCCGGTAGGAGAAGGCAGTTAGGGGGCGATCAGGCTGACAGGCAGAGGTGGTTAGGGGCAATCAGGCAGGCAGGCAGGTGAGCAGTTAGGAGCCAGCGGTCCAAAATTGCTGGTTGTCTGACTGCTGGTTGTCGGACATCCTCCGAGAGGTCTTGGATTGGAGAGGGTGCAGGCTGGGCTGAGGGACCCACCTCCAGGCACAAATTCTGTGCACCAGACCTCTAGTTATATAATAAAATATCTTCGTTGTATCTTTTGACATATGTTGATAATGTACTGAACCCAACTAAGTTCTGCTAGTGATCAGTCATTCCAGGTAAAGGCAGTTCAGCATTCCACAGCAATCTGAGTATAGTGGCATCAATAGATTCAGAGATATTTAAAGCTGAAGGGATCCTTAAAGAAATGAAGTCTCATTTGAGATAGAAACATTGATGGCCAAAGCTGTCAGATGACTGGATTAAGGATACCTTCCCATGTAACAGCAGACCCAGGATTGGAATTCAGCTAAGGAAGGGTCCCGGGCTCTTCCACTCCTGCCTCGGCTACCACCGCGCATCTTCAATCAGCTACATTCCATAGCCAATGCAAAAGGCAGCGAGGCTAGCTTGCCTCTGAACTTGGACACCATCTTGTTCTCAAGGGGTCCTGCAGGTCTATTGTTGAATAGATGATAGTGTCTCTCTCTCTGACAATCCCCAGGGAGCTCATGGCTCCCATACATCATTGGTGTGATTTATTCCTTATCACAAAATTATCACTCTGGAGCTTTACAGGAAGGCAGGTTTTTGCTGGACCTGCTTAGATTTGGAGAACAGGAATTAGAGATTTGCTTTAAAACAAAACAAAACAAAACAAAACACAAAACACCCCCAAACAAACAAACAAAAACACAGAAGTGCATGTGCCATTTAGTTTCTTAGAATGGGATCCCTCAGATGATGTTGAGCTACTGGTCCAAGAACTGATTTTCTGTCCTGAAGTCTATGGAACAAGTTGTCCTTCTGGCAAGAATCATTATGTAGCTCAAGATCAAAGGCATAAATGTGGCTTTAGTGACATGTCTGCGTCTTAATAGATGCTTTATAAGGAGTCAACAGTTTATATTACTAGATTTTTATAAATGACATTAAATACCTTTGTGCAACATTGACTTATGATGTTACAATTTCAGAAACATAAATTAACAAAAATCTAGCAGCAGACATCAGGAAAAGCGATCTTTCTTGTGTTTTGATAATACTGGGCTAATACAGTAAATCTCAGAAGATTTCATCTTGTTAAACATATCTGATGGCAATATTTAAAAAATATTTTATATATAAACACAATATTATAAAAACATGGGGTCATTTTGTTGTCTAAAAAATCTAGACACTTTATTTCTGAATAAGAAATTTTTTTAAGAAGGAAACTTTAAGTACATCTAGAATCTCATTAGCAATGATGCTTGCAAATTCTGTTTCTATGGGAAGATACCTTTTTAGACTTTCATTGGAAATTTTGATTGTATTGGATATATGGAACATATAAATAACAACACACAAGATGTTTACCAAAGACTGGGGTGTTGTCTGTCCAACATCCACAGTTCTACTTCTTTGCCCAGAATCTTCATTATCCAAGTAATAGCAATAATTCTCTGATCTCCCAGATAAGTCATAGTTGGGTTAGATTGCTATAGTAATGTTAGTCTCCCTCGTGAGTGATTGGTTCATGGTAAGCATGTGACCTAGTTCTGGCCAATAAGATCTAAGTGGATATCTGTTGGATGGGATTTCAGACAAAGCTTTATCTTCCTTATGAAAAGAGACAGAAACATATAGTGTGGACCTTTGCTTCTTTAATCCTGCTTAGAATATGATGTAGAGCCTTAATGTACAGAGTCATCTTGTGACTTCGTGGTGACATGCCCGATTAAAAGGCCAAGAGAATAAAAGGTGCTACCTTTGCCATTATCAAGATGTAAAAACAATGCCAGTACCTGTTCATCTCTAGGTTTTTCCTCATGTGATATATCTATATATCTATATCTATATCTATCTATCTATCTATCTATCTATCTATCTATATACTTATATATACTTATATATACTTATGTATACTTAGTTTTAAGCCTTAGCTATTCAGATTTTTAGTTACCTATAGCAGAAAGCATTCTCACGTGGTACGGTAGCACTCTTTCCTGTTGGTTGGCATAGAAAGTGTACATCTCATTTAGAAACCTGAGTTCAATGTCTAACCTCAATGAATCTTTTCAACACTACTAGACCAGTGATTTTCAACCCTTTTTATCTCATGGCACACATAAACTAATTACTTAAATTCTGTGGCAGACCGAAAATATATTTTTTTGCCAATCAGAAAAAAATTAGGTATAATTTTGACTCATTCACACTCATTGTAGCATTGATTATTGCCATTTTTTAAAATTTGACAATCTAAGGGAAAAGAGGTCAGTGTCCCTGACTAAATCGTCAGGTATTGCATGTTTTAAAAATTCTTGGGGCACACTGGTTGTAAATCACTATACTAGACTTTCTTCCAGAATATGCTGCCTGACCTGTATGAAAAAATGTTTCCTTTACATTAACATTTAGTTTTAGCAAAAAAATAAATAGAATGACAAACTCACTATGAAAGAAATGAATGAATCTATTCTGTAACAGCATCTAAGATGGCTCCCAATGGTTTCCCCTTCCTCCACTTCCCAGTATTCATGACCAGTGTAATGTGCCCCCTTTGAGTGTGGGCTGGTGGGGTGTCACTTCCAAAGTCAGGTTATAAAAGTCCACGCACCCATCTTGGGTCCCTCCTTGCTCTCTAGGGACCTTGCTGCCACCTGGCGAGTTGTCCTATGGAGGGGTCTGTGTGGGAGGAACGGAGGGACAGAAGGAGGGCTCTGGCCAAAAACCAACTGTTGAGAAGCTGAGATCCTCAGTCCAACAGCCTCTCCCTGTTGGCCCTGGGCTGTGTCCAGCCCTGACCCTGGATTGCAGCCTGCGAGAGGCCCTGAGCCAGACCACTCAGTCACGTCACACCTGGGTTCCTGACGCACTGTCAGGTGATAAATGTTTGTTTTTTTAAGTCATTACATTTTAGGGTAATTTGTTACGCAGCTATAGAAAACTAATACAATTAGCAGAACAACCACTTTTATTCTTAGAATCATTTCTTGTTTTCTATGTTCTTGCTTTTTTCTACTAGTGGCTTCTATTTTCATGCGTATAGAAAAATGCATACAATGAATGTGCCTAAATACCCAGGAATTTGTTTCCGGGGCAAAGTCCAGAAATATATGAGGAGGAAATACAGCATTTTCAGCTTTCTACCATTCACGTCAAACAGAATATTAGAAAAATTTTAGGCCATTGGTCGTGTAATTAGTTCATACGCCTGAAGTGGCTTGGTTGTATCCTGAGATATGCACCAAAAAGTAGGAGCCAGCTCCTTCTAGAAAATCCATCATGAACATGGTCTTCTGACTGTAATGCACTGGCACAGGGCTCTTGGCTCCCAGCGTCTCTCAGCAGGGACAGTGTGGCAAAGGATTAACTGTGGGTGTGAGTGGGCGGAGCCTGTTAAAATGCAGACGCTTAAACCCCATTTCAGATTCAGATCAGATTCTGGGGGGGGGGGAGTCTATATTTTTAACAAAATTTCTCCTTTTTTTCACGCAAAAGTCAAAAGTATGCCTAGCTCCTTTCCATTTAGTGACAACTCTTTTATTTTGGTCTACGCTGCTCCCTCCTCTATGCCTCCAAGCAGGTTTGCTTCCTGCTTCTTTCTGGGAGTTCCTCGGGTGCTGGGTGGCATCTGGAAGTTGGTGAATAATGAATGGACATTCTCTTTGAAAAGCTTTTCCTAATTTAAGCCTATGAAGATGTATTATTGGAAAAGGATGAATGACTACTATTTATTATGAGAAACACACAAACTGGCAATAGAAATCCTGATTCATTTTCATGATTCTGAACCCCATATAGACAATATGCATGTTTTAAAAAAAATCAAATACGCACTTCTACAATCCCAAGGTATGTGTGTACCAAACCCAGTCACACAGAAGGAAGGATTAGACATTTCAAACCCCCCTCGCTGTTCCCACGCATATTTCCAACATGTGCAGCAGCCTTTGAAGTCCATGGAATAAATGTGTGTGTGTGTGGGGGGGGGGTGTACTAGCACCATTAAATGTTTCCAGAACACAGAAACTTTGCTCTAATGCCCATGTGTTTTGTCGGGGACAAGGGCAAATACCCATGTGTTTACTGGGCCCAACTGGCACTGCTGGGGAAAAGGCTGCAGTGTGCCCACAGCCCTGGCTGGAAACAGGCAGCCTGAATTGTGTTGTTAATGCCTGCGTTGCCTGGATTCCCAGAGGAGCCACAGGCAGCCTTAGGAAACATGGAAACCTGGGTGGCAGCGCTGGCATGGTCGTGGGCTGCTTGGGGTGGCAGGTGCTAGGCAACTGGCCTTGCACAAGAGCGCTGGGCTGTCCCTTGAGGAGGAAGGAGGAGGGCTGGGTTTCAAGCAGGAGAGGGTGAAATGTGGGCATTTATCTCCCTCTGTGAGCAAGAGCAGAGGTTTGGATGCGGGAGGAGTGGTGCCCGGGGATCTGAGTCCCCGCCTGGGCCTCCAGCTGGAAGCATCGAGTCTCGCCCTTTGGACTGGCCTCCCTCTTGTTGCTTTCCAGACATAACAGAGGCTTTAGCATGAAGCCTAATAAATGATGGTTTACATTTATAGTGCCCACTCATCTGCTTCTCTTCAAGCTTGAGAAGTTCTAGGTTATTTTCACAATAAGAATGAAAAATAGTCTTTTATTTTCCCACTAAGGAAAGATTCGCTTAACTAATAAATGGCTGGACCAAACCAGAACTTAGGGCACATCTGTGCACTTGTACCCATCTTGGTATAGACTCACAACCATTTATCTTATAGGCCCCAGATGCTTTCTGGAGTTCACATCACATCTTGTATGTGAGGACTTGGAAGGCAGGTGTTATTTCCTCCATTTTACAGACTAGGAGACTGAGGCTCAGAGAGGCTGTAGTCAGTGACTGGATCAAACAGGACTTAGGGCTCTTAGTTCCTCATTTAGTTCTCCTGCCATCACACCACCATTCTTTCTTTTTTTTCAAAAAAAATTTTAAAAATATGTTTTATTGATTTTTTACAGAGAGGAAGGGAGAGGGATAGAGAGTTAGAAACATCGATGAGAGAGAAACATCGATCAGCTGCCTCCTGCACATCTCCTACTGGGAATGTGCCTGCAACCAAGTACATGCCCTTGACCGAAATCGAACCTGGGACCCTTCAGTCTGCAGGCCGATGCTCTGTCCACTGAGCCAAACCTGTTAGGGCCACACCACCTTCCTTAATGCCACACTTCATTCTGTTTCTGCAACCCTGCTCATACAAACCTCACGTAGGGGCTTCTGAATCCACGTGCTCTCCCTTGCCTGCACCCAAGCTTCCCATCCAAACCAATAGAAAATGCCGTCCCTGTCTCAGCAAATAACTGTTTCTACCAGGAAAGGGTGTGTGATCCAAGCAAGAGGATGCAACTTGCTTTCTTCTACCGTCAAACCTCCCTGTTCATCATTATTCTCCCTCCCAGCAAAGGTGCTCTTCTGGCCAGGACTCCTGGTTCGCTTCACTGACCAGGGTCCCCATTGCCTTCTCATCTCTCCCTGGTTTTTCCAGGTTTATCATAATATTGTACCCTTTCCTTATTCCATTCCTTCAGGGCCAGTCATTCTGGAACATTCATATATTCAAGAATTTTCTGGGGAATGTTTGTTAAAATGAAGATTCCTGGGGTCCTGTATTGTGTTCTAAGGGAGGAGTCCAGTTATCTGTACCTTCTCCCCCTCCCTCCCCTTTTGATTCAGCTGGTCTGGGGAGGACATTTTGAGAAACAAAAAGTTGCCTCAGGCTTTATTCTCTGCTAGATGTGAAGATCTGATGGGCATGATACTAGGTTAGTTACTGTGTTGCTTCCTACTTTTTTTAAAAAAAAATATGTTTTTATTGATTTCAGAGAAAGGGAGAAAGAGAGAGAGATAGAAGCATCAATGGTGAGAGAGAATCATTGATTAGCTGCCTTTTGCATGCCCCCCACTGGGATCGAGCCTGCAACCCAGGCATGTGCCCTGACTGGGAATCAAACCATGACTTCCTGGTTAATGGGTTGATGCTCAACCACTGAGCCACACCAGCCAGGGGCTTACTTGTTACTTTTGAAAAGCAATATGTTGACCTGCTTGATAGCAGGCGGGCTGGGTTTGAATCCCAGCTCTGCGGTGTTATCTTACATATGCTACTAAACCTCTCTTTCTTCAGTTTCTCACCTGTAAAATGCAGGCATAAGAGTACCTACTTCATAGGGTTGTTCTGGGTCTTACATAACTTATACAAAATGTTGAAGGTAGTGCCTGGGACAATGGGTAGTGCTACATCAGAAGCTTTTGGCCTAGGTGCCTGGACCAGAAGTGGCAACATGTCAGAGATTTCAGGAACAGCATTGGGAGGACAGAGGAGATGTTTTGAAAAGGAGAACCTCTTGGCATTCCTGAAATGGTTTCGTGGAGGTGGCTGTTTACTTTTCATCCTGCCTTTAAGTGAGCAAGAAGGATGAGCTCATCTCTCGCATGTGGGTCAGCCTTCCGGAGTGTATTACAAACAGGAGGCACAAGGAGACCAAGTGTGCCCCGGGGCAGAGGACGCCCCAGCTGGCCGTGCACCTGGACATGTCAGAAAGCGGCACCCGCACCAACTAGATGGGGCTCTATTTGCTTTGGATTAATTCCTTTTTGCTTTATTTTTCCTTTCCTTTTGTTTGAAGGTAACTGCTAGGTTTCTCCATCATTTGTTCTTGGAAAGGAGTATGAATTCCCCTAGGGCAGCGGTTCTCAACCTGTGGGTCGAGACCCCTTTGGGGGTCAAACGACCCTTTCACAGGGGTCGCCTAAGACCATCGGAAAACACATATATAATTACATATTGTTTTTGTGATTAATCACTATGCTTTAATTATGCTCAATTTGTAACATTGAAATTGGGGGTCACCACAACGTGAGGAACTGTATTAAAGGGCCGCGGCATTAGGAAGGTTGAGAACCACTGCCCTAGGGTTTGTATTATACCTCAAAAATTTAAGTAAAAATTGATATACACTCCCAGTTTACATCTAGTCATGCACTGAATGGGGTCCCCTTCTAAAAGATACGCTGCAGGCCTCATCCTAGTCCTCAGCGCCTCAGAATGCGACGGGGCCTTGCAGGTGTAATTAGGATGAGGTCACCGGGGTGTAGGGTGGGCGCCCATCCAGTGTGGCTGGCTTCCTGAGAGGAAGATGGCAGTGTGAAGACACAGGGAGAAGGCCATGTAATTGGAGTCATACTGCTGCAAGCCGAGGGACATCAAAAATTGCCAGCAAACCACCAGGAGCAGGGAAGAGAGGAGGAGAGGATTCCCCAACAGGTTTCAGAGGGAGCATGGCATTGCTTTTTGACTTTTAGCCTCTAGAACAGGGAGCCTGTACATTTCTATTGTTTTAGGCGACCCAGTATGTGCTCCTTTTGAAGGTAATCCTGGGCAATGAATACGTGCGCATCCCTTTGAAACAGCTAAAAACCATCCTCCATGGCACAATGGTATGAGGGTTTCTGCTCCTTGAGTAGGCTGCCCACCTTTTCTATGGGGATCCTAGGCGGGAACCTAAAGCCACATTTGGGGTACTTCAGATCAGCTGGCCATGGGCCTTCTTCAAGAGCCCGGAACCATCTCTCCTGTCCACACTGTCTCACATTTTTATTATCACAAAAAGTGGATGGTGCCCTGGCTGGAGTGGCTCAGTTGGCTGGGCGTCATCCGGTGCACAGAGAGGTTGCTGGTTCAATTCCCAGGCAGGGAACATGCCTGGGTTGTGGACTGGATCCCCAGGAGGGGGCGTGGAGGAGGCAGCTGATCGATGTTATGCTCTCACATCGATGTTTCTCTCTCCTCCCTTCCTCTCTCTCTAAAAATCAAAAAAACTATTCTGAAAAAAAAAAAATAGAAGCAGATGGCTCAGTACAAAGCAGGCTGCATACCTTTTGATCCCCTTTTTAATCTTCAGTCTTCTGGTATCAATTTGGTGGCACTTGTTGACATTGAGTGTCACCAAGCAATTGACATGGAACTGTGAACAGTGCAAAAATAGGCCACACAAAAGCCAGTGATAGCAGCATTGAACTTGAACAGGGAGGAGGGATACTTTGGGGAGCACTTATGTTGCTATCCCTGAGGAGAAATAACTACAGCCCTTCAAAGTTTTGAGAATTATCTTTCCAAATGGAAAAGTCCTGTATTTTTTTCATCCATTTAAAGTGTTTTTTAATATATTCACAGTTGTGTAACCATTGCCACAACCTAATTTTAGAACATTTCAACACCCCCAAAAGAAACTCTATACACATTATCAGTCACTCCCAGTCAGCCCCCCTCTCCCTGAAGCCCTAGGCAGCCGCATTGTTTAATGCATGGAAATCTTATTTTATCCAAACATACAATTATAAGGATTCATCTGGAGGCCTCACAAGCTCACAAAATTCTGTGTTTACACTTGGGAGTTTGTTATTCTTTAAACTTCTGGGTGTGTCATGGGACAAATATGAATGATTACCGCACTAAAGATAATAAAAGCTCTTTCCAGTCTATCAAAAGACACAAGAAATGACATGTCTCCCCATCTTCAGCCTACCAATTGGTCCGCACAGACATCTGTTTGAACCGGAGCTCTTTAACACTTTTCATTTCTTTTCAGTTTCTACAGTTCACTTCCTGAGGGCAGAGGTGGTTTCCTACCATTCAGTTAAGTCAAAGCAGGGTTACTAGTAGCTTTTGTCTTACGTCACTACTGGAATATTGTTCCCTTCAGTGCTTTGAGTTTGTTTATTAAACAGATAGAAAGTGAGTGATACAAATCTCTGCAGGTTTGAACACTGCTTTGCAAGTGAGGAAAAGGATCTACACCAAGGTTCTTGGAAGGTCTAAGCAAAGACAGTCACAGCCCACAACCTCTGCCGCAAGGTTCTTCCTCTGAGCTCCACTGGCCTTTTGTCATCAGGGTGAGGGTGGGGGTGCTGTCCTGTCCGCTGTAGCATTCCTGTCCTCTACTCACCAGAAGCCAGTAGAAACACCGAAATTTTCTCCAGATTTTGCCAAATGTTCCCTAAGAGGGAGTGGTTTTGCCAAATGTTCCCTAAGAGGGAGTGGGAGGTAATGATCCCAGATTGGAAAACTGCTCTAGAAAATGAGAATATGATGCAATGAGACAGGACCTGAAGTGTAGAAATATTTACAGCCTAGAATGCTTGCTTGTTTATTGCAGAAATTTTTTTGTTTTTAGTACGTGGCCTTGTAAATTCATTCATTCATTCAGTATTTATGAAGCACCTATTTTTAGAGGATGAAATAGCTACATGTCACCGGGAAGGGGACAGTGCCAATCACATGGGACGGGGGACGGCCTTCCCTGCTGCTCACCCAGGAATCGGGACCAGAAGGGGGACGGCCTTCCCTGCTGCACTCCCTTACTTTTAAGGTCATAGAGGAAGTCACTTTCTTGCACCTGCCCACGTCACTGACCTCTTAAATTTAGACTGGAATCCTGAATAATGTCTCCCGGGACAATGGCCCCAAGAACTTTCTTACTTCAGGCCCTTCCCACTTGCTGTTGGTTTTACAAGGATGACTCCTTCCATCATGTTTCACTTGTCTGAGTTGTTTGTAATGTCTTAACCTACATGTTTTTTTCAAAGACTTCTTTCTGGTCCCCACCCCTTTTCTCACCTGGACTTTTTTTTTTTTTTCATCCAGCCTATCACACACATATTAATGTGGTGTGTGTGTGTGTGTGTGTGTGTGTGTGTTGCCTGCTATTAGGCTGTAAGCTCATTGGAATGTAGTAAGTACTAAGTTAGTATTTGTTGACCAAATGAATGAATTAGTGAATGTTACCTTTTGCTAAGTTATATTTCCCTGTTCTATTACCAAGAGCAGAAGCCTGATAAAATCTCCTTTAGAAAAGAAAGCTCTGAATGTTAATATCTAGCTGAAGGGTTAGTAATTGCATGCATTGATTGCATTCACTTATTTTAACCCAGTCACAGTAATTTTGGTAAAAGAGTGGACAAAAGATGACTGTTAAAATGAACGACAGATCAATTCAGTTTTTGCTTATCATGAAATTTGGATTCAAACCTATAGATTTTGACATAGCTTTGCTTAGGGAGCTGATGAGTTCCCTAAGAATGTTTAG
This sequence comes from Myotis lucifugus, assembly GCF_000147115.1. Taxonomy (NCBI): domain Eukaryota; kingdom Metazoa; phylum Chordata; class Mammalia; order Chiroptera; family Vespertilionidae; genus Myotis; species Myotis lucifugus. The sequence continues at coordinate 462,216 of NW_005871349.1, read as the reverse complement.
GTGGTCTGGAATTCAAACAACTTTATGTTTACAGAATCATACAGCTGGGGTGCCAAGTGATGGGATTAAAATCATACAGGATCCTCAACGCTAAACTCTATATAAGTCAGAGAAAAACAAACTCTTTACAGCCGGGTAATAGGAAAATCTGCTCAAAGTAATAGTGTTTCTGCCCTGTAGTGCTTAGTCATTTGATCCTATTGCTCACAGATGGCCTGTTAAAAGAACTTCAGCCCTGGCTGGTGTGGCTCAATTGGTTGGGGCATTGTCCCATAAAGGGTTGCAGGTTTGATTCCAGGTCAGGGCACATACCTAGGTTTCTGTTCGACCCGGGCATGTACAGGAGGCAACTAATTGGTGTTTCCCTCTTACATCAATGTTTCTCTCTCTCTCTTTCTCTCTCTCTCTTTCTCTCTAAAAATCAATAAACACATCCTCTGGTGAGGATTTAAAAAAATAAAAAAAGAACTTCAGAAATGGGTGGCCCCATGAACTAGGTGAATTTGACAACTGTCAGCATTTAGAAAGTCTGAGCATTTTCTGTCTAGCTAGACCTTTTTAAGAACATTGCTCTAACTAAATTTGCAAGTAATTATGCACTTCTCTGTTAAATAAACTAAGAATGTCTGGTTACAAAAAAAATTACTGACAGCTTGTAACCAACTTCGATACTGATTTTCTGACCCATCTTGGAACACAAGCAGCGAATTTGTAGTTAAGGACAATAAAAGGGAAGACCACAGAGTTCTGAGCCCAGATGAGAAGAGGACAAGAACCCTAGCTCTTGACCTTCTTCAGTACCAAATGCTTATTTGCGGTATATTTGCAGTCAGCATGCATTGGTAGCTCAGTCTTTCAAAGACGATTTAATTAAGCCCAACAGCCTGAAGATGAAGTTTGAGAATGGCAAGTGGGAAAGTCTAAGAAGAAGGTCTTTTACAGCCTTCCATTCTTCTATGAATACTAGTCAATCAGAACCAAAGATTTTAGAAATGAAAGTGACCTAGAGATCTTTAGGTTCAGCTTCGTCATGGCTCTAGATGAGGAACCTGCTGTCTTGAGGGCCCAGTGACTCTTCCAAGACCCAAGTCACCTTCGGTATCAGGGTCTTGGGAACTTCCCCGGAGGCTTAGTTCACCCATCTGCTCCGACGAGGGACTGGCATCAGTAAAGCACTTCTCAGTGACCTGGGGTCTCTTCTCTGTGCCAGGCACTGGAGACACGAAGGACACTTGCATGTGCCCAGGTCCAGGGAAACTTCGTGTAGCCACTGGCAGCACAGGAGCGTTGACACACCATTAGGAAAAACAACCAGCGCATGTTGTGAGCTCCCTGCTTAGGATGCCTGAGCCATGGACTGAGGTAGGAAAGGGGCATAGAGATGACATGCTGACACTCTAGCCATCTGATCTTCCTCTTTGGGAATAGAAAGGATGAGAAAAGAGAAAAACAACAGGACTAGATTATATAAAGGACATGAGGTTTACCTCACATACAACAGAGTTCCAGAAAGTATTTTTTGTTGTTGTTATGGGAATTTGAATGACAAATATAATATTCCAATAAAAATGCATAGTCCCCAAAATGAGAAGTAATAATTTCCTCACTGTGGCCGTTATGGTCCTGAAAGTTTTATCATGGCACATGGTTTTCTTTATTCTGAGAGTCAAAAACAGACTCCATTCTGGCTGTACATTAGCCTCATCTGGGAAGCTTTCAAAACAGAAAAAAAGAAAGAGAATACATAGGCATGGGCCCCACCATAGGTCAATACAATCAGAATTTCTAGGGAGAGAGCATCTACAACACTATATATAAACATTGCCCCGATGATCTGCAGCCAGAGCAAAGAACCACTGGTCTAAAGTCACAAAACAGCCACCTCGGCAGAAAGCGCACTCTCTCATGAGTTTAAGTCACAATAGGGGTTTATGCAAGCTGCAAACTGTGTGCATGTGCAGCGTGTAGGAGTGGATGGGCACGCTGGCCATAAAGACAATGTTTCATACTGACCTTTCGGTACATACAATGCAGTGTTCTGCTTTCAGATGTTTACCACTTGCATTCTCAACCACAGCTGCATTGCCACATAAATCCCTCTTTGCCCCAAACACACCAGGTATCTTGAGGGAATAGAGGAAAGTGTTCATACCTATGCCTATGTTTAATTATGAGGCCGTGTGTCAATGTTGTTATACACCAAATTGTAATTGTAGAGGTAAGATTTGAGAAGTTACACAGACAAGGAAGGGATTTTAATACACAACTATTACAAAATAACCTCCTGTGACCCAGTCCTTACCTAGAATCTCTTTTCCCATGTAAATTAACACTTTAAACAAGGGTATGCCCCTTCCTCCCTTTTCCTTGTCTGAATGGTGATTGTGTCTGAGCAGTATTTTTCTTGTAAGTCTCATAATAACCTGGCAATAACCATAAGCAGTTGTCATTCCATGCTCCCTTCCAACTCTTCTAACAAATCATTCAGACAAAACAGTCCTGCCCCAGCCCCAGCTGGGGGTTTCTCTCCATCCCTTATCTCCTTCCTTTTGCTCTTTCCAGCATCTCTACATCCCTCATAAGATCAAATCAGGAACCCATTTTTAATGTCGAACCAATAGCAAATACTAGTAAAGTAGAGAATCTTGTATATTATACTTCTTTTGATCACATTGTCCTTTTGATTCCATTCATTAAGACTTCCTTTAAAATATCATTAACTTCTTTAAATGTTTAATGGTCAGGAACAATCAATAGACTTAGTTTGGGTTCCCTATTGCCCAAGGGGTATGAAGTATGGTGAATTCATTTAAGGATGAATTTAAAATAGTGATTTTCACCTTGGAGATCTTGGTGTCTTAGAAGCTGTGGAATTATTACAAGGGCTTTCCATATCCATTATGCTCACAAAGCATCTTGGTTTTCCACATCACAAGCTCCTACAGAAATGACAACCCTCTTCTCAAATTTTTTTGTTTTTCACTAGAGGCCAGGTGCACTAAATTCGTGCATTCGGAGGGGAGGTCCCTCAGCCTGGCCTGTGCCCTCTCACAGTTTAGGAGCCCTTGGGGAATGTCTGACTGATGGCTTAGGCCCGCTCCTCTGGGCCTAAGCCGTCAGTCGGACATCCTTAGTGCTGCAGCCACCGCTGTGCTCACCAGCTGTAAGCCCAGCTTCTGGCTGACCGGTGCTCCCCCTGTAGGATTGGGCCAAAAACAGCTCTCCCACAAACCCCAAGGAGTCCCGGATTGCAACAGGGTGCAGGCCAGGCCAAGGGACCCCACTGGTGCATGATTGAGGCCGGGAGAGATGTGGGAGGTTGGCCAGCCGGGGAGGGACTGCAGGAGGGCTCCAGGGCGTGTCTGGCCCCTCTCGCTCAGTCCCAATGGGCCGGACCCCAGCAACAAGCTAACCTACTGGTCAGAGCATCTGCTCCCTGGTGGTCAGTGCATGTCATAGTGACTGGTCCACCAGTTGACTGTCTGGCCCCTGGTGGTCAGTGCATATCATAGCGAGCAGTTGAGCCACCTTAGCATATCATTAGCATATTACACTTTGATTGGTTGAACAGCCAACCGGTTGACTGGACACTTAGCATATTAGGCTTTTATTATATAGGATATATTTACCTATTTGTTTCCTATTTAATATCTGTTTTATTTCTGCTCATAAAACATTATCTTACTTTGAACTAGTCTTTATCTTATTTTTATGGGATATTTGCATTTTGTCAAAATCACTTTGATGTTTTTTATCACAGATACTAACAAGGTCATTGTAATTGGTGTCATTTGTAGGTTGTGAGTCCTCTTAACTTGCTCATTCTAGTCATTAATAAAATAGTAAATGTGCAAACATTGTGGTCTCAGCTATATATCAGATACGAGTCACACCTAAAATTCACATTGTGTGTCATCACCCTCTTTTGATGGCTACTTCCGAGTCTTACCTATTCTTAACTGAATCCTAATCCTGATTTCCTATACTTAGCTTGTTGATACGTAAACTATTTGGGGTCAAATGGATAAGTCTTACTTTTATACATATTACAATAAATCCATCTCTTCTCATAGGAGATGAGAGGAAGACATCTGCAAAAGGAGCTAATGGTCCCTTCACTTGGCACAAACATCAATAGTGAAATGAATAATGTCTGACCCCTTTTAGAGGCACTTAAGCATTTTCACTTTTTTTTTTTCTGTAGAAGAGATCGGAAATCTATGAGAGACCACCTCTGAGGTACAAAGAAACTTCTATGTCAGCGGTTCTCAACCTGTGGGTCGCGACCCCTTTGGGGGTCGAATGACCCTTTCACAGGGGTCGCCTAAGACCATCGAAAAACACATATATATTTACATATTGTTTTTGTGATTAATCACTATGCTTTAATTATGTTCAATTTGTAACAATGAAATTGGGGGTCACCACAACATGAGGAACTGTATTAAAGGGTCGTGGCATTAGAAAGGTTGAGAACCACAGTTCTATGTTGTTGGAGTAGTGGATTAATGGTCGCCACCTTCCAGCTAGTAAAGTCTCAGAGATCTGTGTATTTAATATCTATAAGTGGTAAAGCCAAAAAGAAGGAAGAAGAGGCTCAGGGTATCAAGGCTGTTGTCTCCTTCAGGCTTGGAGGATTTTAGCTTTTTCTTCAGGGATGTCTCCTGACCTAGACATTCCTTTGATGTTTGCCATTGTCTGGGGGGAACATGTCAGGGGTTCAACAGGGAGTCTGCTTATATCTCTCTTGGCAAGGGAATTCTCATGTGGCCTGAGAACCAACTCTCAGCCTTAACACCTCTGGACCTAGGGGGCAATGCCAAGTAGAATCCTGGGAATTTGCCTGCCTGGCCTTGAGTTACTTAGGAAATTATCCTTGTCCTCCAGGCCCTGGGATGCCACCGGACACATGTATTCATATTCTCCTAAAAATGGAGACTAAAAATCTTAATAAATATATACACATATTAGAACACATTTTCTCTTTACGTTACTAAATAGAGCGAATGCTTTTGGATTTCTTTATTAATTAATTGGATATACGTTTTCTTATAAGATTTTAAATGTGGCTTTTATAGAGAAAAGGGGTAAAAGAAAGACACTCAGTAATGAATCCCACTGTCTTTTTGCTTACTGGAGACCTTCAGTTACTTAAAGAAGAGTTTCAGATTCCTTTCAGCAGATTCAGTTGGGTATCCATTTTCTAATGGCAGACTCAGTGTAGGGTCGGGGTGGGGACTGGGAAGCTTTTGAGGAACTTAGACCTGAAGTGGGAAGAGAAGCAGGGGAAGAGACATTGGCAAGAGAAGCAGAACACTTAGAAGGCTTTGATACACACTAAGATAGAAATAAAAACATAGGTGGTGGAAGCCAAGAGAAGAGATGAGCAGTTCTGACGAGGCTGTCAGGGAAGGCTGACAGAGACCCAGCAATCTGAGCTGAGCCTTGGGCGTGGCTATGGTTCTACCAGGCAGGCTCCTGTGCAGCAGGACTCGGGCCATACTCCATGCCTGGTCCAGAGTGCATGCTTCCTAAATATAGGGTGCCCCCCAAAATGTACACACACATTTTGAATTATTATAAAGGCAATGTTTCTTAAAGTACATTTCATTTTCAAAATTGAGCTATCAGCTGTTAAAGTGTATATACATTTTTGGGGACACCTGTATTTGTTGAATGGCCTTTCTGGGAAGCCCATGATCTGGGAATGACTCTCATTCCTACCTGTATAACCAGAGTAGGTAGAAGCACTTACCCAAAATAGTTTAGCAAACAATTTCTCTCCCTACTACAAACCCTGGTGCTCAGGGACAAGCAAGGAAGAGAGATCGGTTGACCTAACCAAAATAACTGGTGATGAAATCCAGTGAATGCAATTCCATTTTCTTGACATATTTTGGTATGCCATTTCCAGCTTTTATTATTACTGCTAATAATATAGAAAAGGCAGCCCTAGCTGGTTTGGCTCAATGGATAGAGCATTGGCCTGTGGACTGAAAGGTCCTGGGTTCAGTTCCGGTCAAAGGCACATGCCTGGGCTGCGGGTTTGATCCCCAGCAGGGGGTGTGCAGGAGGCAGCTGATCAATGATTCTCTCTCATCATTGATGTTTCTCTCTTCTCTCTCCCTTCCTCTCTGAAATCAATAAAATAATAATAATAAAAAGGCAAATAGTGAGCCATGATTGACAGGACATTTTAACTGTTCTGAAAGATTCACTTAAGTGTAAAATGCACTATTAAGTCTCTCCCTTACGTCTGGCATTTGTTTTTGAGAACAAATATGTGACAACTAGGGAGGAAGTCTAAGAGAAACTACTTTCAGAATTAAATACTCATTTCTCCCACTAGCATAAAACTAAGGTTTTTCTCAATTGTTCCCTGTTTTCACAACAAATTGCTATAATGGCACAGATCCTGTAGAAACCCAGCAGGCAAACTGAGAAGCTGTTCTTGCCCAGTGCCCGTCAGGACCTGCTTCATTCTCTGGCGCCTACCCACATTCACGCAGGCTCAGCTGCGCCCCAGGTGCTGGCCGCCCTAGGCAACCGGCGTGCTTTAAAAGACTCAGGCGATCCAGCCTCTGCCAGGTGGCTCAGTTGGTTGGAGCAACGTCCCTTACACCAGAAAAGGTTGTGGTTCGATTCCCGTAAGGGCACATGCCTAGGTTGCAGGTTCCATCCCATTCCGAGCATGTATGGGAAGCAAGCAATTGAAGTTTCTCTCTTACATTGATGTTTCTCTCTCTCTCTCTCTCTCTCTCTCTCTCTCTCTCTAAATCAATAAAAAAAATTATCCTCAGTGAGGACTGAAAATAAAGTAAAATAAAGGACTCAGGCAATTCAACACAAGGATAGTAGCTTGTCTGGTTCTGAGAGTGTGTTCCACTTCTAATCCCTGAGACCACACTCCACTCTGTACCCCACTTCCGGTCTTTGGGAATCGTCCTTTCCTGCCTTGTTGGGAATTCACCCCGATTCTGTATTTCTTGAGGTTTGGGGTTTTACCTTCGTTTTTACATTGGTCCTTTACTCCTTCCCCAGCCCACCTGCCAGGATCCAGAGTCTGGCCTTGGAAGTGAGGCCTGTCACTCCCCAAACAGATGGCTTCTGGAATTCCCCTGGCTAAATGCTGCCCACCCACTGCAAGAAAACCGTCATTTTTCTCCATCGCTGTCTGCTTGGATCACGGCCAGTTTTAAAGAGCGGCACTGTAGCACATGCTTACGGCCCTGGGCCTGGAGGGAGCTTCGTCTGGATTCCAACTCTGACTCAGAGTTTGACTCTGCCACCTCCTACCTGTGTAACCCTGAGCAAATGGCTAAGCCTCAGCTTCCTCACCTGCAAAATGAAGAGGATGGTGGGTAATAACAGTAGCAGCCTCCTCAAAGGACCAGTGGAGGAGTCAGTAACCTGTGTCGCCGAGCTGGCCTTCGGGAGAGCTGGCGGAAGCAGCCTCTCCTGTCTCACTTCCACCTGCACATTTAGCACCGCGGGGTTTGCCCACCGCACCGGAGTTAGGCTTTTTAATTAGCATCGGCTATCGCTCACCACATCCCCTCCTGGTCTAAAAAGAACCGAGTTGCTGTGGCCTGCACGGGACAAATGCCTTGGTGGCGCACAAAGGCCCTGCTGATCTGGCTCCTGCTAGTGTCCCTTTGCTCTGGCCACCCGGACTTGCCACTGGTGCCCAGAACATGCCAAGTGTCCTCAGGTCTCTGGGCCTTTTTCTCCTGCTGTTCCCTCTTTTGGACCAAACCAGGGACCGTTTACTGCCTCTAGTGCCTGGTGAACATGTGTTTCGGCTTTGGAGACTGCTGAAAATCCTCTGCTTTCCGCCCAGTTCTGGCCTGCCCCTTAGTTACACGACCTCACTTGGATGTGTTTACATGTGTGTTTCCCAGATAAACTCTAAACCCCCTGGGGGAAGGAGCAGTGAGTTAATACTCAGTCAGTGCCTGCGCCTGCGCCTGCGCCTGATCATATCCTCACAAGGCAGCACTGTGCAAAGCAAGGGGTGTGGGGATCCTGAGGTTCGCATGTGAAATGTCCCGTCCCGCACAGAGCCGGTGGCAGGACAGGGAGAAGGGGCCCTTTGGATTTTTCTTTATCTTTGCTTCCTTTCCCCCCAATCTCCTCCTTGTTTCATGGCTTGGGTTCAGAAATCAGCATATTTTCCAGTTCATCATTGTAAATGAGAAATTGTAATTGTGTTTGACACCCGCAACATACGTGAGGTGGCCCAGTGCAATCTCTAGACGCAATTTACCTTTTTACATAGAATCTATCGATGTCCATTTGTATCGTAATGTTGTTGCTGGGCTCGGGAAAGGTTTATACACTGAATGCACCTTTTAAAAATGTGACTGTTAAATTCCTACTCTGAGATTAAGCACATAGAAACACCATCAAAATGCCTGCCTCTTAATGACCTAAACAGCTCACAGTGGCGAAGGGGCAGCTCAGCTGTGTTTTTAGGAATATGCACTTCCTCTGCTTTGAAATAATGACCAATAAGAGACATCTTCGCAAGTTTCGATAAAGAAAACAAGATGTGTTTTATATCTGAACCATCAGCATGTTCCCGTGAGAGGCAGGAAGTATGTATTTTGTGCAGGTGTCAATCTGTTCTACCAGTTAATTCCCCGGGTATTTGCACAGTACATGGGTCATGCAGATTTCCTTTAAGACAAAATTAAAAAACATTTCCTCTACCCTAAACAATGGTTCATATGAAAGCATGCCATTTTTTTGTTGTTGTTTCCTGAACTCATTGAAAAGGCGTTTAAACTATTTTAAACATTTTAATCTTTGATTGAGTAGTTGACAAAATATATGATGAAAGGATGTCAGTTTTATTAAACTTGGGTTGCCAGGAAAGAAGCTAAAGGGTGAGGTTAGATTGGCGGTGTAGGGCTCCTCCTCCGCATTTTAGTGCAGCTTGAGGGCTGTGATGAAGGACAGGAGAGAGGTGACACTGGAGAGTGGAGAGGAGAGAAAACATGTCTGGAGTGTGGAAATTTTGCTCATTCAGTTAAAAAATAGTGTATGTAGGGGCTTCCAGTGATTCCAGGTATAGGAGTCAGTGGCAGGTCATTGCCAACCCCTTTGTGACCATATCGTTTTTCTTCCAAACTTGGGCATTTCGAGGCATGAATGGGGACACTACTAATAGTTACTCAGGGCTGGCCAGTAGTAACTGGTTTATGTGGGACAACCTAGGACATATGAACACCCCCCTCCTATGTCACCACGTGGCTCTGGGCTTGCAGTTGGCTGTAAGCCCAAGTGGCCTCAAGGGATGGAGGACCATTGAGCATGCTTGGTTTGGGAACCCTCTATGGCAGTGGTTCTCAACCTTCCTAATGAACCCTTTAATACAGTTCCTCATGTTGTGGTGACCCCAATTTCATTGTTACAAATTGAACATAATTAAAACATAGTGATTAATCACAAAAATAGTAACTATATAAGTGTTTTCTGATGGTCTTAGGCGACCCCTGTGAAAGGGTCGTTCGACCCCCAAAGGGGTCGCGACCCACAGGTTGAGAACCGCTGTTCTATGGTGTTTCAAAACTCTCCGGTTTAAATGGGCCTGACTCCCCAAGTATTTTCCTGGCAGGAAGAACATCTGGAGCTACTATAAAGGGTGACTCATCTATTATCTTTGGATGAAACCATCTAAGGTGTATATCTTTAAGCCAATCTTGGGTACAATTACTTCTAAACCTGACCTCACAAATGTAATCACTGGTGAGCTCTGAAAAACAAAGACTCTTAGGCCCCATCTCCAGAAGTGCTAATTTAGTAGATCTGTAATGGGCCCAGGCATCAGTATTTTTAAAAATTCTTTAGGTGAGTCAGCTGCTCAGCCAAATTTGGATTTGTAAAGATGCTACGAGGTTTTAAAAAGGCTGCAAATGTCAAATCTTCAATAAGAAGATTAGAAATTGAGCACCAATGTGAGAAGAGAGAGTTTTAGAGAACTGGAATATGGTCCATAATTTAATTGTACTTTTTATGGGGCCCAAACAGGGGGAGCTTGTATAAAAAATATGCCTCTTATTTTGCCCAAGCCTTGTTTACTGGCTCAGGAACAACTGGAGGCATTAGAGGTGAGGTATTTTTTTAACTAAACACTGAAGGTTATAACGTTTTAACAGGCAGCAGAATTTGGTAAAGGAATTTCAGCAAAAGTTTTCAAAGGAAACTGCATGAAGGAGGCAAGCAGATAGCCATCAACTCTGGGTGGTGCTCCTATCTATCTTATTTCTTATTGTAGCCCCTGACACATAATAGTAGATGCATAATAATCACTTATTGAAAGGTGAACAGTTTTTCTTTCAGGGGGACACTATTACATTATATGAGAATGACTCTCATTCTTTTTTTTTTTTATAGTTGGAGAAATTGAAGCATACAAACATAAAATAGCTTGCCCAAAATATTTTTAGGACTGGTGTTTACTATAGCCAAACGAGTTTACTCCCTGTTTTTTAAACCAGATTCTCTGGGATGACTGGAGAAGAGAAATCGATTGCCCTAACATCCTTCATCCGTCCTTCCATGGTGTGCAGTACACACTATTGAGACTCTAAGCTTTCTAGCTGAAAGAGGCCACAACAGCATTAGGCCCTTATATTGAAACCAACTGATCTGGTTACTATATGCATGCATTTTCCTGACTGTTAGAGCAGTGGTTCTCAACCTTCTGGACCTTTAAATACAGTTCCTCATGTTGTGACCCAACCATGAAATTATTTTCGTTGCTACTTCATAACTGTAATGTTGCTACTGTTATGAATCATAATGTAAATATCTGATATGCAGGATGGTCTTAGGCGACCCCTGTGAAAGGGTCGTTCGACCGTCAAAGGGGTCACGACCCACAGGTTGAGAACCGCTGTGTTAGAGAAAAAGAATTTTGTGCCTGCATATTATCACACTCAAGTTTTAGAAAAAAAAAAGTTGCAAAAATATATTTTCTTATTCTGGCACAATACTCTTTCCACTCTGTCAGGGTGCCTTTGAGTACCTATGTGTTAGGGATATTTCTAGGGGCCAAGGTCTTATTTTTTAGAAACTTCTTTAAAAAGAAATAAAGCATGCAAATTTATTCTTTAGGAGCTCTATGTACACTAATGAAGATTTTATATATATATTCCAGAGATTGGAAGCATGTGTTTCTTGGCATAAACCATCTTTGTATGAAAATAGCAGCCCTGCCCTTTCCCCACTGCAAGTCCAGCCAGCTGAGTCATGAAAAGGCCCAGAACTCCCCAGGTGCACACAGCCCAGGTCTCCTGGGGACCAGTTCTCTGACCATTTCATCACAGAGAACTTATGTTGAAACTAGGGCAAACTCAAAAGCAGTTTCGCTTGAAATATGCAAGTGTCTGTTGTTTCTATGGACTTGAGTGGGCGGGCTGCATACTGGACTTCCCAGATGCTGCTTACTATTGCAGCTGTTCTTACTTTAAGCCCATTTATGCATATATGTATGTATGTATGTATGTATGTATGCATTTACTTATTTATGTTAATCCTCACCTGAGGATATTTTTCCCATTGATTTTTAGAGAGAGAGTGGAAGGGAGGGAGGGAGAGTGAGAGAGACACATTGATTGGTTGCCTCCTACTCCCGCCCTTACTGGGATCGGGGATGGAACCTGCAACCCAAGTACACGTCCTTGACTATGAATCCAACTCAGGGCCCAAGTTCTAATCACTAAGCAACACTGGCCAGGGCTAAGCCCCTTTAAAATGTGGCCAACACTGTTATTAATTGGGAGAATTACCCACATCACGAACTTTTTTACAGTTCAAGGGTATTTGGTGTATCTTGTCTTAAATAATATGACATTCTATTCAGTTAGAACCAAAGTGGAGCTAATTCTTCAATTTTTTTTTTACCACAACTAGGAGGTAGAGAACAAACATAAAAAAGACTTTCCATAAGCATTTAAAATGTATATCACTGTTGGCTGAACTTAAAAGTGTTTCAGATTCTTATGAATGAATAATATCCCCCATTTTAGTATAGTTCTTTGCTCAGTGATGTGAGGATAATTTCCCACATAAGATGATTATAATGCTCTATTATAAGCCGGGGACTCTGAATTCCATGCAAAATCTCATGTGTGACAAAATATTAATCACTATCTCCCAAACAAACACACAAACAACAGTCCCAACAGAAGATAATATTACCAATGTGCTGAGTTCTTTGAGATAATCTGATCTTTTAAACCAGTGGTTCTCAACCTTCCTAATGCCGTGACCCTTTAATACAGTTCCTCATGTTGTGGTGACCTCCAACCATAAAATTATTTTCGTTGCTACTTCATAACTGTAATTTTGCTACTGTTATGAATCGTAATGTAAATATCTGATATGCAGGATGTATTTTCATTGTTACAAATTGAACATAATTAAAGCATAGTGATTAATCACAAAAACAATATGTAATTATATATTATATGTGTTTTCCGATGGTCTTAGGCGACCCCTGTGAAAGGGTCGTTCGACCCCCAAAGGGGTCGCGACCCACAGGTTGAGAACCACTGTTTTAAACCTTATGCTTTGATTATAGCTATATAGAATAGACTTAAAAATTACTATTATACTGATATTAATCATCAATCACCCTAGAATGAGTTCAAGTTGAAAGGGATCACAGAGGCTGTTATTTTGAAACCAACACAGGGATTACCATGTGTGTGCCTTTTGCTGACTACTAAAAAAATTTCATGTCTATTTGAGAATCATTACATTCAAGCTTTGGAAAAGAAAATTACAAATGCATATTTGTATTTCCCAGCAAAGATCTCCTCTCAGATGTCTTGATTTGTCTCAGAACTAACATCAGAATTATCTCAACTAATTTCTCTCCTCATGACAATAGTCCAGGAGAATCACATAATCTTGTCTTTCCTTCCCTTGTGATACACTTCAAAATATCTTTTTAGACAGTAACCATGTGAAAACATGGATAACATTTTAAGCCCTAAATTCCTGCTAATGTTAAAAAAGAGGAAGTGGAAGTTAGTCTCGTATAACCATTCCGTTCCTTTCTAATTCTAAAATTTTGTCATTTTGTGCTTATATGATTTTATTCCCAATGCTATTACATACTGCCCTCCCCATTTCTTGCAATTATAGTGTAACTGTTCTCTGCTCATCCAGACTAGCTATGTTTTATTACATCCGGTGCCCTAACCAGTCATCTTCCAAAATGCCTACCTTCAGCATGCCATCCTTATGCTTGAAGTGCTCCTGACCGCACTGCTGACCTGATAGAGTCGACACTTATCATGTGTACTGGGTTAAGGACTCCGCCACCTGGCCATGATGAGTCTTTTCATCTTATGACCAGCCACTCTGTCACTAAAGTCTCTTCCAATAAAAAATGGGCTAGGAGGCATTGCAGGCTCATGACCTCGAAGAGACAACCTTACTCCCATGCTTTGCTCATTTAGAATGCCCCCCTGTTCTTCTCTCAGATATTTGCATTCCATCTGTCCTGTGTGACCCAACTCAGACTGCATCTCCTTCATACTCTTCTCCATTAACCTTTCTCTAGAGCCTCCCTCTTCTCTCTCCCTAAGTAGGGCCTCCCTAACACTTAATACCATTCACTTAAACTTTATTGAGGAATGATGAACAAATATAATTGTATATATTTAAAGTATACAATATGATCATTTGATATACATCTACATTGTAGGATGATTACCAAAATCAAGATAATTCATACCATGCACTTTTTAAAAACCTTACTATGCAATAGTCACTATCATTTACTTTTGATTTATTGTAATATATATTTGGTCTATTTCCAAAATGATGATGAGAGAACTTACTATAGCAACTGCATAAAACAGCATGCCTGTTGGAAATGAAAGTGAAAATTAAAATCCTTATGTGAGAGAGAATAAATAACATGGGTCAGTAAAACTTAAAATGTAGTTATATGTTTCCTGGCAGTCCAACCAAAAAAGAACCCCTTAGTTACCATGTGGCAGTGATTTACTGTTGTGATATTGTACGTATGTATTTTTTTAAACTTTTCATCTGAATGTATCTTGTCGCATAATTCTAATCTTTGCGATTTCTAGAAATTGTTTTAGGGATTACCCTTTGTAGTATGTGTTTAGTTCAGCATAGAGGACTTGAATAAGTGAATTAATTGATGGCTAATGTGATATCAGAATTATAAATTTGAAGCCATTTTATTTATCTAGAAATTCCAAATATGTACATAATAATAGACATATGGATGGAAATGGGAACATAAGAAGAAGACATAGAAATCTTGGAGGGAGAAGGGTCTGAAGTTGTGATCACTTTAATTAGAGGAAATTTTAAGAAGCATTCATAGCCCACTCTTTTTAGATAACTATCAATACAGATATCTCATAATATAGAGCAGCAGACCTTTAGGAATATAAGAAACAAATTCAGTGGAACTAAATGGTATAGACTAATTTATGCCATTAAAGCCAGTGGAATAGGTGGTAAAACACCTTCTTGAAATATAAATTCATGACACAGCCAGTTCTGAGTTTTCTTCCCCTCCCTACATAGCTGTTCTGTGGGATGGAGAGGATACTATAGAGCAAGCATGTCAAACTCAAAGGCCAACACAGGCCAAATAAACAAGGTTTAAGTTTATGTGGGCGGCAAAAAAACCAAAAGCTTCAATTTTCATAGAAACGTAGGTTTATTTCTATGGAGACATGCTGAATACAAAGGGCTGAAATGAATGAGTAATCATTAACATAACATAATAGAACATTTTAATAAAAATTAATATTTTTCTTGAACATTAACTTACCAGACACTGAATAACTGCACAGATTAATAAGCGTGATGCAAATAAACCTATTTTCCTTATTCTCCGAAAGTGAAATATTTCCTATTGCGCACACCAAACACGTCAGTACAAGACTAATGACGTGGCAATCGGCTGCTAAAATGGTGCGCCTGTGTGTAAGGTGGGTAAGGGAAATGAATGCAACTCGATTATAGTAATCAGTCATTAGTGAACGTGTACAATATCGTATAAAAGGCTATTGTAAAAATTAAATTATTAAATTTTTATTAAAATATTTCTTACATACCGTTATATTGGCCGGGCCACAAAAATATCCCTTGTGGGCCGGTGGCCGTGAGTTGGCCGTGAGTTTGACATGCTTGCTGTAGATAATACTATGCTGTTCTTCTCACTGTACATCAGGGTTTAATTTCTTCTACATCCAGAGTTATTATTCTAAACTTGGCATAGGAACCTTTTGTAAAATGCAGGGAACACTCTAGTCTGGTGCTGTCCAAATGCTCTACATCTACTATGCTGTCCCCTACGGTAGCCCCTAGTCTCATGTGCTGGGGACTCTTTGTGGCTGGAGTGACTGAGGAACTGAGTTTTACATTTTATTTTATGTAAATTACTTATGCTTAAATTTCAAGTGGCTAAGAGGCTACAGAATTGGACAGAGCTGCTTTTACAGAGCTGCCTGCCTTTAGAGCAGAATGTTCCTTACCTGATTTGGTACCTTTAATCATAGATTCAATTGATTGCTGTCTATTATCATGTAAAGTTTTAAGCTACCATGCATTAACAGTGAAGTTTTGGATGTCTTTATTATTTTAAGAAATCTGTGCCATCAAAATAAAATTTAGGGAAATTCATTATTTATTGTCATGGTAACATAAGGAGGATCACCCCTGATTCTGTCGTTGTGTTTATGCTTGTACTCAAAGAAAAGGACTAGGAGTCTCTGTAAGGCGAAAGCCCCCTTCCTCCGCCTTCTGGTACAGGGGACTTTTTGGTCTCCCTCCCTCTCTGCAGGGCATCCTGAAGTCCTCTCTAAGTGGGGCATCTGAGTAAGTGGGCCTCCCCAATTCTTCTCAAGGCAGATTTTTTCTGTCTGTCTTGCTTTGCTCACAGTTCTATGAGCAAGGGGGTGGGGTTTGCTTTCTCGAAGCCAGCAGGAGCTTGCCCTAACCCTCCCTTTTAATTTCTCTAATATGAGGATCCCCACACTTGCTCTCTGAAATGCTACTTTGTAAACTGCTATTTCCTCTAGGCCTGTTATGCCCTTTTTCCATCTGCATTGAAGTCTCTTTTCCCAGCGGGCTCTTCTTTCTCAGCTTAGTCATGCTATGTGTGGAGAGCCACATCCACACTCCTGGCCTCTCTGACTCATCAGGGAGGTTTGCTCGCTCCAGGAACCCCACTCACACGGTGGTGGAACAACAGGGAGGCTCCAGCGCAGCCAGCCCTTCCTGACTCCTGCCTCTTTTCCTGGCATCTCTCCTTCTTGCCTAAAGCTACAGGAGAAGGAGAAAAAGCAGAAAATGTCCTTACCCCTTTTAAGGTAATGTTTTTAGTAAATAGTTTATAGCAATTCCCATTTTCAGTTTATAAGGTACTCTGGTTATTGCTGCTACCTTTAAATATCCCCTGACCTGGCTAGTAGAAAAACCTGCCAAGGCTCCAAATTTCCTCTTTCCCTCCACCAGCAAGCCAAGAGAGTCCATTCTGACAGTTACCTTTTCCTTCTAGTTACAGCTTAAATTGTTCCCCTTTTTGAAATCTATTATTCATGAATGTGAACAGTCTCGACTATAGCTTCTTCCATCCATGGACGGGAGGCCCAGTGGGTGAAGTGGTTCATTCACCCCACTGGCTGCTCTGGGATGGTACAGAACTGGGTCTTCACACGCTATCTTCCAGGCCAGGCCTTTTCTTGGCCCTCCTGGTCCCTCAAAGAAAACCCTCTGCCAAGGATGGCTCACGCCCATGATTTCACAATCCAGATGGGTGCAGACAATAAATTCCTCTCAAAGGGTCAAAGTTAAATAACATCATGAAATAAAAAACTGACCCCCCCAAGTCAGATCTAAGTTTGGCCAATAACCTGTTCAATTAACCTATGTTTAATCTCACCAAGTACATCCTGAAAGTATAAAAGGGAATTGCAAGGGGAATGTCCTTTTAGCTCAGCGAAAGCTGACCCAGGCAGTCACTAAGAAGCAACTTTCCACATCTAACTAGAGGTTTCTATGGGAGAAACCCAGAGCTGTGCATTATTTGTGGTTTTGTAGTTTTGTTCAGTTGTGCACAAGTGCCATGTTTTTTCCAGTTAAAATACCCTTCATATATGGATCTATATGAGTATCTATGCATATATTTGCATAATCTTTGTCTTTAGATGAAAGCACTTCTACCCACTTTATTGTGTTTAAGAAAACCACTTCAGTTACTTGATTTTTGCTGAGGGGAACATGCCCACCCTGTGGTCCAGCTTTCACCTTTGGCACATGACCTCAGAAATGACCTGACTGCGTCAATTACTTGTGCAGCGGGCACCACCCTTCACTAGACTTTCAACCTGGGAATGGAGGGGGTGACCTGTTGCGCAACCATTTCACCCTTTCAAGCAGTGGGGTCTGTCTGTTGCTGCGATCAGGAGCTTCATTTGCCAGGAGAAGAGTGCAGTTATATGAACGCCTACAAAGCTCAAGTTAGCTAAATTCCACCTGAACTAAACAGCAGGCTGGGGGAGGGGAGATCAAGCCCAGAAAACGGGTGTGTGTGCGCGCGCGCGCGGTAAAGGCAGAAAAGGATGCACAGGCGGCTGGCCAGAAGAGAGCTGCCCGGGCCCTGACAGCATCCCCCTCCGGGGACAGACCCTCCCCTATACATTGACCACGTGGCCATAGAGATCCTTGGGCGTAACGGTAAAGCGGGTCCGATCTCCTTGGTATGGTCGTCTGAAGACATTGGCTACCCGGCAATTCGCCTGCCATATCCTTGATGAGCGGGACTGGAGAAATCTCGCCCTG